>NC_067489.1:32106884-32406884 GCF_947179515.1 Apodemus sylvaticus
CCGCTAGGCCGCTTCCCCCTTAGGGCACTCTCGTTGAGCTGAAGGTGGGCTTTCCACTGAGACCCATTTAAAGGGACTGGATATTAACATCTAAATGGATTCTTAAACGTAAAACAGCACACCTATTAACACTAAATTATTTTCGCACAGAGATTTGTCTGTGGTTGGCAAATACCATTGCCAACAACAATTCAGAAGGGTGGCGAAAGCAACGTTCAGAAAAAAAAATAATCTCCATTTACTATGGAAGCAAAGACAGGGTATTGAGAATTGCACTCTGAAATGTGCATAATAGGAATGTTTATCTCCCAATTTACCATGTTTCTATTACTCACAGAAACAATGGTCCACGGCCTAGGCACACCATCTTACAATCTGGCTACCTTACAATACGAGCGAGCGGCTCCCCTGACTCACATAGCCAGTTGGTAACCAACCTGAGCCTAGTTCTTTCTGTCTCCCAAGCAGGGGCCAGCGGCTCTGGTGGAACCTCACTGTGATTTCTGCTCTGAAGACTGGGACTCTGCCTCACCTCCTCTGTAGTCTCCTAAGGCTGCACTTTCTCCTTCGTGTAAACATTTCAGGGTGCACTTATTTATTGTTCTAGGAAGAGATCTGAGCTGGACAGAAAAGTAAAAGTTTAATTGCCAGACCAGGAAAATAACCCCTGGGGAATTTTGAGCATGTTTGGCACAAAGACAAGAGTCTAAGTAAAAATACATCCGGGGCAGATGGCTTTTCCTGTGAAAGAGAACCTTCAGAAATGAGATGTCAGATCAAGCGGCCAGTCAGCTCAGCTGGGGCTGCTAATAGAAATGAAAATAGAAGCGTTGTTAAGGTACAAGTTTTATTTCTGTTGTAGTCAGTTCTGAGAACACCTGGGGAGAGAGTACACAGATCCCTGCCTGCAGCAGGCTCTCCATTTAATAAACGCTAATTAAGACACCGGCGAGTACTCCCGGCCAGTGGGATCCTTCCACCATTAAGGATATTCCGTCAATCAAACTATGTCTCACAAAGAAAAGAACTGCCCACCTAAGGGAGGGGGGGGAGCCAGAGGGAGGAGGAGATTAAATCATCAGAACACCAGGACACTGTTGAAGGAGATAGGCAACGGGACAAATAAGCCCAGAGCTGGAGAATTCTGCATCCTAAAGTGTGATCGGCAAATTGAAGGTTTTATTGATAGCTGAATTCACTGTTCATATTTAAAGTAGTGACAAGAAGAGGAGGGGGAGGGGAGGGGGAGCAAGAGGAGAAAGAGAGGAAGATGTGGAGATGATCATTGACTCAGTAGATCCAGACCACAGTATATGAAGAAGGAACGTTTCTTGAGGTTCGGTATGGACTATTCAGTTGTGATAACGACATGGCAGATATGTTATAGATTCAGGTTCATGCCATCATGAATCAGACAGCAAAATGTCAGTTAAACAAAGTGATAACATTCTAGAAACATAGGAAAGCCCACGTAGATGAAATGACAAGAGTGGATTACTGACCATCGTCACAGCTGGACTGTGGTAGCTTGTCCCATTGTCTCATAACCTTCATCAGAGCATCACAGAAATCTACACAGAAGGGATTATTACCTATATGTCAGTTGCACACTATTTTAGAGATTCCGTTTCTGAATTTGGAAAATAAGGGTAACATTAATATTTACTTTCAAGGGACTTGACATGGGAATAATATGTACACAGCTGTCAGCACTGTAGCCAGAACATAGAATAAGCTTTCAATAAATAGTTTTTAGAATCTTACGTTGGACTGAGAGTGAAGGCACCCTACCATCATCTACTAAGTGGCTGGCTTCTTGACACATGTGTAGAGTGACTAGATGCCCTTTTAATATCAATTGACCAATTACATTTACTTTCAGTGATCCGGGGTTTATAAAGGATCGTAAGAAATGTGATCTATACAGCACACAAAGGCAGCAAAGTCTTGACACAGTGTCAACGTTAGCAAAGACAGCTCTCCCAAACGGGACACTAGTCTAAACTATTACAAAGTCCGTATTACCATGGGACTTTCTTCTTTCCAAGCCAGTGCTCTTAATTACTGTTCTTTGGACTGTCTAAAGAGTTGATCTCTCCTTGTACCAGAAATAGTTCTCAAATTCCTTTGGTTCGAAAGTTATCTAAGATGTACTCCTGACCTCGCGATGACATACCAGTCATTTCTGAGGTGATAGGCAGAGGGGAGATAATGACCTCAAGACCATTATTCACATTGGGAATGATCTCACCCACCCCATAATTCTCAAGTCACCTTCTGACATCCAACCTATCCCTGGAAAAGCCTGAAGGATTATTGCCCTAACACTTGGGACAATGAAGGACAGGCATCTAAAGAAACCGACTTCCTGGGGCATTGGAATTTTATCTGTATCTTTCCACCCCCAGTGACCATCTCCTTGTGATTCTGTGCACTAAGATAGGAATTAGATATTCCAGTCTTTTGGTTGTCGCTTGAAATTTTTTTGTTTAGTGTGTGTTACTAAGTATAACCATGTGCCCGCAGGTGTCTGAGGAGGCCAGAGAAGGGTGTGGGATCTGCCCAAGGTGCTGCTGGGAACTAAACCCAGGTCTTCTGCAAGGACAGCCAGTGCTTTTACTCTCTAAACTATTTCTCCAGCCCCCTATTTTTTGCTTTCCACGAAGGATCAGACTTCCATCTAACGACAAAATGACTCTTAATGCTTTAATTCTACAGTGGCAAGAAATTAAAAATGACTCCAGCGAGCAGTGAAGAGGCATGCATTCTTGCTCCCTTTGTATGAATTCGGCACTTTGTTGTTGTTGTTGGTGGTGGTGGTGGTGGTGGTTTTGGTTTTTTGGATTTTGGTTTTTTCGAGACAGGTTTTCTCTGTATATCCCTGGCTGACCTGGAACTCACTCTGTAGACCAGGCTGGCCTCAAACTCAGAAATCCGCCTGCCTCTGCCTCCCAGAGGCCTGGGATTACAGGCGTGAGCCACCAGCCCCTGGCTTCGGCACATTTTAAAACCAGGACCTGCGCTTGTGTATTCGCTTTGTTTGTTTTCTAGAATGTTACCACACCCATTTTGAAGGATGACAGGTTCATACCCACAGTCAGATTCCAGAAACATTCTGTCACTTTCCTCTGACCCTGACCTCCGGTTATCATTAGAGAAGTTGGAGCTGCTCTGCCCGGGTCTCAGCCACAAAGTTCAACATTCCACACTGGATGGATGTGACTTTTAGCGAAGGAAGGGATTAGAACTGTGCTACTCACCACTTAAGAATTAGGATAAGCCCAAGTACACCCAAGTGATAAAATTTCAAAAACGTTGGACTGAGAGTGAAGGCACCTAGTGGCACCCTGCTTTCGGGAGGCAGGGGCAGGCGGAGCTCTCTGAGTTCCGGGGGCAGCCTGGTTTACAAGAGTGAGTTCCAGGGCAGCTGGAGATACACAGATAAGCCTTGCTTCAAAAACAAAAACAAACAAAGAAAGAAATAAAACGAAATAAAATAAAATGGATCAGGATTAGACCAGACAGTCTTTCAACCCCAGTTCAGGATGAACTTTTGGTGGGAAACCCATACATAGTAGGGCAAATACTATGAGCTGCGAGCACATGACTCCGGACAATCACCGTGACCACCGACTGCCTCTCATGATGACAAGCCCTTGTATATAGATCGTATCTTTCAGCTCTTAGATCACACGGGGTTCTCTACTGTAGTCTGTCAAATACTTCTCTAACTTTTCCTCTTAGCCATTGTTAAGTTGCGATAACCATCTACCTTTGAGCTAGAGGAGGGGCAGGTAGTTCTGGCCAAGGCGATGTAAACAACCAACCAACCAACCGAGCAAAGTAGGTCACTTCCACTTTCAATTATTTATAATAATTCCGGGGCAAACAGCCGCGTACAAGGTGGGGCAGCACCGTCCTGGGTTTTGTGCTGCGATGGGCAGAATGGAGCTCCAGAGCAACCGAGGGCACATATAGTGTTGGTCAGGAGCCCTCGCTCCCACAAAATAGCAAGGAGAATTAACTTATAAAGAAAAGGGGGTTGAGCCAACGCCCAGTCTGAGATGTTCTGGTCCGCGTATGGACAGAAGCAGTGCTTTTAGGCCTGTCTCAAAGCGGCACATTGTCGCAGGAGTACCGTGCCAGGGACGATATAGGCATACAGAAGAACACAGAACACACGTTGCACTTCACCCAAGATCTAAGGCTACAGCTAGAAACATGCAGAGGAAAGCACCTTGTTAATTGAAGTAACTTGGCTTATCAGCCTCTCTAGGGTCACTTCTTCCATCTGTAAAACACAAATATTACCTTTCTCATGAGATGTTTTGACATTTCATGTGTGTGTGTGTGTGTGTGTGCATGTGTCAGTGCTTTTTTGTGTGTATGTGTATATGTATGTACAGGTATGAGTGTGAGTGTGTGTGTGTGTGTGTGTGTGTGTTTATGTCTTTGTATGTGCCTGTTCAGGTGTGTGTGTTGGGGGGTTGTGTGTGTGTGTGTGTGTGTGTAATGTGTGTGAATGTGTAAGTGCTTTTGTGTGTGTGTGTGTGTATAGGTTTATGTGTATGGGGGGTGGGTGGGGTGGGTGGGTTTGTATGGGTGGGTTTGTATGTGCCTGTGCAGGTATGTGTATGCGTGTATGTGTGTTTATATGTACCCGTGCAGATGTGTGTATGTGTGTGTGTATTCATGGGTGTGTGCACATACATATGCATCTGTGAAGGTCAGAATAGGATGCCAGATCAACCTGAGCTGTCCTGTGACATAAGCACTGGGAGCTAAACTCCGGTCCTCTACAAAGAGTTCCAAGCTCTCTTAACTGCGGGGCCATCATGACTCCACCCCCCAAAAAGCTGTTTTTATGATTAACAGTGCCTGAGATACGAGAAGGAGAAGCTAAATGCCTATAAATTCTTTCATAGTTTAGGGTAAACTCTCTTGACAGAAAAAAAAAAGCAGAAAATAAGAATTTAAATTCTTTTATCACCAACTGACATTTTCAGCCTCTTCTTTATTCTAAATATCTTGGTCTTTAGTTGCTCTTTAAATTTAATAGTCAGTGCCTGTTTACAGGTTAGCTGCCTGCTCTCATCTAGGCTAAAGGTTTGTAACAAATAGCCAGGGTTTGCCTTGGAGACAAACTGCCTCAGAGAGATCCCTGTGTTTTCAGAGAGTGAGTTTACTAAGAACAAGTGACATTGTCCCCACAAACTCTCAGCAGCATCCAGATGAGAACAAACTGACTTATTTTCCAACGGGAATGAAAATGAGAAAAAGTATAATGTCTCTAAACAACAACTTGAGCAGAGACCACTGGCAAGGGAGAAGGCTCAAGAAGGAGTTGGGGGCTGGGACTCATAATGTAATTCCACCACTGTCCCAAGAAAGATGGCTGACACCCTTGCCAGCCTGGGCTACACAATGATGCCACATCTCAAAAAAAAAAAAAAAAAAAAAAAAAAAAAATCAAAGAAGAGAAAGAAGGGGAGGAGGGTAAAGAGGGAGAGGAGAAATGGGACTCGAGGGGCCTATGGGACCATTATTTGCATGAATGTCTCCATGTATGGGCTAATATGACTCATGGTATGCCAGAGGACCCAAGGATGAACATGGTTTGAAGGTTCTCCACCTCCTCAATGTCAAACAGAAAGTAAGAAAAGAAGACTTATGGGGGAGGGTGCTTCCTTAAGATGATCATTGCCATCTCAAAAAAGTCCCTCAGCCCTATAGGCAAGAGTGCTGACATTTGGCCTGTCTAGAAAACATGCAAAGTAGCTGTGTACTTAATCTTTAAGAAGTTAGCAGCAACGGATAAACAAAGGTCTGAGCTGAGGAATACAGCTTGGTGGTAATACATTTGTCTAGCACTCATGAGGCCCTGGGTGCAGACCTTGGTACTGGGGGTGAGGGAGAAAAAAAAGAAAGAAGGAAGAGACAGACAGAGAGACAGACAGAGAGACAGACAGAGAGACAGACAGAGACAGAGACAGAGCAAGCATCCACACCTCGAGAAGCTCATCAAAGCTGGTGAACTGTTGGCAAGGCTTCCTGAAGGCACAGGTCTTAGGGATGTAAGGTAAAGCCTTCGGTTTGTTGGACTGGGAGCACTTATGGAGGACTGGGAGCACTTATGGAGGACTGAATTAAGAGCAGCAGTTAATGCTTAGATAACATTTTGGGTTTGAAAATAAATGTGTGAGAGTGATCTTAAAGTGAATGGTCATCAGATCTTGCAAATAAACGAAGCTAGTCTGGATTCTAGATAATCAAGACAGAAGTGCCCGAGGACCATGTGGCAATTGTCAAAACTTCTCCGAACTTTGGGCCTTTTCTTTAGTGCTGTTGTAAAAGAAACTGAGAAAACTAAAGGGGAACGTTGGTGCCAGTCCTTGTGTTTCATTTTGGTCACTGGTGACTCAAAAAATGCCAGTCTGACCATAGCAGTGTGACATACAAAGTTAAGATTGGTAGACTGTAGAATCAGACTGACCACATTTGAATCCCAACACTGGAATCTACTAAATGAAGGTAACTCGGGCTTTACTATCTCCATCCAATGTAACATATCGATGTCCTCAAGAACTGGCCACCATTAAACTAGACAGTGCATACGGAAACCATAATGATCATGATTCTAAGAAGGCAGCTAGGGGTTCGGTGAAGACCCGTATCCTCTGCCAAAGTGTAGAGATGTTGCAAGGAGCAGATGTGCAGTGTCTCAGGTTCCCTCTTGGTTTGGTGGCCAGGTAACGGAACCATGAGAGAGGCGTCCGTGCTGAAGGCTCTTGCGTCTCCTTTAAGTCTGGTGCACAGAAGCCTGGCATGCAGCCCTCTTCCATGACTTCTCTCAGCTTCTTTCCAGTTAGACAGAGTGAAGGTGACCTCAGAGGTAATCCCGGAAGTCAGGAATTGAGTGACAGAGGTAGCAGAGCCAGGATCCAGGAACCATCCACCTAAGGGGCTCAGATGGCTAAGCCACTCTGAAGGACTCATTTTCTTCCTAAGACTTCCTCCAGAAGTTGAGAAGTTGATAGGGCTAAGGTTAGACAGGACAGACTGTCTACACCACAGGACATACTGACTCACCGCCGTAAGACACCACTGGTGGCAGGAAGCTGGAGTCTACGTAAACATGGCTAGCGAGGAATTGCCAATGGGATATGTCACAGCTGTGTCATTTTTCACTTTTAAATGGCTTCCATTGTGACAGCATATACTTTGTTCAAAATCTTAACAAGTCTGACACATACATACAAGCTCTCTCTATCTCTCTCTCTTACACACACACACACACACACACACACACACACACACACACACCAGAACAATGTTCAAACAGCCGCAGACCAGTCACAGGGGAGGAAGGAGGGAGCATCAAAGAGAAATGAGATCTCATTCAATTTTTTTTTTAAACTAATGACATATGTCACAAGTGTAAAAGCAAGATGTGGTGATTTGAATGAGCATGGACTCCAAAGGGTCACATGGTTGAATACGTACTCCCCAGTGGATGGAATTGTTTGAGAAGGATTAGGTGATGTGGCCTTGTTGGAGGAGTGTTAGGAACACAAAGATCCTTGTGCCCACAGAACACTAGGGGACCAGGGATGTTAAGCACACAGAGACCTCTCCTCAGTGGAGGAGATAAAATACCTGTTTTCCTGCCCTGAAGTCTGGAAATGGATTTTGTTAAGAACCTGGTGAATAGCAAAACCTTTTTGCCATTTGTGGAGGCAGACCTCACCCTCCTCTTGCTATAGAGACATATCTCACCTAAATCCTCTAGGATGTTTACCCCAGACTCCCCCTCCTTAGCTCCCAGTTAAACCCATAGACATGTCATAGATATGCTAGTTTTAATGCTATTGAGCCAGAGGTCACACTAGCTTCTAAGCCTATTAGCTACAGACCCCACCTTCATGGTCACATGTACTTTGTAAGGAGTTTCTGGGTTCTCACACTTTAAGCTTATTGCACACCTGGAATGGGAACGTTTCCCCAAATTGTACTGTGGTTTAAATATGCTAACAATGAACTGCCCTGCATCAGACTCCCCGAAATCTGATCCAGGCTGACGAATCAATCTGAACCAGGTTTTCATTCTCATCTCTTCGAAGATCACTACTGCCCGAGTGGATACCCGCAGGATCCCCCTCAGAGCAGATGTGTTGGTGCTGGTGGGCTTTGAGATTTGAAAAGCCTTGAGCCGTTTTCAGCGTGCTCTGTGTTTCCTGCTTGAGGATCCAGATGTCGACTTTCAGCTGCTCCCAGAGGCACCATGCCTCTGCTCTGCCATGGTGGTTTCTTACCTTCTGAAACCCTAAGCCCAATTACGCATTTTCTTTTCTATGATGCCTCAGTCGTGATGTTGAGTCTGTTAGAGCAGAGAAAAGCAACAGTTGGCGACGAAATTCGTTAGAATGTAAATTGATCAAAAGGCAGATAGTCCTTGCCCTTTTGAAGGTTCAATTGGGGAGTAGGTAATACATCCTTAAAGTAACAGAAATGGTTTTCTCTAAAGGCATAACTGTAAAGAGGTTAACACTTTTGTTTGTTTTATTTTTGTTTCTTGAGACAGGGTTTCTCTGTATAGCCTTGGCTGTCCTGGAAAGTACTCTGTAGACCAAGCTGGCCTCAAACTCAGAGATTCACCTGCCTCTGTCTCTTGAGTGCTGGGATTAAAGGTGTGTGTGCCACCACCATCCAGTAAGAATCTAATCGACTGGAGTCCTGTTTCAGAGGACTACTTACTGAGATTCGTCTAAGTGAAACCCAGTGAACTACATTATACCCAGGAGAAAGGGTTGGGGGATCCCTGATGCCTGGTTGAGATGGGGGTGGGCTGAGAAATAGTAAGGCAAGAAGCAGCTGGGTGACAGAGTTGTCAGAGTTTAGGAAGAAAGCCATTGGGTAATAAGGCCATGTCACGTGCAAGGGAATTCCCCATGAGAGGTGGATATTCTATCCTTCCACCAGCCTCAGCAGGGTAAAAATGGACAGCAAGTCACCTCCTTCTTGGTGGTAGGTTTGTATTAGCAAAACATTGTAAGACAGATATAGTGGAAGGATGTTCAAGATATACCATTAGATTAAAAAAAATTTAAAAAGTGAGTTCTCTAACAGGGTTTACAGACATGACTGCCTGCACATACAGACAGCAGAAGCAATAATACATATGTGTGTTGCTACACATACCAACTGTCTTGGGAGGAAAGCATAGGACATTTGTCAACTATGGGGACTGGGGACAAAGGTAGAAGCAAGGCTCTATTTTCACTTCATTTATTTCTGGTTGAATTTTATTTTTAGCATGTATTTATATATTTATTATCCTTATTGAAAAACAGTAATAAATAGCAAGTCAATCATCTATAACGCTTTTGGTCTCCTTTTGCTTTAGAAAGTCTGCCGCAAACACGGAGAAGCACGCAAGCTCTAGAGAATAAGAGAGGGGGTAAATAAAACTGGATGCACATTTTAAATCCGCCACCTTCTCCCCTGAGCCTAGTTTTACCAGGCTCTTCTCGTAGTTATAATTGGCTGTGCATACACACAGGCCTACAGGGAGGAAATGAGGTAGTCAATAGGCTATTGTCATCCGTGTGCTGGGGCTTATATTTCATATTCTAAATTGATAGTCTCCTCTGGAGGCTTGGATTATTATGTACTTTTTTTTTTTTTGCCTAAATAGAATAAAAATATTACGAAACTTTAATCAAAAGACCAGGTTCAAAAGACCAGGTCCTGGTAGGGAGAATTGCCCTTGAGGTATCTCTGAGGGCAACTGGCCCCATCTGTATAAGAGACCTCCAGCTGTTTATCTAGAATATTCCACCCACCGTAAGGATGGTCACCAGAGAAAAGAATTCAAGCTGGATTTGTCTGGGCGGCATCTTAATCATCCTTAAGACCCAAAGTGGTTGGCATGTTTTGTTTTGTTTTGTGTTGTGTTGTTTGTTCTGGCTTGTTTTGGTTTGGTCTGGTTTGGGCTCATAACTTCATGACAGCCCATTTCCAGCAGGGAGAGAAAGAATGGAAAGTTTTGCCCATCTTCCATGGTTCTGTGCCTCATCTGAGAGCTGGGACATCGGCAAAGGACCTTGTTGTGGAGGAAAACAAACAGAAATCAAAAGAAACCACAGAAATAGCAAACCTGGGCAGTGTCTGAGGCAGTGTCATTAAGGGTGATTTCATCAGTCCTGGGCTCCAGGGGTGTGATTTACACAAATCACTCAGCCTCCCTCATGGTGGGAAACTCATTTTTAATAAATGATAGCAAGTAGGTTTATTCAGACTTGTGACTATGAGTCACCACCATATTTGAAGCCGTATGACAAACACCACCAGGAACCAGCGGATGACCTTGACCATGAGACTTTTTTTCTTTCAGGAAAAACTAAACATATTTCCTGGCCATGATATTGAGGCCTGAAAGTCTGTGTCAGACTGGTGAGGTGCGTGGGCCCATAAATTGAGAGAACCAGCGTGAGCCCTCCTGGCCCTCTCTCCTCAGCAAGCTTGTGATTCGGTGCCCAGGGAAACTGGGGAGGAGGAAGTATATTTGATTCTGACTAAAACTGAACATCAGTGGGAGAGGAGAGTAAATTACTTTTAGAAAAAAAAAAAAAAACAACTAAAAAAGAAAAACAAAAACCCAAAATGTCATAGCTCTGTGACTCTTGCTGCCACTAAAATTACTACAAATTAACAGGCTGAAGGCTCCACAGTTGCTCCCCACACTCCTCCAGACCCCCCAATCCCCAATCCACCCCACCCCACCCCGTTCTGAGTCCTTTACACTGTGACAAAGCACCTTTTCCAACAGGGGAATGAGAAAGCACAGGGCGGGGGGGGGGGGGGGGCAGGGAGGGGGCACCTGGGATACACTAGGCCGCAGGCCAGAGAAATGCCAGACTGAGTCTGCGAGTCTGGATGAAGGTAGGAGTTGCAAGAATGTCATACCTTGTGAGGTCAAAAGTCACCGTCTTGAAGGGACGCTGGCCATCCATAGACTGTGAGCTTGGTGGGGCCCTCAGGGTGCAGTTTCCCCAGATGGTGTCTGACTGCTGCCTCCTCCTCTGCTCTTCAGTGCGCCCCAGCTTCTTCTTTTGCTTGTTTGATTTTGGTTTTGTTGTTGTTGTTGTTATTGTTGTTGTTTTTCGAGACAGGGTTTCTCTGTATAGCCCTGGCTGTCCCGGAACTCACTCTATAGATCAACTTGGCCTCGAACTCAGAAATCCACCTGCTTCTGCCTCCCAAGTGCTGGGATGAAAGGAGTGTACCACCACCGCCCAAAAGCTCTGCCTGCCCGACCACCCAGTAGTAATGTGTGTTCAGGGATCAGGGGGGACAGAAAAGGAATAACTGGAAGAGGAGAAAAAGAGCTTAGATTCTTTCCTGACAAGGCAGAAATCTCAGCTCCATCCCCACCCCCAACATACACACACACACACACACACACACACACACACACACAAATAGAACATAAGTAGATCCATTTTAAGGCACACAAGGCAAAGGTTTTATTTCTGGTCTTCATTTTTGTTTTTTAGTTTTGGCACCAAGTCAAATTGTGCCCCCTTCTTTCTTGTGTGTGTGTGTGTGTGTGTGTGTGTAACATGCACATTTGCTTATTTATATAGGTAAGAGAAAACTCTGGGGGAAACCTCAGAGAAGCAAATAATGCTGCTTTTCAGAGAGAGGGCTTCTTGAGTTGAATGGAAGACGTATTTATCACCTCCCGATCTATATTAAATCTATATGTAAATAAAACGTGTAGAAATGGAATGCATCTTTTTTGTTCGTTTGTTTGGGTTTTGGATATGTTTTTTTTTTTTGAGACAGGGTTTCTTTGTAGAGCCCTGGCTGTCCTGGAACTCACTCTGTAGACCAGGCTGGCCTCGAATGCAGAAACCCGCCTGCCTCTGCCTCCCAGAGTGCTGGGATTACAGGTGTGTGCCACCACCACCCGGCTAATGGAATGCATCTTAACTGATGCATAAATGAACTCTCTTGTAAATAACATGACAGCAATTCCAGCTCCTAGGGAGGGAACATGTACAATGTAGATGGACGCCACAGGAGGCTGAATCATTACCAGCCCCCAACCCCCTGCTTCCAATATGTGGTAAAAGGGCTAATTTGTTGTTTAGTCATGAGCCTGGCCTTCGAAAGCTGAACCATCTCTCCAACCCTAAAAGGGCTAATTTTGAGGCTCAGAACATATGAATCTTCCATACTATCCCCACGGTAATAGCAATGGCCTTGCAGATATTTCTGTTCCTGTCTCTTGTGCTGGAGGAGAGAACCTCGGGGACGGAGGAGCATGAATGACCTAGAAAGGATTTGGCTAAGTGAAACATGGAAGAGTAAAAGGTTTCTGCTGATAAGGAGAAGTCCTGAACTGGAGCTTTGCAGACCTGGAGGTAAAGTTTCAGAGATTAGATACTCTTTGTGCAGGGAGGGGCTTGATTATATATGTTAATGAGGTAAAAATCTCGGAGATCTTAGAGGTTATTCTTGGGATAGGAAAGTCTGGCCAGTGTGCTGCTGGTAACCAAGCTCTGTGAAACCTGTTCTACGTAGGAATAGGGAAGTTCTGTCTTAGGAAGTTGGTGCAGCCTCATCTAATGTGGTCCATGATTCAACCCTGCTGATCAAAAGGCACATTTCATTAAGAGAGCTAGCTAGTCGCTCTCTTTAGCTGCCTATTTTTGGACTCAACATTTCTTTGTTTCTGACTTCGCTTTTGTTTTTCAAGAAAGGGTTTCTTTTGCAGTCTGGGTTGTCCTGGAACTCATTATGTAGACCAGGCTGGCCTTGAACTCTCAGAGATCTGCCTGCCTCTGCCTCCTGAATACTGGGGTTAAAGGAGTATTCTACTACCACCCAACAGACTGTGCTACATCTCAACTGTAGAAAATACCTTCAAACATCTCCTACTCCCAAAGAAGAAATGACCTGTAATTCTTCGATTGGAATAAACCACTTGAAGTTTGTCTTCCTCCAACAGGGTGAATGTCACAAACAACATCTTAGTCACATATGACTAAACCTCACGGATGAGTTCCTTTTGTGTCACTGTGACAGAATATGTGTCAGAAACAATTCATGGGAAGAAAAACTTTGTCGTTGCTTACAGCGTGAGAGCGTCTCAGTCTGGCATGACAGAAAAAATGGTGGGGTTCAGGGGGTGCTGGAATGTGGAAGAGCTGTTCACACAGTAGCAAGCCAGGAAGCATGGAGAAGAAGATTGTAGTAGGGGCCGGTCTATAATCTCTTCAGCCTGTAGCCCCTTCTACAAAAGGCTCCAAAAACTTTCAAATGAGTGTCATCCCTGGGAAACAAACACTGTAAATGCGAGTTTCTGGGCAACCATAACACCTCAGGATGGAATTCGCTTAAAAAAAGAATCCTTTTCAAAACTCAGCCCTAATCCATCAACTGGTGCTCTGACTTATTTTCCACATAAAGTCTTTCAACAAATAAGGTGCTGGTAATAATATCATTACACATTCCTCAGACTACCAAGAGTGAAGCAGTTTTGTTTTTGTTTTTTGGTTTTCCAAGTCAGGGTTTCTCTGTGTAGCCCTAGCTGTCCTGGAACTCACTCTCTAGACCAGGCTGGCCTCGAACTCAGAAATTTACCTGCCTCTGCCTCCCCAGTGCTGGGATTACAGGCGTGCACCACCACACCTGGCTGAGTGAAGCAGTTTTAATATGCCATTTCTGTGGAAAGGGACATCAGTATAGAGAAAAGGCAAGTATGCCTGGCATGCTGATTTGGCCCAATGCAATGTTGTTTTTTTTTGTTTGTTTGTTTTTTTGTTTTATATCCCCGATCACCAGACTTTCCTGCCTGTTCCCATAAACCAGTAATCTCTTGTGTTTAGGGCACAGAGCCTTTTCTAAGAAGTCATTTGGACCTTGTGATAGTTTATATATGCTTGTCCCAGGGAGTGGCACTATTAGAAGGTATGGCCCTGTTGGAAGAGGTGTGGCCCTGTTGGAGTAGGTGTGTCACTGTGGGTGGGGGCTGTAAGACACTCATCCTAGCTGCCTGGAGGTCAGTATTCTGCTGGCGGCCTTCAGATGAAGATGTAGAACCCTCAGCATCTCCTGCACCGTGCCTGCCTGGACGCTGCCATGCTCTCGTCTTGATGATAATGGACTGAACCTCTGAACCTGTAAGCCAGTCCCAATTAAATGTTTTTATAAGAGTTTTCTTGGCCATGGTGGCCGTTCACAGCAGTAAAAACCAAACTAGACGACCTTGAGGCTGCCCTCCTTTTTCTGATCATGGGGAGTTGTGTAGCTAACTCCTGTGACTCTCCTGCTTTCAGAGTTTTGAGATGAGCAGATGCCAACCACCAGCTAGGGGAGAGAGAGATAGCACTCTGCTTACCCATGGCCCTGATAACTCTACTCCGCATGTACTGGAGTTGGGCCATGATAGTGTTACATATACCAATTTTGGGTTTTATTGAGGTAATGAAAACATGGATTCGCTCGGTATGAGAAGTTCGCCAGGATTTCTTGAGAAAGTACACTTATTATTTCTAATCTGGACAGCCTGGGGTTGCATCTTCCCAGAAAAGAGGAAGTGGCCACAGTCAACCACATCAATAAACTCAATCAGTCATAGGATTCTTCATGCTCACTGCTGATGGAGAAGTTCTAGCCATGGACAAGATCTTGTGTGCTCCTTTAAAACGAATGTAGTGTCCATACAATTTCTTTCAAAGAAATAAAGCTTCAGCGTAGTTTACTGCATTGTATTTGTAAAGGTAACCTCCTTCGGGGAGAGTTAACTTTAAAACCAACCCAGAACACACTGGAAATGCACACATAAGTCAAAGAAGGCTTATTGTGTTTTTGTTTGTTTGCTTGCTTTGTTTTGTTTTGGTTTGGTTTTTTTTTTTTTTTGGATTTGCTTTTTTTGTTTTTCCAAGGCAGGGTTTCTCTGTGTAGCCCCTGGCTGTCCTGGAACTCACTCTGTAGACCAGGCTGGCGTTGCACTCAGAAATCTGCCTGCCTCTGCCTCCCAGAGTGCTGGGATTACAGGTGTGCGCCACCACCGCCCGGCAGAAGGCTTGTTGTTTAGCATGGCTTGTGCTGTGGTCCCCCAGTGCGTCACACAAAATATTTATAGTGGAAGGGAGAAAGTATGATCCTTTTTCTCAATGCCTGTAAGTTTGCATTGCCGCTAGCTCTTGCAACAGAAGACATTGATGAGAGGAAAGCAAACTGATTAAATAATGCATGTACCATTCTTTTTAAAATTAATGAATGTATATTCACTTTACATCCCAATCATGCCCCCAACCCCATCCCTCCTCTCCTCCCAGGCCCCCTCTTACAAATCCCTCCCCCATTACCACCTCCCCTTCTCCTCAGAGAAGAGGAAGCCCCAACCCCCCTTGAGTACCATCCCACCCTGGAATATCCAGTCACAGTAGGACAAAGTATGTCCTCTGCCACTGAGGCCCAACCAGGCAGTCCAGCTACGAGGAGGGTATCCAACGTCAGATACCAGAATAGTCAGAGTCAGCCTCTGCTCCAGTAGTCAGGGGCCCACATGAAGACCAAGCTGCACATCTGTTACAAAAGCATACACTGCTCTTTATTCCAAAGAAACCTCCATTCAGAATTTCCTCTAAGCAGTGGCTTAGAGTCCAGCTCATATGCCACCTTCGACAAGGAACAATATATTTTAGAGAAGTGAGGAGACAAAGGAGAAGCTGGCCTTGTCTTCTGAAAGTGGGAACATTGATAGAAGGCTAAAGTCTCTGGGTTTTCATCTGTGAAATTAACTTCCTGTGGAGTTTTTGTGAAGTTTCAGAGAGAAGATATTAAAAAATATGAACCCGATGACCTAAGGATGTAGCTGCTGCCTAGCATTCATAAAACCCCGGCGTTGAGCCCCAACACAGTGAAAACTAAGAGCCTTAAATCCCAGAAATCAGGAGATGGAGACATTAGAGTCAGAAATGTTATCCTTTCTTGGCTATACCGCTTGAGGCCAGTCTGGGATCCATGAGACTATGGCTCAAATATAAGTATAAAATAAAATAATTAAGCCAGGCAGTGATGGCACATGCCTTTAATCCCAGCACTTGGGGGGCAGAGGCAGGCAAATTTCTGAGTTCAAGGCCAGCCTGGTCTACAGAGTGAGTTCCAGGACAGCCAGAGCCACACAGAGAAACCCTGTCTTGAAAAAAAAAACAAATAAAATAAAATAAAATAATTAACCCAGTTTATACTTCTTAGTACACATTTGTTCTGGCTCTTTTTATATTGGTTTGACACAAGATAGAGTTGACTGAAAGAAGGGAACTTCAGCTGAGAAATGCCTCCGCAGGATCCAGCTGTAAGGCATTTTCTCAATTTGTGATCAATGGGGAAGGGCTCAGCCCACTGTGGGTGGTGCCATCCCTAGGCTGGTGGCCTGAGTTCTCTAAGAAAGCAGGCTGAGTGAGCCAGGAGGAGCAAAACAGTGAGCAGAACTCCATGGCCTCTGCATCAGCTCCT
This sequence comes from Apodemus sylvaticus, assembly GCF_947179515.1. Lineage (NCBI taxonomy): Eukaryota > Metazoa > Chordata > Mammalia > Rodentia > Muridae > Apodemus > Apodemus sylvaticus. Next base: position 32,123,418 of record NC_067489.1, read on the forward strand.
GCCTCCAGGTTCCCACCCTGTTTGAGTTCCTGTCCTGACTTCCTTCAGGGATGAACAGTGATATGGAAGTGTAAGACGACTCAATCCTTTCCTCCCCAAGCTGCTTTTGGTCATGCTATTTCCTCACAGCAGTAGTAATTCTAACTAAGACAAACCTTATCTATTTAGCACATTTGTCCCTACAATGTGGAAAGGAGATTGTCTATGCTATGGATAAAGAAACGGTGTCCAGTCTCCTGTTTTCTACGCCCTTGGGCTCTGGAGCAGCTGGAAGAAAACAGCTGCTATACTCAGGCAGACCACCCTAGAGGGCACACACCGCCTGCCACAGAGGAATGGACTTTTCCATTTGGATTTGAATAAATCACTGATAAGCTCTCCCTAACTCAAGAAAACACAAAGTTATGGGGTTTAATCCTCCCCACCCCCATAAAACTCCAGTTTGGGAAGTTTGGCAGAGAGAAGTCAAGGATTTTTTTTTTTTTTTAGAGCCTACAACATCCGGTATTCCCAGGTGGTCTCCATCCAAGTACTAACCAGGCCTGACTCTGCTTAGCTTCTGAGGCCAGGCGCTTTCAGGATGGTATGGCCACAGACAAGCCAAGGATCGATTTCTAAGCGCTCCTTGGCCAAGCCAGGTGTTACTGCGCATGACTGCAGCTACAGTGACTCAGAAGGCTGAGTTGAGAAGATTATGTAAGTCCATTACTTGAAAACAAGTGAGGGTGGCACAGTAAGATCACGTCTCTAAATTAAAAAAAAAAAATTATATAAACCACAAACAAGCTCCCAGTTTCCCCAGAAACAAAGAGAGCATTCCAGTCACTAAAGGATTGAGCAAGGGACTTCAGGGGACTTGAGAGTTCCCAGGCCTTCTATTCCAGGTCAGGAAGGTCTCATGGTCACAGAAATTCAGAGCATTCTAAAATGGCAGGCAAAGCACATTTCCTATATCCCAGGGCAGTGGGAATGTCAGCATGTAAAGAGCTTGTGTTCAAAACGAGCACTTTCCCACCGATGGAGGACAGAGCCGCGAGCTTGGCAATGCTCCCGCTTGCTCGATATGTTCCGTGAGCCCCGCCACTGTGCTCCTAAAGGGAATCCATGAGAAAATGCACTGTGCTCCCATGCTTTCTTCCCCTTTCCCCTACCCTCCTTCCCTTACCAAATAATAACCGAAGGGGAAAAAAAAAAGACTCAGATGCCTTGGATTCGACTGGCAAGTTTTCCTAAAAGAAGGCTTTGTCCTGTTTATTTTAGGATAGAGAAATGAGGAGGAAGCAGCTTGGGTCATTGATACATGGCATTATTTTATTGAATAAAATAAGAACTGTATTTTATACAGACTACAAACACAAAAGCCTCGCTTCTCTTGCGGAGGACGCAGGTTCAGTTTCTAATGCTCATATCAAGCAGTTCATAATAACCACCTGCAACTCCGGCTTCAGGGCCTCCTGTGCCCTCCTTTGGCCTCTGCAGGCACTGTGCACACGTGTGCATACAGACACATAGACATGCAGACACGGAGAGAAACATTCAGACACGTATACAGACACACAAATCATTTTTAAATGTGCTTACATACACACAGCCACGCACACACACACCTACACATAAAGTATTATTTTTTTTTTAAATCTAAAACAAATGCTATAGGTCCAAAGCTAAGTTCTGTCTTTGACAATTCAAAAAGAAAAAAAAAAAGTCTGGGGAAATGTACATGCACACCCAACCCCTTGCAAAACAATGGCAACAAAACAAAACAAAAAACAAAAGCAAAAAAGAAGACCCGGTAACTGACGCTGGCAAACTGACATCCACCCATAAACTCTAAGCAGCCACTTGCAGGAAACCCATTAAAAAGGCCAAGCAAACACACAGAAGGAGAGATGCGTCGGGTGAGCGAGGCCACTGTCCAACAGAGCCAGCGATACTGCCATTGAAAATGGAGTCAGTCATACATCTTCCTGGGATGAGAATTCACTGCCTGGCACATTGCCAATCTCTGTGTCCTTGTAAATGAAGACATCGGAACAGACTAGAAAGAGCAAGTAAACATTCCAACTAACATAACAACTGGCCTAGTTTTCCGGGGGCTCTCCTTGATTGGTACTATGCATCACACATGATGGGGCAACCACTCATTCAGGAAGGTCTGAGAGCTACAGCCAAGGTATGACACAGGGCATCCCTGCTCACAACTCCAAAGTCTGTGTCACTAACCTTCCTCACCATAAGGGAGGCAGGAAAGAATAAACTGAAGATGTATCCCAAAGTGGAAAGACCCAGAAATATTTGGCCAGCATCCTGAGCATCATGCCAACCACAGATTGGCATCAAGTTGGTAAATCAGTCTCCCTTGTTTTCTTTCTCCTAGCCTTTGATTTTGGTTTAGTAGCTCAGATTGTTTGTGCCCCCGGAACAAAAGTCATTGTTATGGTTTGAATGTGAGATGTTCCTTACAGGCTCATGGTATTTGAATACGTGGGTCCCAGGTGATGGAATTGTTTTGGGAGGATGTAGAACCCTCACAGACATGTCTACCCTGTTGACTGCAGGCTTCTTGCATCCCAAGATAACTATGACCATGGCCCGACACACTGATAGAAGACAATAGCATTTCACAATATTGAAAGGTTGGACGACCTAGCTAGAGGTGAGCAGCTTGGCCACTTGTAACCCTTCCTGGTTCCAGCCCACGCCCTCTGCTTCCTTATCCACTGAGTGAGGAACCTTGATGCCTCTGCTTTAGTGATCTGTGTCATGCCTTACCAGGTCGAGATGGACTGTACCTTCAAACCATAAGCTAAAACAAATCCTTCCTCCTGTAGGTTGTCTTTGCCATGAATTTTGTCACAGTGATAAGAACATGAACTAATATAGCAATCTTCAAATAACAGAAATTATTTTTAATATTTTTATTTTCTATATTCTTTGTTTACATTCTAAATGATTTCCCCTTTTCCGGATCCCCCCTCCCCATATGTCCCATAAACCTTCTTCTCTCCATCCATTTTCCAATCACCTCCCTCCTTTTTTTCCTCTGTCCTTATATTCCCCTCCAATGCTAGATCAATCCTTTCCAGGATCAGGACCTTCTCCATACTTCTTCATGGGAGTCATTTGTTATGCGATTTGTGCCTTGGGTATTCAGGGCTTCTGGGCTAATTAATATCCACTTATCAGAGATTGAACTTTTTTAACAAATGGTTCTAGAGGCATCTCTCAATGGATGTGGCCTTGGCATAGGCCTTCACAATATATCACTCCACAAAAGAAAACAGAAGAACATGTGAAGGCAAGAGAGAGGATACAACAGGAACCTAAACTCACTTGTATAACAAACCCACATCCACATTAGGACATTGATTGGTTCAAGAGGGTGGAGCCCTCTTGACTGAACTTGCCTTGCCTTTGGCCTTGCCTCCCCACCACACTGCATGAGAGAGTTAGTTTCAACACGTGGACTTTGGAGACAAAGTCAAACCATAGCACCAAGTAAATTCAGAAAGTAGATCAGTGTGCTGAACTCTCATCCCTCTTTTAAATTAATTAAGCAGAAGTTATAGAAACAAGCAGTTATCACTGTTGTTATCCTAAAAAGAGAAAGATATGTGAGAACATGTTCTATGGTGGTGTGGGGGAAGGGGTGCCTCAGTGGGCCCATGTTGAGGTATCCCTTCCCTGTGAGGAACAAGACACACGATGGTATAGTATAGACTAGAGTTTATTCAGGGCATGGGGAGGGGAGTTAAGAGGGTAGTAGAGGCAGAGAAAGGCAGAGAAAAGGAGAGAGTAGAGAAGTAGAGGCTGGTCATGACCATGTGGAGAAAGGGGGGAGGGGAGGAGGAGAGAGAAGAGCCCAAGAGAGGGAAGAGAGAAGCTGAGAGTGAGAATAAGAGAGAGAGGAGGGGCCTAGAATCCCCTTTTATAGTGGGCTAGGCCTACCTGGCTGTTGCCTAGTAATGGTGGGGAGGGGCATGCCTGGCTGTTGCCAGGTAGCTGTGGGGTAGAGCCTAGATAGAATCCTAACATTCCCCCATTTTGGTTTAATTAAAAAAGAAAAACTTAAAAAGAGGTGGTGGTGAAGCAGGAATAGGGTTGTTGTGATATATGGCTGCTTCATGCTGACAATGGGGTGGGGGGCGCGACGTGTCTCTGGGGAACCTAGAGAAATGGGTCTCAGGAGAACTGGCTGCTTCCTTGCTGTCCAGGGTCTGTGGAGCCATCTGAGGATAGGTCAGAAGAACAGGTCCAGTAGAAGCTGTCTGTGTCTGAGAGGACATTGGAACATCTGAAGGTTGCTTCTCTGGAGCTGTCCTGGATGTAGCAAAGGCCTGGACTTGACAAGATGTTGAAATACATTAGTATAGGTAGAGAATAAGATTAAGAAAGGAAAATTTTCTTAAGATATACAATTGAAACCCAGAGGAATCCCACCCTTTGGAATAGGTAGTAAGTAGGCAGATGTACTTATCTGGATGGAGCCTTTTTGTCCCATGAGCAGTAGATCTGGGTAGGTTTCCTGTAGCTAACAAGTTTACTAAAGTGATAACAACATGAGTTAACAGTCTTTAAGATGAACCTTTTGTGGAGCAGAAGGAACAAGATTAAAAAGTTGGATCGTATAGTGGACTATTTTATTATTAGAGTTAGGCAAATTTATAGGAACTCAGATAATGTTGAGACAGTGGCATAACAAGAAGAGGAAATATGAAGCATTTAATGGAAATAGAGTTTAAGTAAGGAGATAACTGTCTAGCTGTCAATGTAGTCAGAAGTCTGAGGAATAAACAATAATTTAGCAGTTATATATTAAAAAATGACAGAGTCCAGTAGCCAGCAGTTCTCTGTGGTCCCCACAGCAGCTTGGGCTGTCAGTCTGTCTTTCAAGCACAGGAGATTTAGGGCTTCTCCTCTGTGGAATGGATATGCACGACATGAGAACCGGCCTTTGCGTGAAGGAGTTGTGGGAGTTTGCATTCTTTTTTACCTATTCCCTTACCTTTGTTCTAGAAGCTGCTTGGCTGACATCCTCTTTGTCATATCTGCCTCTCCTTTCTGGCTGGAGCAGATATCCCAAGAAAGCCATCTCAGCATTCCTCTGGGTCTGGATTTATTTCTATCATTTCTAGATGTTAACACAAGGCGATGATAAATAACACCACGAATGTTTGATCCCCTCCCACAGAATTCCCTCAAATTCAGGGTCAGCATACACTAATTATTTTATTCAAAGCTTGGGTGTGTGTGTGTGTGTGTGTGTGTGTGTGCATCTATTCACAAGTTTTGGTCCCTGCTAGGAAGCAGACATTTTGCTAAATCTGAGATAAAAAGTGAAGTGTTATTTACTTCCTCTCATTAGGCACCCTGCAGGCTTGTGGCTTAGATAGGAGAACAAAGCTGGACCATTGAGCTTATCCAAGAGAGAAGAGGATCCTGGTAAAAGAGGTGTAGCATTTGAGCTGAGTCATCTCAGATAGACATGCTGATACAGGCTTCTTCTTCTTTTTTGTTTTTTTGGTTTTTTTTTTTTTTTTTGTTTTTTTGTTTTTTGGTTTTGGTTTTTTTTTTTTTTTTTTTTTTTTTTTTTTTTTTTTTTTTTTTTTTTTTTTGGTGTTTTGGGATTTTTGCGGTTTTTTTCGAGACAGGGTTTCTCTGTGTAGCCCTGGCTGTCCTGGAACTCACTCTGTAGACCAGGCTGGCCTCAAACTCAGAAATCCGCTGCCTCTGCCTCCCAAGTGCTGGGATTACAGGCGGTCGCCACCCGGCTCATACCAGCTTCTTAAGTCAGCATGTGTCATGCACATGCCTGGGGTGACTGGCTTTTGCTTTCGTTTTTGGGTTTTGTATTTTGTGGGTTTTGTTTGTTTTTTGAGATGGTCTCTCGGTGTAGTCCTGGCTGGTCTAGAGCTCACCGTTTACATCAGCCTGGCCTTGAACTCTCAGAGATTCACTAGCCTCTGCCTTTCAAGTGCCGGTACTAAAGGTAGGTACCACTGAGATGGGCGGTGTGCCTTTTTGCCATGCTGGTAATGGGGTGGCATGTACAAAGACATGAAGAAGTGTGCCCATTTACCCAGCAACCATTCATTAAATGTGGGTAAGGACTTTCTGTTTGGACTTGAAGATAACAACCAAGATAAGGTTCAGGCGTCCCCAAGTTTACCTTCCAGGTCAGTGGTTCTCAGCCTTCCTAATGCTGCGGCCCTTTCATACAATTCCTCAGATTGTGCTGATCTCCCAGCCATAAAATTATTTTCGTTGCTACCTCAGAACTGTAATTTTCCTACTGCTATGAGTCATAGTAGAACTATCTGATGTGCGGGCTATCTCATATGCGACCCCTGTGAAAGGATGACTCGACCCACAAAATTGAGAAGTTCTGTTTCAGATGAAAGACACAGGCAGGAGATGATCAAACGGAAGCCATGGAGATAAGGACTAAAGAGAGGACAGCACATGTGATGTGGTTGTCGTCTTTAGATAGAGGGGCACGGGCATGAACTAGAAGCCAATAGCAACAGAGGTAGGTGCAGAAGTGGCCAAGTGGAGGACAGAGCGCAGGCGTGAGCGGGTGCAATGAGCAGCCCCTGAACACTAAGGCTGCCGCTTAGAAACTCAAGGTGAATCCTCAGTTGCTTCGCTATTAACCAGAGCGATAATCTTGAAGGTCTCCTCAGTGGATGTCTTTATTTTTTTTACACACCTAAAACTTATCTTGGACAGGAATATACATCAGCCTTCCATATCGATGTGCTTCCATGACACTTTAAAAATGCCGTACCTATCCAGCCTCCCCCAAAGGAAATCCGGGCTCGTAAGACACAGACGAAAAGAGAGTAAGAGTTTCATATCCAGAGGCCTCTTAACAGCTGTGCAGTCCCCTCCCATTTCACAGCTGGACAAAGCAAGGATCGCAGTACTTATGAGACAAGCTAAACCCACAGCACATCTGGAACCAGAGAGCACCCAGGCCCACTGACTCCCAGTCTCTTTGTTCTTGGAGGCAGCCATTCCAGTTTTGGAAAAACTAAACCAAGCATGTGGCCAATATTTGTCTCTTCAACAACGCATCTCAGTTCAAATAGAATCACAAACAATGAGACACACGGGTCTATGTATATACAAGCTTAGAGCCTACTGATTACCTTGTCTTTGCCCTGTTCCTAGGAGCCCCCGTAGACACAGAGACATCACCAGCTATCAGGGGCATTGGTGAATGAATTTGACTGGATGCAAAGTATCAGACAAGAGAAAACTAAGCATCAAATAATCACTCTGTGGTTGAACCATAGATGTTACCGTGGAAGTGCTTCTGACTTCTGGGGAAGACAGTCTGTCATTCCAGCAGATGGTGGTAGCCCATTGCAGTTGACAAAACTATTGTCCATCTCTCTAACTTTTTCCACATGGGAAAAATGTAGAACATGTTTGGCCTTGAGAAACTTTTGGCATTTTCCTGTTCCTCCTGAGATCCGTGTAGCCTGAGAAAGCCAGCACTGTATGAACTATTTTTGACTATGCTGAAGAAAAAAAAAATCTGTACCAAGCAAGAATGGGAGTCGACATAACTTATGCTCACACTGAGTTCATTTAGTCGGACAGGAAAGACAGCCCCGTCTCCTGCATCTCCTATCTCTGCAACATACAGGCACTCCCCTTCTCACCCTGGAAGACTCTATTGCCTGATTGGAGTCAACCAGAGTTTTCTAATTGAACACTCCCGTTTGTTCAGGATTTATTTAGCTAGTCCTTTGACACACTCCTGCTAACTCTGTAGCTGCTGTGGGAATTGTACAGAGACATTTACTCATAAGTCCCCAAAGCACGCTAAAATAACAAGGGGAGAAGAGCCATCTGGCAAAGTGTTGGTAAAAAACACTTTTCCTGGATTTGATTTCCTTGTAAGCCCCTTTATAGGGAGCCTAGCACACACACAAATTTCTAAAGCTAGCCCCGCCTTCAGTGTGTGTGTGCACACAGACACACAGACACACAGACACACACACACACACAGACACACACACACACATACATACACACTAGCTTTCTTGTTGAGTTATTTGGGGAAGGAAAACATGTCTTCCAGGTTAAAAAAAAAATGCAGCCTCAAGAAAGCAGACAGATCTCCCAGTGTGAGAGCAGAACCAGGGCTTATGAAGGGGCTTCTGATTGGTTACCCTGAAAACAATCATAGCACGACTACACCAATGGGAACACTCGCCTGACAGTTACCATAGTACTCAGAATCATCATCTGAGGAAGACACTGATGATTTCTTGTCCCTCAGCACCCTGAATGGAGTCTCAGACCTTGATTGTCATCGTGGCTCGAGGTTCCTGGCTTAGTTCCAACCTGATTTGTCTGTGCATTATATCCCAAAGGTGTGGTGCCTTCAGAACCAGGGAGTTCCTGTGGGTGACCAACAGGGAGGGCAATAGCCTCTGTTGCTTTGGGAGGCTCTTGGCACTTCCCTGGCCAACGACTCATTAGGAGGCATCTCACGACCTGGCACTGGGATTTTTGGTTAAAGATGTTTGGCTTCTGGGACTGGTTATTATCCACCCATTCAGGATTCTTCTGTGCATTTTAAAATATCAATTGAATCTATTAGTCACTTATACATTTATAGGTTTCTATATGAACTTTTACCTAGTTCTAAGCTTTGCCTCACCCTCCTGCACCCTCTGCCTTTGCCTTATCCTCTCCCCATCCCCATTTGACCTTTCACCTTATATGAGTTTTACTATCCTTGCCCTCAATTCCTCCCTCACATCACCCCCAAAACTCATGCCTCCCTTCTTCTTTTGTTGTTGTTGTTGTTGTTGTTGTTGTTCTTCTTCTTCTTCTTCTTCTTCTTCTTCTTCTTCTTCTTCTTCTTCTTCTTCTTCTTCTTCTTCTTCTCCTTCTTCTTCTTCTCCTCCTCCTCCTCCTCCTCCTCCTCCTCCTCCTCCCCCCTCCCCTCCCCTCCTCCCCCCTCCCCTTCCCCCCCATTCTTCTCTTTGTTGTTGTTTTGTTTTTGCTTTGTTTTTTGTTTTCAAGACAGGGTTTCTCTGTATAGCCTGGACCATTCTGGAACTAGCTCTGTAGACCAGGCTGGCCTTGAACTCACGGAGATCCACCCGCCTCTGCTTTCCAAGTGCCACCACTGCTGGGCTCACGGTTCTTTCCTTGCTTCTGGCTCCCACAGACACTCATTCCAACACTAAAATCTAAAAGTCCAAAGTTCCACAGCATGTACGAGGGAGACCTTCTTTCTGAGCAAACCTGGGTTACTTATGCTGTGTCAGTTTTCCCAGTCCATCCAAGTTTTATCGTTCTTTTTCTTTAGTGCTGAATAAACTCTTCTTATGTAAATGATCCATATTTCCATTATCCATTCATCAGTTGATGGACATCTTGGGCTGTTTTGTGTTGGTAGATATTGGGAGCAGAGCAGCAAAGAGCATGGTGTGCAGGTCCTTTGGGTTTTGTCTTGTGTGTGTATTCAGAAGCTGAATACTGTGCCCCAGACCATACTATGACCTGATATTGGGATGTTGTATCAACCAAGGTACTGTCAAGAATGCTCCCTATTAATTCCTGATTAGCTAGGGGTTATGACTGGGTAGAAAAGATAGGGGGCGGGACTTAGAATCAAGTGAAGGGTCTCGAGGGAGTCCAAAAGGGAGAAGGAGAAAGAAGCCAGCGAGAAGAGATCGCTATCTGATGGGATGGACCATAGGGAGCACATGACCAAGAGCAGCTTACCCTAAGGACAGGCTGATGGAGCAGAGGCAGCCTAGGGAGACACCAGATTGGCAATTGCCTAGCATTTGTGTGGGTTTTAACAGGTGGAAGGATTGAAATATCTCAGAACCTAACCAGCATGCTACCTACATCTATTAATACATTACAATGTCATTTACTCAGGAACCATACAAGCAAACATGGGGTAGAAATCCCCTATAGTTATTCAGGATTAAAAGGGAGTGTAGCAACCTACCAGAAAAATACTTTCACTCCGTACAGGTCTCTCTGGTATGGAGTATGGCGTCATTTAGTATACCCTTGGAGTGGTAGAGCTGGGTCATATGGAATTCTACTTTTACCATTTTACAAAATCTCTGTTGTGATGGCATCCGGTTGCCTGCTTCCCAACGGTGAGTGAGGATTCCCCTTCCCCTCATTTTTTCTTGCATTTTCTCTCATGTATTTTCTTGATAGGGAACATTCTGAGAGAGAGAGGTAGCATCTCAGAGTGGCTTTAACTTGTACTTCGCTCATGGCTATAGAAGCCGAAGACATTTGAAGATGGTCACTCGTCCTCATTCTCTTTTCAGACCTGTGGCCAATTTCTAGATTAGGTTGTTTCGTTTTGACGTTTAGTTGTTTTGTTTTGTGGGTTTTTTAAAAGTCGTTCGTGTATTCTAGATATCACTTCTCTGTCTGACGGTCAATGTACTGGACTTTGTAACACGAATAGTAGCAGCTGTGGCTACCTGCCAGAGAGCTGCCCAAGGACACAAGGAATAGAAGTCGGAAGAAGGGTTGAAAGGAAGACCATCTATAGGGCTGCAGAGAATTAAAAGAGGGTAATGGGCCAAGACTGGGCCAGCCAACCCCGTGTGGCTTCACATATAAGAGACCCTCAGCTACTTAACTGGGGGGTGGGGTGAGCATGCTCAGTGTTTTCCTGAAGTTATACCACACAGAGTAGGAGAGAGCCTAGTTGGTCCCCCAGCCCCCATCTCCACATCAGACCAAGCTCTTTCTCTGGGAGAGAGAGGATCACCACACTGTCTTCCATAACCCTCTCGTGAATCTGGTTCCAAGTGGCCGTAAAGACGAGAAGGAGGCAGGACCCTCTCCTAGGCAATGGGAGCCTCAGCACTGGAACCATTACTCTACACTGCCTCAGCCAAGCATCCAGGGGATGAAGCTTCTCTTCTCTGAACAGTGATGGGTACTACACTGGTCTTCTATCTCTTTGCTTACAGGACGCTTAAATAGCTAACAAACAAACAAACAAACAAAAACAGGATCAATATGTTCACGATACATTGCAGACATGTGTGAAATCATAAAAAGAAATGAAAAGCAATAACGAAAAACAAAGGCTTCCGGACCATCCAGTAACAGCCCTCAGCAGGTTTTAAGGCTGGTTCTGCTTCCTGTAGACTTTGCAGCTGACGCCCATGAAGAGGACAGAGGAGGACGTAGGTGTTCCATTGCTGCTGCTGCTCTCAAGGGTGGTGCACTCTCTAAGGTAACCAGACCAGGTCTTATGGTGCGACGTTGGAAAAGACTGTGATCGAGAAACAGCCTCAGGCCTCCAGGCTGGAAGATGCTGGGCAGAGAGCAGAAAGCATCAGGCAAATCTAATCAAGCCCAGAGAAGCCTTTAATAAAGTGCCGGACGCACTTCATTCCAAGGTAAAATGGCTTACTGTGTATCTATCTAACTATGCTATATCGGCCCTGGAGCCATGAAACGTTAAAAGACAAATTTCAGTGTATCTCAGATTATTTTAGTAGCCAGCAATTGATGCTTTAGTTTACATTTAAAAAAAAAAAAAAAGATCCAGCCTCAGGTTTATTTGTAAAAACAGCACAGGATGATGGTCATCTGCAAATAGTGTGTGGGTAGGTGTGTCACAGCAGTCCATGTGTCTTCACACTGTCAGGAGCCTCTTCTAGGGGCCTTCATAGGGCCCTGGGCACCTTTGGGAGCCTGAGCTGGAGCTGAAGCCTGGGCCTTAGCTGGAGCTGTGGCCTCCTCCTTGGTTTGAGCCCTGGGCTTTGGCTGGCAGAGCCTACGGCCCTTGGCCACGTAGCTTCAAATCTGCTTCCCAAGCTTGGGTGAGCAATGAAAGCCAGGCGGCTGAGTTTGCGGCTGAGGCCCTTTGGCATCTTGGGTTTGACGGCCTGAGGCTTCACAAGGGCCTTGATGGCCTCTGCGTGCGCACTCACTGCCTTCGCGTTGTTGGCCTGCCTCTTCTTCAGGACTTTCCTTGTGCTTCTTGGTAAAGCGCGCGTTCCTCCGGAACTTGGGGTCAACCCCCTTAAGAGACTCCTATCTTTCTGACCGGGGTTTCTTGATGCCATTTCTGTGCCATTTGCGGGACTGGTTGTGTGTGGTGTGGTTCTTGGGCTTGGCCATGTCTGTATGGTAACCCGCGGCTCCCGTAGCGCCTGGGACCGGAAGAGAAAGAGAGAGCTAGTTTACAATTTGTTAAAGTTTATTGTGTGTGTGTGCGCGCTACCTACATATGTCCTAAAAGGACAACTTCCAGTAGTCAGTTCTTTTCTTCCAGTATCTGAGCTCAAGTTTCAGGTTAGGCATTCGCCCTGGTACCTGCTAAACCATCTTACCAGTTTTGAAGGGCACCGCCTATGGGACGCCCACACGAGGTTTGTCTTTGTCTTATGCTCTGTTTACTCACTCAAACACACCTTAGAATGACGCGCTAATGCCAGAGTTAAACAGACGTCTCCCGAAGCAGGGAACAGTTGTTTGGGCAGAAATGCTGCTGCAGGGTTCCATTTGGGAATCTTCTCCACTGAGAAGCTTCCTTCCTTGCTCCACGTCCTTCAGCTGTGGCAGGCTGAGAGGATGGCACTGGTGGAAGTCCAGGAGGTCCTGGAGGTGCCAACAGCTAGCGCTGGTGTGGTCCTAGCAAGGGTGCTAGAAGTTCACTGTCACTGAGGTCAGGGCCACGAAGAGTCTCACTCAAACCCCCTCTCCTAAGGGCATCAACATAGTCAGCAGTGCCCAGGGATCACGGCGGTGAGATGATAGGGACCATTCGAGTTTCCATATAATTTCACTGGACACTTCTCCAGGCAGGGCATCCTGGATTATATGTGAAGATAGAGATCTGAGCACACAAACACATGTGTGTTTATTGCACTCTTCTTGTGACTGTGGACATCATATGACTATCTGCTTCAAGCCCCAGACACCCTGATTCCCCCATAACCACAGAGAGATTGTAACCTGGAATTATGCGCCAGATAAAGCTTTTCTCCCTTACGGTGCTTTGGTTACAGTGTTTTATAACGACAATAGTAAAAGGAACAAAGACAAGGGATTTTCCCTGAACCTTTCTGTAGCAGGTAAGATTCTTCTAGAAATGTGTCCCACATGTGAAGGTGTACCCAGGCCTGGCCAAAGTCTTGGAGATGATGGGTAGACCCAGCTTGCTAGAGGTTACACGCAATGGCGGCAAGGTTTCGCTGGGGTGCTATTCAACACAGTGTGTCTCAGAGACACCCTAACTGGGAGGCTTCCAAGAGCAATGAGTGCCGGCCACGCACATGGAAGCCCAGCAGAGAAGAGTGTGAAGCAGGGAGATTTCCATGAGTTCAGGGCAAACCTGGGCTGCATAGTGAGTTCCAGACCAGGCTCACCTCAAACCTGTCTCAAAAGAAAAAGAAAGAAAGAAAAAAAGAAAGAAAGAAAGAAAGAAAGAAAGAAAGAAAGAAAGAAAGAAAGAAAGAAAGAAAGAAAGAAAGAGAAAGAGAGAGAGAGAAGAAGAAGAAGAAGAAGAAGAAGAAGAAGAAGAAGAAGAAGAAGAAGAAGAAGAAGAAAGGAGAAGAAAGAAGAAGAAAGGGAGGAAGGAAAGGAAAGGAAAGAACGCCACAAATAAACAAAACACATAAAAGTCTTTATCTCTTCATGTCGTTGGGAACAGAGGAAAGGGAAGCTGGCTCAGGAAGGAAATTTCCAGCTAGTTTGTTCCTGGCTTCTTTCCCTGTCATGCCCACTTCCTGTTTCCTACACCATAGTTAAAAAAACAAAACAAAACCAAAAAAACCAAAAAAAAAACCCTACTAATTCCTTTTTAAGCAAGGACTTAAGACTAAGACCTGAGATTTTTCCAGAGTTAAGTGTAGTGTATTTGTGTGTCTGTGTGTGTGTCTCGTGTGTTTCTGTGTGTGTGTGTATGTGTGTGTGTATGTGTTTGTGTGTCTGTATATGTGTCTCTCTGTATGATACAATCTCAATCTTTTCTGCTCAAATGTAAAAACTGAAAATCAATTTTAAATGTTCTTTAACAAACATCGACTAATGGTTTTTGAATGGCCCCAGGTGCTACAAACAACTGTCCAGAGTTAGTTTTGTCAACCTCTGTTTTTACAGAAAGCATCAGAGGCTCCCAGAAGTGAAATCTTTTACCCAAGCTCACAGTCCAGTAAGAGGTCAAGGCTGAGCTGTGAACCAAAGTTTGTGTGCAATGTCATCCCGAGCTTTGACGTCCTCCATGACAGCCAGGAACATAAGAGCAGGCCATACTTCATGACCCTGAAGAGGGGGACTTTTGTAAGTACTCTGAGTGAAGATGTGTCATAAGACCTAGGCTCAACTTGTTGGGCAAGCCAGAGATGACAATGGGTCATTCATGACCTAATAGAGATCCAGCCCTCTGAGGCTCTCCTCTGGGAGTGGATATAGCCTGACTTTTTTAGTTTTTGAGGCTGTCTATGGATGTGGCTCACCAATAAAACATGTATATAGCAAATGATGCCCTGAGTTTAATGTACACACACACACACACACTCACACACACATACACACACACACTCTCACACTCACACACTCTCACACTCACACACACTCACACACCCATTTTAAAATGCTCTAGGTCTTCCTTTTTGATGATTTTCTTTTCATTGTTGTTCTGCTAAGTTCTGCAAGGCACCCCCTTCTAGAAGGAAGCTGGAGTATGAGTGTACCTCCCTTTAGACTTCAGGCATTTCCCTGGCTTCCAACAGCATCCTTCATCCCCTGGATTCGCTTTCCTCCTCTGCCAAGTGTCTCCTTTGTAAGTCCATCCTAAGAGAACAGTGCACAGGAACCAAGGGGTGGGCTGTGCACCTTAAATAGTTCTGTTATATGTGTATGTGTGTGTGTGTGTGAGAGAGAGAGAGAGAGAGAGAGAGCCAGAAACAGACACACACACACACACACAGAGGAGTGTGTGTGTATGTATCCATATATTTTCTCCTTAAATCTTCACAACAGACCTTTATGGGGTAATATCACCATTTTACAGAAGAGAAATCAGAGCTGAAGTAATTTACCCTTGGCCACTGCTGCACAATTTCGGCAGTAATTTACTTTAACAATACTTCCTTAAAAGCAGCTTGGGACAACATAGCTTTAATCTGTCTGCTGGGGGTGGTTAGGAGAAGTTAATTAGGGGAAGAGTCAGGAGCCACCCCCCCCCCTCTGGCCGGCAGGAGCACACCACTTAGCAGTTAGATTATAGCCTGCAAATCCACCCTGAAGAGTTTATTCATAATCAGAGAGATGCTAGGAATTTTTTTTTTTTTTTTTTGCTAGGGAAATGAATAGATGATTTGTTTCCAAATTTTGGTCATTGCTTAGAAATATACAGCCTGTAGTACCTTCCACAGATTAGGTTTGTAAACTGTCCATGAATTTGTTCACCCCAAGGACACGACCGGGAGCCTCATGTCAGAGGCCATCACTGTTGGTCAGTCCTCTGTCTCCCCATCTCTCAACAGGCCTTACCATAAGGTTTGCTGTGTACGTCCAAGGGAACGTTCTTTGTAAGGTCCCTACTGTGCAAAACAGTCTGGCAAACATGTACCGTGGCTGTGGCTGTTTTGTCCACCTTGCAGATAAGAAGGAACTATGGGCAGACTCTAACAGAAGCCTTGGTTACCACCAACCCTGGAAGCTGAGCTTTGGGGAAAGGGACCTCAGCTGTCAAATGTCGCCCCCACCTCCCCAGCTCTACCGAGCACGGGAGAGCCTGGTTAGGTGTGTCTGCAAAAGTCACACAGCTGCTGACTGTAAGGGTGGAATGCAGGGCCAGCCCACAGCCCAGCGGCCCCTTGAGAGAGGAGATTAAGCAAGTAGAGGGGAAAAGACTCCAGCCCCCTGTGGTGTCAGTCAACAAGAAGAAACCTTAATCTTAACAGTCTTCCAGGAAGTGAGTCCTTAAGAAGCCTCCTCCCGCCCTAAGCTCTGTAAAGGTCAGGCTAAGTACATAACCGGAAAGAAACAGGGTTTGACTTGATGTGTACTTAGACGTATGAGATTCAGCATAGGGGCATAAAATAAACCACAAACACAACTTTCTCAGTGAGCTCTGCTGGGGGGGCGGGGGGAAGGCCAGCTGTCCTTCGTGCAGGTGACCTGAGCCTGGGGACCATTTCTTTTCTGTGCTGAGACAGGGTTTCTCTGTGTAGCCCTGGCTGTCCTGGAACTCACTCTGTAGACCAGGCTGGCCTCAAACTCAGAAATCTGCCTGCCTCTGCCTCTCAAGTGCTGGGATTACAGCCGTGCGCCACCACCGCCAGGTTTGTGCTGAGACTCTTTCTCAAGTTACTTGACTGCTCAGGTCACCACCAAGGGCTCAGGACGCAACAACCCCGTGTCCACTATCCTCCAGGGGCAACAGGCCTTCCAGGAGTATGTATCAGCAAGGATAGAGAACATAAGATTTCAAGAGATTTCCTTATCCACTGTGACACGCTGACTACAAGAAGCATTTCTGAACTGGACCCAAAATGAGAAACTGAAAAATGCCTCAGTGGAGAAGAACTTTGAGTTGCAGTCTTTAAAAACATCTGTCTCCATGTCTGAGACACAGGAGCCTATAGTGAAGCGTGTAGTGCTGAGAGCTGTAATCTCCAGACAGCATGCCTAGAACCGGCCAGCTTCAGAACAGTTAGTCACAGAGACCGCCAGGTCCAGCCTTCTCATTACCGAGGTAGGGAAACAGTTTCCCTGGAGCCCAGTAAGCCCCAGGCAAGTGGAGGAGTTTAGGATCTTAGTGTCCTTTTCCAGAGACCCACTTCTTCCTGAAAACTGCACTGCCTGGGAACTCCAGCAGAGCTGGGGAAACATATCTGGGTCCTCATCTTTTGATACTAATCTTTTGGTCTGCAGTGCACTGAGGTTCGAATACTTGATAAGCTGCCTCATCTCTTAACTTCTCTTGAAGTCGTTGGTTCTTGTCTAGAAGGCCTTGGATTTTTCAAACTTGACATATATTGGTTTTTACATTGGCACAAACATATTGAAACAAAGCCACGTTTCTTCCTTCCCTCCCTTCCACCCTCCCTCTTCCTTTCTTTCTTCTTCCCTCCCCCTTCTTTCTTCCCTTTCTCCCTTCTTCCTTCCTTCCTTCCTTCCTTCCTTCCTTCCTTCCTTCCTTCCTTCCTTCCTTCCTCACTTCCTGTCCTTCCTGCCCCCCTACCCCCATGCTGGAGACCAGTCCCACAGCCTTGCATATGCTAAGTGCTTACTCAGCCTGTAGTAGAGTAAACTTCCTATCTGAGGCCCAAAACAGCTGAATGATTGAGCCCCCAGCTGGAATGATGGAAAGTCGGTGCACCACCTGTCTTTGATACATTTGTAAGCTTTTGGGGAGTTGGTCTGAAGCGGTACAAAAAGGCCACCAATCCGTGGACCATGAGCAGGTTTTCTGGGGCTCTCCAGGTGAATATATCCTAATGGAAGAAGTGCTATGCCTGGGTCCTTCGGTTCAAGGGGGTCAAAGAAAGAAGCTTAAGGGCGAGAGAGCAAGAGAGAGCCTAGTTTATTCCTCATCTTAAACATTTAGCCTCTGCCTTGGTGTCTAAGACGCCTCTAGATCTGTCTCTCTCTCTCTCTGACTTTCCAGGAAGCAAGGCTGACGTGGATGCAAGAGTCGCCAAGGATTTCAGTTCTGGGCAACCAGTTCTGTTGGCATCTATTCATTCATTCATTCATTCATTCACTCACACATTTGATACCATGTTCAGGACCATAGACTTATTGATGGACATTATAGACTGAACAAGTGCCAACATTCTCCTGACCCACACCTTGCCTTATTCTTAGTATTTGACTAGAGTAGATTCCTAAGGCCATCCCTTAAACTAGGCTTGGGGAGCTGGGCAGTGGTGGCGCACGCCTGTAATCCCAGCACTCTGGGAGGCAGAGGCAGGCGGATTTCTGAGTTTGAGGCCAGCCTGGTCTACAGAGTGAGTTCCAGGACAGCCAGGGCTACACAGAGAAACCCTGTCTCGAAAAAAATCAAATCCAAAAAAACCCAATAAATAAATAAATAAATAATAAAAAACCCTAGGCTTGGGGAATGCAGGGTCCTCCTCCTGAACTTCGTCTATTCAACAAAAATGCTGGGACCTAGAAACATGGTGAAAGTATGCCTGCGAGTTGTGTGGGCCTCGGCCCTCAAGGTCTCGTAGAGAATGTGTCCCGGAGAGTACTGTGCCGGCTAGTTTTGCTAACTTGACTCAGGGGAGAGTCATCTGTAAGAAGGAAACCTCAATTGTCCAACTTCCTTCCTAAGAGCCAGTTATCCGGATGTAGGGAATTTTCTTAATTAGTGATCAATGGGGGGTGGGAGGCCGGCCCATTGTGGGTGGTGCCATCCATGGGCTAATGTTTGGTCCTTGGTTGAAAAAAAAAAAAAAGCAGTCTGAGCAAGTCACGAGGAGCAAGCCAGTAAGCAGCACCCCTCCCTGGCCTGTGCATCAGCTCCTGCCCTCAGGTTCCTGCCCTGGCTGAGTTCCTACCCTCATTGTTTTTGAGTTCTATGTTCTCAGTTCTATGGAACTGAGAGTGAAATAACCCCGACTGGAACAAGTGCTTGTCTGGGCCGGGAACTACAATGAAAAGAGTTCCTATTAGTATGGTACTTCTTGTGAACACATGGTATCTTTTATCTTGGTAACGTACGTTACCCAAAGGCCAGGTGCTGGGTGAATAGATAACTTGTGGTATGTTCCCTCAATGGAATACGATTATTCAGAAGTAAGAATGAATTACCCTGATTTATAATGAAATGAGTCTATCCCATGTGATTCTATTTATATATAGAACTCAAGCAGGAAAAACTAAACTTTACTGTGAGGAATCAGGATAGTGGCTCACTCTGGCAGAGCATGAGTTATTGACTAGAAAAGATGCACCGTTGCTGTGTTTTGTCAGGGACACTAATTGCCTGGATAAATATAGTTATCAAAACTTCCTACACTGTGTGCTTAAAATCTGCTGTAGTGGAGAGTTGAGCTATACCACTTTGTGCTCCCAGCGGGTTGCATTCCCAGACATTGGCTAGAGCCCTCTGGATTCACTAGTGAAACACACACACACACACACACATACCCCAGTTAATTTTAAATGCCTTGACTAGCTCAAAGGTTGGGCAGTTCCAATCTTCCCCATGCCTAGCACACATTCCCCTCCTATAATCCTGGCTTAACACCCTCAAACCCTCTAATGCTATATTTTGTCTTTGTTGCCCTGGCTCCTCCTCCGAGGCTCCCTCGTGTTTGTTGCCCATCAAGCTTCTGGGCAGCCTTCCAGGGACTGTATTCCCTCTCACCTACAGTTTGGATGATTTTCCTTCTGCAGCTCTAAATCTGATCCTTCTCCCTTCGAACCGCGGTGATGCTTTCTTCCGTTCTCCCAGTTCCTTGCCCTTGCAAATCTAAAGGCCTGCCTCAGTCTGCCTGCCCAGCCATTGGCCGTTGGCTTGTTATTGATCGATCAAAAAACCCATTGGGGACAAGGACCTTCAGCATTTGGACACACAGATTCCTGATTTTGGGGGCTGGATTAATTCAAAACATTAGAACCAATTCCCAACATTCTGCACATTTTATTATATGTAAATTAGACCTAAATGAATAATTTGAAACACAAACCCGTCCAGATTTTCATTTCTGTCTAGAACTCAGGAAGAAAACAAGTACTGACAGTTTGGGGGGGGGGGTATGTACACATTTATTATTGGTTTACTTTTTCTGTAATTTTAAGTATACTTTGAAATATTTTATATTCAAGCCAGATTTCAGATTTGTCAAGACTGGCAAAATAGAAGCAGAATGGGAAGTCAGAGGTCACGACCTCCGTCTTCCATGTGAGTCCAGTGTGCTGGTTGATTTTCATTAAGTCGACATATCTAGGTCAAGAGAGAAGCATGGCTGAGAAAATTCCTCCATTGGATTGGTCTGTGGGCCAGTCTGTTGGGCATTTTCTTGATTAATGATTGACTGGGGAGGGCCCAGCTCACCGGGATTGGTGCGTCTCTAGGCAGGGGGGTCCTAGGTTCTAAGGAAGCAGGCTGAGGGAGCCAGGAGGAGCAAGTCAGTAAGCAATACCCTCCATGGCTTCTGCTTCATTCCCTGCCTCTGGGTTTCTGCACTGACTTTCCTCAGAGATGGAGAGAGTAACCTGAGGCTTCTAAGATGAAATAAACCCTTTCCTTGACAATTTGCTTTTGGCCATGGTGTTTTATTAGAGAGATAGAAAACCTAACTGAGATGTTTATGTTCCTTTAAGACATTTGTGCTACATGGTTGTCTTAACCAGACTTGAACCTATGGGAGGGCAGTGCTTCTTTCCTCCTGAGAATTATGACTGCAGCCAAAGAGTCAGAGCTAAACGCAGATGAGGTCGGCAGGCCTCCTAGACGGTCTGCCACAACCCAGACCCGCTATGAGTGGCCATTAGAGAGGTAAAAGGTAACCCCTTCCTTGAAGAGGCAGCTTCATCCTGGAGTTTGGATCCGTCTCATCCTGACTCTCCCCCCCTCCCCCCATGCTGCCTACTCCTAGAAACTTCCGGGGACTCTAGAAGAAGGGACAAGCTTACACAGGGTTGTCCTCATGCCCATAAGACGATTTTGGTAGTCTGGCCTGAGAGTTGCGTCTACTGAAGCCAGGCACCTTGACTGACAATCCCACTAACCCCGGGGGATTCCCTTGTGAAATAGTCATTGTACTATGGCCAGAGGGAGGAGTACCAGGCAGGTGGGAAGCATGAGGAAATTCAAGTGCCCACCAGCCCTTGTTTGTGTGATGGCCTCCTATCCACATTGACAAGACCCACAGATCTGGATCTGCCCTTGGCTGTTCCTGTAATCCATTATTGCATCCTGCAAATCCCTGAGAGCCAGGGGGCAGGTGAAGTAATGTAGGCAGGACAGGGTTTGGGGGAAGGCAGAAGGGGTATTCACAGCACACTGGGTAATTTATGCTCCATTTTCCCATGACACAGAACTCTAACAATCTGGCTAAGAGCACACATCCATCTGCTAGAACTTCCCCGGCCCCAGGCTTCTGGTTTCTTTTGTTTACATTTATGCTTCCACTGCCCAAAGCAGTGCCTGACCCACTTGGGAGTCACAGAGAATGTGTGGCATGAATGGATAATACCGCTGCTTTGTATTTCATTGGAAAAAGAAAAAAGAAAACAGCTTAGGATCCTCTCTCTGTTATGGCTGGGCCTATGTGTGCAAAGGAGCAGAAGGGAACACTCTTCAGTCCACACGGTCATCAGAGGCAGCCAGGTGACTGGGCATCCGGCCAGCTACTCTGCTGTGCTCAAGGCTGCTGATGAGTCAGAAGCCCTCTACAGGGATCTGATGAGGCTGGGGCATGTCCGGTGGCCCTTCTAGGCAGCTGCTTGCAGCAGATACGCGTGAGCCCTGACTGAAGAGTGTTGAAGGAGCTTGGTTATATAACAGTGATGGGGTAGCAGGGGTGTGGGGTGTGGGGGGCAGGGGAGCAAGGGAGTGGAGTGGATGTCTAAGACCTGGGGCTGCACCACATCTTCTCTCACTCGAATTGCTAGCAGACCTCTTCTTTTGACTCCAGAGAACATGATGAAAAGGAGAGAGGCTATGGAAAGAAGCATTTTTCACTGAGCTGAGGAAAACAAATCTCATTGGAACTCAGAGGTAAACAGTAACCTCACCTCTCCAGCCAAGCTAACTTCCATGTGGAGTTACTGCTATTCCTTGAATGCCTCCTCTGATAGGGGTCTGATTGCCTAAGTTTCTTGCCAAGAATCACCTCTCTTCCCCACTCCCTACAATCCCGACGGGAGCTGTGGACCTCTTGGCAGCCTAGCAACTTCCTTGACCACCAGGTTCCCACCCTGAGTCTTTCTCATAACCAAGTCATCGGTCGCTTCCCTGGACTCCTTCAGATTCTGCCTCTGTCTCTTCATGCTCACATAGAGCTTGGCATTGTTCTTCGTTACAATGCTTGTTAACTTGCGAGTGTTGGTCGTGGGAGGTTTTGTTTGTTTGGAACCCTTGGTGGGAGGAATCATGGCTTCAGCCTTGTCTCTGTGACTCCCGTCCAGCACATGATTAGATCACCACACAGCGATCTAAGATAATACAATACCATATAGTATAGTACATATAGGGAGTAGGTGTAGGGATTGGAGGACGTGTAAGTATATATAGTAAAATACAAAGTATATAGTTTCCCTCTTGTTCTTTCAGCAGTCTAAGTGGCTTATAATCCTTTGTTAGCAATCCTGAACTCACTCCAGCCTACTGTTCACCTGGGCTCCATCCCACCTGGGGCCCCAGGACTTTGGAGTTAGAGCCCGGCAAGCAGGCCTTTGCGCTGCCGGCCCTCCGGTGGTCTCTCTTCTGCTCGCTCCTTCTTATCTCCCTGATCTTTGAAAGACAGAATCTTGGAGCCAGGCCTGGGGCCTCCTCTTTCTCACGCGCTCTGCTCTCTTGGCTTCTTGGACGCAAGGCCGCCAGAGCTGGCTCTTTGCTGGTTATCCATCCACTCATAGCTGTTGCTTCCTTTCCTATCTCCAGCTAAAGGCTCTGGGGGCGGCTGTATGTTCCTCACTCTGCTTCTCACTCCTGCTAAATGGACGCTCCTCACCCACCGCTGCTTCTCTGTCCAAAGATCAGTAATCAGCCCTGGTAACCCAAGCCTCGGGTAGCTCTGCCCAGACCTATTGGAACAACTCTTGAGTTCTTTCTTTCTCTCGCACCCTACCCAACCCATCATCCTGTTTCATTCATTACACCTTCTGTGTGTCTACAGAATCCAGCCAGTCTCACCGGAAGCACTTTGATGGGTTTCTACATGGTCTACCCATCTACCAGAATGCTCCGCTCGATTGCTGCTAGGGGAACCATTTCATATCCGTCTTCTCTGTAACACTCTCTAATCGTCCACATCTTATAACGCGGACATATTCTGACCCCATTCCCTCTCTGCCACCTTATGCCACTACTGCCTCCCCTGGGCTCCGACTGGGCTCTGGCCATGCCAGCCTCCTTGCTGTTTCTTCAGACATGCCAGGCACACTCCTGCAGTCCTTGCAGTCCTAACTGTGGCTCATTGCCGCTCCACAGGCCTACAAGCTCCCCACCGCCTGCAAGTCTTTACACGTGTGTTCCTTCCTAGCCACCTGCTGCACAGCTTCGTACCTTATTCACAATGCCGGCTGTATCATTTGTGGGTTAGTCCGCGTGTGCCTATTCCTTTAAGCCGTCCTTTAGAGATGGCCAGCCAGCAGGAAGACAGGAATGTGTAGGCCAGCTGGCATTCCCCCAGAAGCGCCACCCTCCAGAAGCTGCAGATCTGAAATCCTGTCATTCACATCTTAGGCAGCAATTGACAGTCTGCTAATTAACATGCTAAATAAAAGAGATCTGCCTGGATTAGTAAAACCAGCAACATGCTAAAGGGAAGGGTAAAACGTTGGTGCAGACAGATGGCGGCAATCACTCAGGGACCTGTCGCAATCTCATGTAAACAAAGAGTAAGAGTTCAGCAAAGCTGATAAATGCAGGCATCATGGAGGAATTGGTTCCTCATCTGTTTTATGTCCCACCATTGATTTGGACCAGTCAAAAGGCATCCTGTTCTCCTTTGAAAGCCAGCGTTTATTTCTTGAAGTTCCTCTTCCACTTTCTTTTAGTCATGAATGTAGCAAACACCCAGGCCTTGCTATTAGAATGGCCACTGTATTTGGATTGGCTATGATAGCAAACAAACTGACGTGTGGACAATGATCCCTGACCTCATGGAGCCTGTGTCATGCAGAGCCAGAGAGACAGTGAGCAACTAATATGTACCACAAAGCAAGGCCTTTGCTGCGTCAGATATCGGTAGTCTATGGAGGCATTGAAAACAAGAATGGAGATGAGAAGGTCTCATAGACTTGACCTAAGCCAGTTCGAATATGTATCATTTTGAGATTTTACTTTTCAAGTGAACATGAACATGTTCATGTATGTGGATGTGTGTGCATGTACATGTGTGGACCCCCCAGAGATTCTGATCAGTTCACACAACAATCAGTATTAGCCCAAAGTGATAGATATGCTTGTATCAATGACCTGAGAAGGAACTTTAAGAAAAGTCAGCAAGTCTCCTTGAACCAAGAGGGGAAGGATCTCACGCAGCATGGAGAAATCTTCTCTACAATTCCAGATAATTGAAAAGTGAAGTTGTTCTTCAGGGGAGTCGAGAGTCTGGTTTTGCATCACCAAGGCCTGGAGCAGTTCTCCAACAGATCCCTGGATTTGGATAAGGCTAATTCAAGAGCAGGCCAGGAGTCACACAGGGGGCAAGCTGGTCCATGCGCTCTCCGAGCATGGTAAGATCTTCATAAATGATCTCAAGGGAACCATGAGAAGGGTATGTGGAGCAGAGGGGGCAGGGTTAGCCACAGCATTCAGGGAAGAAAGTAAAGAACACATCCAAGAAGACTCACCGCTCAAGGGAGCAGAGAAAGGGGGAGTCCAGACCTGAGGAAGATGTCAGGAAGGCAAGGGTCAAAAGGGTAGACCCTAGGGATGTCACAGCTATGGAGACATAAAATACTTGGGCATTTAAGAAGAGAATGGGTCAGAGTTGTGAGACCAGGAGTGTAGGCCCAGTGAGGGAGCTGGTGCAATGTTTCTGCCATAACCTTCGACTTGGAGACAGTGAGGTGAGCAAGACTGTGGTGGTCAAGATGGTGGTGGTCAAAGAGGAGAGACTACATCGTCCCTGGGAGAGGCCACAGTCTGAGGTCAAAGACAGAGCTTCCCTGTGTCATGAGACTGGTGGGCTCAACTCTAAAGCTTGACAGCAGCCAATCGATAGCCATGAAGATGAATTCATTTGGATTTAGCTAGCCATGGAGTGGAAGTTGGTTAGACAGGTAGACAGGAAATGCAAATCTTAATGGTTGGGGTACAGAGTACCTAGGTTCATCATGCCCTGGGGTGCAAGGTTCAGGAACTGAAGGTCTAGACAGACAGAGCAGGCCCTAGTAGTGGATGGGAGTTGAAGATATCACTCTGCCTCCATCCCACCCCCAGGAAATCCTTGGTTACTAAACTCAGCCAAGAAAACAAGATTCTGGTAGCAAGCCCAGCCTCGGGTACCCAGGGCCAGGAGGTACTTAGGGTAGAAATCAGTCTTTATGATGAAAACCACTTCTGGGCTCTGGGCAGACCCAAGATGAGGCTACCAAAGAGATCATAGGACCTCCAAGTTGATGGGGCAGGACTTCCACTAGGCTCAAAGGTTGGCTGATTGTGAGGAGAGCAAAATGTCTTCCCACAGTCTGGGGAAACTGTTCAACCCACTTCTAGTTTAGTAGTCCTTTCTCAGTCAGAGCCAAGCAAAGCCTCAAGGAGAGGGTCTCTAAGCAGAGAATCCCATCGCTGGGGAGGTGGGCCAGGGGGTGAGCATGCTGGCTTTATAAGCACGAGAACCGAGTGGGACTCCCCGGCATCCATATAAAAAGCGAGGCATGGATGCGTGTTCCCATAGCATTAGAGGACAGAGACTGGCAGATCCAGAGAGCTCTCTCCTGCAGAAAAGTCTCTGATACTCTTCTGCTTCATGGGAGACCCTGTCACAAAGTGGTAAGGCAGAGAGTGATAGGGGAGGACATCCCAAGCCTCACTTTGGCTTCCTGTATATGGGCATATAGATGTGAGCATCTATATATTCCCATGCCTGGTATGTGCGTGTATACACACACACACACACATACACACATACACACACACATATATACACACATATACACACATGCACACATACATACACACACATACACATATGTACACACATGCACACACATATATATACTCACATACTCACACATACACACATATACATACATGCACACATACATACACACACATACACATATGTACACACATGCACACACATATATATATACTCACATACTCACACATACACACATATACATACATACACACACACATACACACACTCTTAAAATTGTTAATTGAACTTATAAAAAAAGGGATTCAATCACTACTTCAGCCATATGAAAACTTCAGCCATAGAGTAGCTGGTTTATTTGGCCTATTTTCTGTTGTATTGGGAAAAGAGGTGTGTGTGTGGGGGGAGGGAGTTGCTTTTGAGTACAAAATACTCAAATAGCTCAAACACAAATGTCTTTGCTGTGTCAAACAAGCTTGTCCCCTGTCGTTTCTTCCTCTTTTGGCACTTTCTGGAGAAGATAGGAACCAGCAATACAAAGGCAGGAAGAGGCAAACTCTGGAGCTGTAGTGACCTGCCGGGACAGGCCAGTTTGCCCCATGTCATCTTTCAGCTGTCCTTCTACGAAACCATAGGACCCAAACTTCAGAGGGACAATGAGGCTAGGAGAGGTATGGGGATGTTATATGAGCCTATAATGACCTTCAGATTGGACACCTCCTCCCCATCCTCAGGGACATCCTCCACACACTGCCTAAGGGGGAGGCAGAGAGAGTAGAGTGCTCCCCACTTGTCTGGAATGCTCCCAGCTTGTCTGGAGTGCTCCCAGCTTGTCTGGAATGCTCCCAGCTTGTCTTGAGTGCTCCCCACTTGTCTGGAGTGCTCCCAGCTTGTCTGGAGTGCTCCCAGCTCATCTGGTACTGCTTCCACCTCCCTGGCTTCCATCAGCTGCTCCCAGCAATTGCTTCAAAATCTTGACAAACGAAGAGATCCCCCTTCTGCAGCCTGGGAATCTGACAGTCACTGGACTGGGACGGTTTGTGCAGGTGGCTCTAGCGGTGGCTTCAGTCTGAGGCTGGGGTGCTCCCATCCCAGCCATTGTAGCCACACTGATTGCCTCACCCAGCCTCTCCCTGTGCCCTGCTGGTCTACAGCATATGCCCTGAGATGATGGAGGCTCCGAGGCTGTCTTCCTTCCTCAGCGCAGACGAGAAGCTACCTTCGTTGTTCTTTTGAGAACCTGGGAGAACTGAAGTCCCAGGGAGTCTGGAGATGGAGAGGTGCCCTAAGGTGGCATAATAATTCACTGGCCCAGCAGGTCCTAGCTCTGCTTCCCAGAAATAAATGCAAAGGTGTCATCTCTGGGTGACCTGTTTTTGGGGGACCTCCAAGAAGTGTACTGGAATATAGCGCCAGGCACCACGACGCACTAAGTCATCTCACTGAATCCTGGGGCTTGCTCCTAGCTGGTGCATTTTATCCCCATGTTGCATCAGAGGGAACAGTGACCCAGTCAGAAGGTCAGCACTGGGCCTCTAGAACCCTGACTGTCACCACGCAGAGCTACCTGCTGGTGACAGTGTACGCAGCAATGGATGAGTTCAGGCTCCTCCTAGGACATCATACCCATTATAATATGTCCTCTGAAAACCCCAGCATGCCAGAAGTGTGTTAGCTGAGGTCATTAGAGTGGGTCCTGATCCCATTTGATTAGCATCCTCACAACAACGGGGGATTGACCTGGCAATGGCACCGGGTGAAGCCGGTGGCTGGTGCTGTCGTGGTCTTGAATTTGGATTTCTCGATTGCAGACCTTGGTGCCATCACTTTTGCTGGTTGGTGTGCTTTGCAAGCCATGGAGACTCAAGCACGCTCCCCTAGCGTCGTGTTCTGCTGCTAGGCCTGTGCAGGGTGCGTACATGGAGTTGCCTTCCATGCACCAGGAGATGGAAGAAGGAACGCGGCGGCAATCGGCAGGGATGCGACTGCTATTCTCCCTCTTATACAGCGAGGCGTGTGACATGCTTCTTCCACTGCCCTTCCATTTCAACTCTCCTGGCAACTCTACCCTCATGCTCCTCCCAAGACGAGACCCAGGGCAGGGATTCAGACAGATGCTGATCTTTTGTGACTGCAGGGGCACTGGCCTTAAGAGCAGGGTTAGGGGACATGCCAGCCACTTCTTCCTTTGGGCTAATCATCGTCACAGACAAGTCTGAGTATCTGCTCCCCAAGCCTGAATCCTGCCCATCAATCCCCACCCAGTGTTGCCGGCCGATGACCCTCCCTCCCAAAGGCTGTGGGAGACACAAAGGCAAGGGAGAGACCAGCCTGAGGGTGGGAGGAGACCCGTCCCTGAGTTTGGTGAACATTTAATTTGAGCACATCCTGTCATGAGTTAACGCCCACAGAAAGGGTGAAGAAGAAAGTCCCTTTGAGTTGTAAAGGGGTGGGGAAGGAACCGGGGTTTTTATAAGAATGAATCCATGGGCAGAGAGGAAGTTCAAAAAGGAGAGTTTCCTGAAGGAAAAGTAGCTCTGCAGAGTGGTGTGTTCTCTGCATGCACAGGGCTGGAGTTCTGTTCCCAGCACACAGAAGAAGGGGTGGGTGACAAGAGGAGGGTGTGGAAGAGGAGGAGGAGAAGGAGAAGGAAGAAGAGGATGAGGAAGAAGAAGTCTACACGCAATTGCTTGCTTAGTAACACAGAATCCTGGGAAAAACACAGAACTGCCCTGTTGAGAAGGTTAGCTCAGCTCTAACATTCTTCTTGATTCATCTGTCAGTTGTGAAAAAGGCACTGGTACAGGAATGATAACACACACACACACACACACACACACACACACAGGTATACATATACAGACACATACACATTGTATATACACATACACATATGCACACATACATGTGTACACACAAAACACATGTACACATATATACACAAAACATACACACACATACATACATACACACATATGCATACACACGTACTTATATACACACACAAACACATACACGTATATACACATAAACATGCACACAAATACACACACACACACTCTATTATTTTTAGCATTCTGCAGTTTGGTATTTTTTAAAGATGTGACAAACTTCAGGATATTTCTATTCTTCTCAAATCTGTGTTTTTCCTGATCCGAAGTATGTAGAGACACTGCAAAAGGCACAGAGATTCATCTTCTTTTGCCTTAAACTGACAGGGAAGTTATATTGATATATGTGTGAAACAGTTAGCATTATATTTAGTTTCTTTCATTTCTACTCACGTGTATAAAACAAAAGGGGCTATCTCTACCTGATCTTTTATTCTCGGGGAGAATCTGTTCTAGTCACACTTCATTACAGTTGTGAAAAAGGCACTGGTACAGGAATTCTCTTTCAAAGAGCCGGAAGAGGGGGATGGGAGGGTTATGTGACCCCAAAGGCTGGGAAGTGGACCCTTTGGTCAACTAGGCCCCCAGCTTGCACTGTCATTGCTTTACCTAGTGTGCTGACTTGCTGGTCCCTGAGTCATGTTGATTTCTTCAAATTAGAAAAAGAATACTTCCTTTTAAATTATGTGTATATGTGTATGTACAAAGACAGCGCGTGCGTGCATGTGTGTGTGTGTGTGTGTGTGTGTGTGTGTGTGTGTAAGTTGCAGCTGACTGTGGAGTCCAGAAGAGGGTTTCTAATCCCTGGTGCTGGAGTTATCGACAATTATGAGCTGCCTGATGTGGGTGCTGGGAACCTAACTCGGCCTCTGTGAGAATAGTAGCTCTTAAGCATGGAGCCATCTTTCCAGCCCTGGGCCATGTTTTAAAGTAAAAGTACAGGTTGCGTAGAAGATGAGGTCCCTGGAGAACAGGGAATCCCTCTGTGGAGGAGCTATGACTGTGTTCAGAGTGCTTAAGGCAGCCTCGGTGGGAGCGCGAGGGGGCTCTACAGACTTGTTTGAGGCTGGTTGGCCAGGGAGAAGCTAGTGGTAATGTGGGGTCCTTTTGTGTCTCCCCACCTCAATGTCTCCTTTCTTCCTTTCCTAGGCTGTTCACTGGAGTGTCCCATCCAGCTGCAGAAGGTTGCTGCTGCTGTAAATCCAGAAAACCACTATTTGGCCGGTGGTGATGTCAGATGCCTTTAATCCCAGCACGTGGAAGGCAGAGGCCGGCAGATCGCTGTGACTTCAGTGCTTGCCTGGTTGACACATTGAGTTCCAGAACAGCCAGGGCTACACAGAGAAACCCTGTCTTAAAAAACCTAAAAGCTGGGCAGTGGTGGTGCACGCCTTTAATCCCAGCACTTGGGAGGCAGAGGCAGGCAGATTTCTGAGTTCTAGGCCAGCCTGGTCTACAGAGTGAGTTCCAGGAGTTCCAGGACAGCTGGAGCTACACAGAGAAACCCTGTCTCGAAAAACCAAAAAAAAACCCCAAACAAACAAATAACAAAACCAAACAAGAAATTCAAACAAAACCAAACAATCTACTATTTAAAAGGGAATGAGGTGAGGACTCTCCTCAGTATTTACATTAACTAAGCGAGTTCTCTCAAGGTAGATATTTTCCATTAGAAACTGCTAATTCTTAGCCTCTCATCTTTTGGCCTACCTGGAATTTCTGACAGGAGTACTATACAGTATTTGTGAAGGACTACGCGGCTTTTGAAAGCCACTGGTTAGCTGGTAGGAACCTCTATTACCCCAAGATCTAACCTGTCTCCTGCTCTGCCCTATGCCTCCTCAAAAAGTGATGTGCTCACAGTGAATGCCCACGAATCACCACATAAATAAAAAACTCTCCACAAGGCCATGACGTTCGAGCAGAGAGGAGTCAAACCATGAGAGTGTCTGGACACACTCTCTGCACTGACTGGGCAGCAGTGGGCTGGATCTACGAGTCCTCGATCCTGTGGATATCACAGATACTGCAATCTGGGGCTATGGAGCAAACAGTGTCAGGTGACTTCTCTAGCTTTTTTCCTGCTTCACCATAGAGGAAATAGTGCTTTACAGTGGCACATTTTCTCAAAGACCTCCCTGGGATGGAGCACAAGGTCTTGTGCATGCTGGACCTGCACTGTATCCTGACCTCCACCCCAGGTTTCCTGATGAACTTGATTTTGGATCTCCTTACTGTTATCAATAAAAAGGAAGGCTGAGAAAATATACCTTAATTTGATTTTATGCTTATTTCTTAGTACAAATCTTTAGATTTTTGTTTTGTTTGAGACAGGAGCTCAATGGATAATTGTGTAGCCCTGGCTAGCCCGAAATTTGCTGTGCCTCCAGGGTGGCCTCAGACCCCATGTCTGCTTCCTGAGAATTGGAGTTAAAGGTATTTACCAGCACACTAGGACTTAGTAGGACTTTTTATACAAATTTCACAAGGCCAAAGGAAATTCTGATCCTGCACTACAGTATTTGGCCTGGCACACGGGAGCCTTGCCAAATCCTTGGCAAAATAATTTAGACATTTTGCTATCTTAAAAAAAAAAAAAATGCTGGGCTGGAGAGATGGCTCAGCAGTTAAGAGCACTGATTGCTCTTCCAGAGGTCCTGAATTCAATTCCCAGCAACCCCGTGGTGGCTCACAACCATCTGTAATGGGATCTGATACTTGAAGACAGCTACAGTGTATCCATATAAATAAAATAAGCAAATCTTTGTTAACAATAATTCCATTACTTTCTTGGGTTTTATAGGAACCAAGGTAGTAAGGTGACAGACTTAAGGACTTAATTGATACCGTAATGAAAGCTAGACTGGGTCCCATGGCTGGGTTACCAGCATCTGGCTTGGTACACGGCATGTGGGTATAGCTTGGCACATGGTGTGCGGGTAGATTTTCACACAGCTTTTGCGTCGTATTGCTTCCTTGTAGTTTCAGACAATTGCTTGTCTATTTTTAGCAGGCAAAATCCACTGGGAGAAGAGAGACACTAACAAATAAAAGGAAAAGAATACAAGACACAAGGGCAGGATGAATGTCAGAGGTGAGATAGCAGATTTTATTTTTATTTTTTGTAGACTCCTGAGAGAAGCCAAGGGCAATGTTCCAGGGGTAACATTTAAGTGGCCAAAAGATGTCTTATTCAGGTATTTTTCTTCTATTTTTCCGAATTAAGCAATTCCTTTTTCTTCTGACCTTCCCTGGCATTTTTATCTGGTCTTCTATAAGGATGTTTACTGGTTCCCACTACACGATTGGCAGTCATACTGTTTGGCTCTGACGGCAACTGTGGTGGTTTGACTATGCTTGGCCCATGGGAAGTGGCACTATTAGAAGGTGTGGCCTTGTTGGAGGAAGTGTGTCACCCTGTAGGTGGGCTTTGAGGACTCCTGGTGTTCAGGTTCTTCCCAGTGTGCAAGGGAATCTCTTCTGGCTACCTTCAGATCAGATGTAGAACTCTCAGCTCCTTCTAGAAAGCCGTGCCTGCCTGGATGCTGCCATGCTTCCCGCCATGATGATCATGGACTGAAGCTCCGAAACTGTAAGCCAGTTAAATGCTGTCCTTTAAGGAGTTGCTGAAGTGGAAATTTCTGCTTTCTTTGGAGACTCAGTTGTGTCATGGGATGTTTTTTCTGGAAACTGTCTTATGAGAGGATGTTTTTGCTGAAGCAGACATGCAGTGTTTTGCTTCCAGGAACAGGGGCATGTGATGTTTGCTAGAGCAGACATTTGAGAGAACACTTGATGTTGAAAAGGATATAAATATAACCCAACAGATAGTGGACGATGCTGTGTGGTATTGGTTCGCCTTGACACTCTTTGCTGGTCATCATTTGTTGTGACTTCATAGAAAGGAAGAAACCTAACAAAGAACTATTTTCTTTTTGGTTATTTCGAGACAGGGTTTCTCTGTGTAGCCCTGGCTGTCCTAGAACTCACTCTGTAGACCAGGCTGGCCTGGAACTCAGAAATCCACCTGCCTCTGCCTCCCAAGAGCTGGGATTCAAGTGTGCCACCACTGCCCAGGCACAAGCCGCATTTTCAAGGTGAGGAAATTTTGACTAAGGGAGAGCATCTTGCCCAAGGCTGCTAAGCTACATATGGGGAAATCATCTTGATGGAATAATTATCAAATAAAATAGTAAGTGAAGCAACAATACACTTAAAACCCTTGTCAACGTACCTGACTGGGAACCTAGCATTTTAAATTTAGTCTGTGGGACACGGCCCGCTGAAAATGAAGAGGACAAGCTGGGACTTGGCGGCACACGCCTTTGACCCCAACTGTTCCAGGTCAGCTATGGCGACTACACAGAGAGTCCCATCTTGAAAAACAAACACAAACAACAAGACACAAAATGATAAGCAATAAACTCATCACTAAAAAGACATTTTTGATGGACTTGGTGGTGTAAGTTTGTAATCCCATAGCTTTGGAAATGGAGGCAATGGTAGTGAAGATTTTAGGCTCAAAGATTGGACTCTGGCAGTCTCTGATGCCAGGTCTCAACCCCAGGACAAAAGGCTAACGTACTACAGGCTCCGCCACCCGATCCCTAATGTACCAAGAAAGGGACCAGTAACAGGCAATAGCAGGGATAGAATTATTCACTGTGTCCAACTGGGAAGAACAAATAGACCAGTGCCACTCAGTCTTCCAGGCACTAGCAGGAGGTTTATAGTTAAATAGAGAGCAAGGTATATGCATAATTACTAGTTTTATCCTGGTCTAGGCTATAAGTTTGTCTTAAAAAGTGGTCCAATAAACTGTGACATCTTTTCCTTGGAGCCAATCTTTTCTTCTGGAAGTAGGACTCTGACTCTTCCCCAGAGTGTGATTCCTGGGGAAATTTTAATTCTTTGGAATCTAGTATTTTGGTAGTCTTACCTCTCTGCAGTGGAATTGAGAGGTCAAGGCCAGCCTGGCTTTCAGGAAACCCATAAACTTCACCAAAGCTTTTTAATTCTTTCATTGATTTCCAGGGGTTGAAGATTGCCAACTGCCCCCAAACCTTGGCTTGAGGGTCAGAGGTGGGCAGGAAGGAGAGAGACATAGAGACACTCTCAGGACACATTGCGGAGACCTTTCCTCCCTGGAGCCTGAGTTGGACTCTACCTCTGCCCGGTATTTACCACTAGAGCACACATAGGTTCAGGTAAAAAGGATGTTTTATGTGTAATTCAGAGTAAGAAGCAAGGTTCTGGAAGTCAGGGAATCCACCCAAAGTCTATCCATTGCCACCAGGTTTAGTCATTTATCAGTGACTTTCTTTTTTAAAAGGTAAAGTTTTATTCAGTTACTTTGGGACAGGGCTGTGAGTCACAGGCTGGCATCAAAACCAGAATAGAAGCCACAGTCTTCTCTGGGGATTCTAGCCCTGGCTTCGAATCCCCAGATCACGAAACTTTCTAATTGGGAAGAAAAGTTCTTAAACAAGCGCAGGGATTTGTTGGAGCCTGACAGTGACTAATAAGGTCGGTCTGAGGACTGCCCGATGAAAGAGAAGTTGGATTCACGTGTCCCGGTGAAATTTTAAAAGCATCTCCAACGGAGCTTGACTGCTGAGTGTAAATTGGCCAATCCCACCCCAATCCCTGCAGATATTCCTAAACTAAATAACTCTGAAACGACAGTCAAGCCTAGGCTCCCCTCGAATGCCTTTGTTTACTGCAGGATTTTATTGACGAACTGACTCCCAAAGTTCCTGTGTAAACTGTGTTTCTCACCCTTCGGCCGGAGGACCCATGAAGGAGGGTTTTATATCTTCTTTACAGCCCGTGTTGGGGTGGACCTTAAATTGTATTCACCTAACTGTGGACCAAATGGCTCACACGCTTCCATTAAGAAAATTATCTAGGGTGCTCTCACAATATCCGGGGAAACACAACGCTGTCATTTAAAGCTCAATGCTGACATTCACACTGCTGAAGGCAGTTCCTGAAGGGGGCGGGCGCGGGGGTGGGGTGGGGAGGGTCGTTGTTTTATTCAACATCATCTTCCCAACAAAAGCCGCTCTTGGCTTAACGGTACTAAGGCCGAAGTGCCTGTCCCTCTCCAGGGACAGGCGCGCAGGCGCGGGCACTCACACGTGGACACACACACTGACACGCGCCTGCCCACACCCCCTGCGCGTGACTCGCCTATGGGATTTACCGGCTTCTCCGGCAAGGATTACTGTCAGGTGCAGAAAGCAACCCTTTGTTCGGTGGGCATCTCCCCGACCCCCCCCCCCCCCCCCACACACACACACTTCACTGTTATTTCCAGGCCGTGTGAGCACTGAGCCCCGGGGCCTGGCCAGCAGGGGGGGGGGCGAGCAGGGAGAGCACCTCTGCCCGCAGGAGAGACAAAGGCTAGTGAGGCCCGCGCCGCCGGGGGACGACCCCACCCTCAGCCCCCTCTGTGACTCGGGTGAAATCGGTAGAGACTTGCAACAGCAGCGGAGGCCTGCTGGCCGCTGGATCTGTAAACTGCAGGGAGAGGCCCCACGAGAGGGAATCTGACCCAGGCTGTCGAGGCACCGGACACGTCTAGCACCCATAGTGGGACAGCGAGAGGGAAGCACTAGATGTCCTCACATCTCCCTCCGAATCGAGACAAATCACCCTGCCCTCCTGCCCTCCTCACGGGTGCAGGGCGCCTCGCCGCTCTCCCAGCCAGAGTGCCCAGTGCGGGAGACCTTGCCCCAGGCAGCCAGTCGATGTCACTCCACTGTTGTGGCTCCTTCCGGAACCCGGATTAGAATGATCACGCACCCGTGCACAAACATTTTATAAGGTGCGTTAGGGGGTCGCTAATATGTCAGCAGCAAATACGCATGTAATAGATTATCTTTTTAATTGAAAAAGAAATCCATAATCAAAATCAAAACTGCAGTGCCATTTTGGAACCCGAGGCAAAAAGGAATTATCTTCACAGATGAATGACTGCCCTCCCCCCAACAGCCCACTGGACCCAGAAAGGGGTGTCGGGGACTTCAGAGAGCAGAGAGAGCTGGTAGAAGGCCTAGAAAATGGAACTGGAGGTGATCTCGGGAGAGCCGCTCCTCAGAGAACAAACAAAGGGTAAGGGGGGGGGGGGGGAAGGGAAGGCTGAACTGGGCCGGAAGGACCCTGAGACTGGCTTCCACTCCGACCTGAAATGGAATATCCGACCAGGCCGCTACCATGGCCGCGAGCGAACCCCGCAATTCCCTTGATCGGTGATTAATTCTTGCTAACAAGACTTGACACGATCTAGGCCGAATAATTTTTTTTTTTTTTTTTTTTTTGGCTTCTGTAAGGTCCCCACCACATACGCGCATAACCTCCTCCCTTGCCAAAGTCAGACCCTTGGGAAATTAAATGCCCTTCCCCCGGAAAGTAAAACCGGGGTGCAGATGCTATGTGATCTGGGAAGAGGTATGCAGAAACTCGAATCGTCTCCGAGCTTATTAAATTTGCTTTTTAAAAGGGTCATTCTTCGCAAAAACACTTCAACATCTTCCTTCGTACCAAATGTAGACCTTAAAAGTCATTTCCTTAGAGGACACTGCGTGTGAGCAAGAGGAAGGCGAGGCCTTCCACCAAAGCGGAAAACCTCCGGGTATTCCCCCCTCCCCCCACGGTTAAATAAGCAGGTTTTAGGAAGCTTGGGCCCGAGTGCCGCCCGTTCTCCGGCACGGGCACACCATTCGGCCAATTAACGCCCCTCTCTGGGTTGTAAAATAACAAAACCCCACACCTCTCTTTTGTTATTGGGCTTTGGAGCGAGGGCCTTCCCTTTCATCTTTCTAAGTGGGGGTTTGCTCAGGTTCCGCGGGAAGCTATAAACCCGATCTAATAGCTCGGGATGGAAATCGATCACGCTAATGTATAAAAACTAAGCCCGGGGAATCGCATTAAAAACAAAAAACAAAACACAACCGGCCGGATCCGAACAACGTGATCAAGTCCGGTGTGGAGAGGTCCCAGCCCTGCAGGGTAGCAGCCGCACAGCGTCAGGTTCCACCGAGCTGCAGGAGCGAGAGCTCA
The DNA here is from genome assembly GCF_947179515.1 of Apodemus sylvaticus. Taxonomy (NCBI): domain Eukaryota; kingdom Metazoa; phylum Chordata; class Mammalia; order Rodentia; family Muridae; genus Apodemus; species Apodemus sylvaticus. Next base: position 32,160,139 of record NC_067489.1, read on the forward strand.
GAGACTGGGGAGGCCAGGGGAGAAGACCTCTAAGCTGAGAGCCCAGGCCTGGGTTAGGCCCGCGTTGCCACCCGCCACCATCTCTACGCGGATCGCCGCGCTCGGGGGCCGAGGAAGGACAGGGAGCCGCGCCGCGGCTCCATTCACAAAGTCCGGGAGCTGAGGGCTCGCAGGCGGGTCGGAGGCTGCCTCCTTTTTTTTCCCTCTAGGTCTCAGTTTTATGAATGGGCCTGGCAGCAAGCACCGAGCGCCCTGTTTACTCCTCTCTTTGTGACGTCGAGTCCCCGTGACTGGGTGCGAGGGGGACGGCGCTCCATTCACAAGCGGGGCGGGGAGCGTGCGTTGGGGGCGGGGCCTGGCGAGGTAGTAATGACTCTTCCCTCCCCTCCCCGGAGAGCCGGCGAGCATTAATAAATCTCTAAGCCAGAGGAGGAAACTCTGGCTGGGGCAGTGCGTGGAGCTCCGGCGGAGCGTTGCGGGGGAGACGGCGGCGCCCACGGCAGGAGCAGCCTAGCTAGCAAAACACACTAGAGGCAACCAACCGAGAGGAGCCATCTCTTCGTAAACACACTCTCCGCTCCTCGGTCACTCGCTCCGGGTGCCGCGCGCCCGCCTGCTTTGGCGCCAGGGAAGGCTCGGACTGCTATGTAACGTCGAGGCTGCGGGAGGAGGAAGGGGTGCAGGGGAGAAACGCCTGGGGCCAAGTTTGCGAGTCACTTCGGGCAGGCGCCCTCTTAGCCCTCGGCTGGTCCTTTCCTGTTAAGCCTTTGCTGGCTTGGGTGCCCTTGGCCTTCTCCCGGCTCCCCCGGCTCTGCTGCGTTTTGCCGGCGACATGGTGACGATGGAGGAACTGCGGGAGATGGACTGCAGCGTGCTCAAGAGGCTGATGAACCGAGAGGAGAACGGCGGCGGCGGCGGCGGCGGTGCGGGCAGCAGCGGCAGCCACGGCGCCCTGGGGCTGCTGAGCGGCGGCAAGTGCCTGCTGCTCGACTGCAGGCCGTTCCTGGCTCACAGCGCGGGCTACATCCGAGGCTCGGTGAACGTGCGCTGCAACACCATCGTGCGCCGGAGGGCCAAGGGCTCCGTGAGCCTGGAGCAGATTCTGCCCGCCGAGGAAGAGGTGCGCGCCCGCCTGCGCTCTGGCCTCTACTCGGCTGTCATCGTCTACGACGAGCGCAGCCCGCGCGCCGAGTGTCTCCGGGAGGACAGCACGGTGTCGCTGGTCGTACAGGCGTTGCGCCGGAACGCGGAGCGCACGGACATCTGCCTGCTTAAAGGTAAACGTGGGCGCCCGGGAGCGAGGGGGAGAGGGAGGCTTAAGTAAGGGGGCTTGGCGGCCTGAGCCCTGCTGGGTATGGGAGGAAAGTACCCGAGTGACTCCGGGCTGCTGGAGTCCCCTTCCTTGCGTGTCTTTTGTGCGTGTCAGTTTTGCACGGTTTTGCTGTGGTTTTGAGCCTGAGTACTGAAGAGGCCGTGCTGGCTCGGTTCCCCAGTCACCTGCAGTCCGCACGCGTCCTGGAGTTTCCGTGTTTATTGACATGAGCGGTTCTGGCCTGGATGTTGGCAGCGATTCCTCTGCGCAGCCCTGCTTCAAGTACTGAGAACGCGCTCTTAAGTCCCACAGGGACCAGAGAGGACTGTTTGGGGATCTAACCCCGAGAACCCTAGAGAGGGGGTGAAGGAAGGTGAATGCTGAGGTGGGACCTGCCTCGGGAATTCGTACACAATCCATAAATGAGGGAAGGAGAATTACGTTGCAGATCTGTAATTTTTTCCCGTTGCCTCAACTTAGAGCTTTCTTGGAAGGCGGCCAACCACCCCCCCACCCGCCCCTTACCCCGTTCTAAGGGAGGCTGAAGTGCTGTATTGGGGATGTGGGGTGGGGGGGACATCAGACAGGACCGCGCCTGCCCCTGCTCTAATCCTCGGAGCAGAGAATTACCCCCTTTTGTTCACACATCATTTTCGACTCTGCTAGCGGCGCGTGCCGGGTTGCAGGGAACCCTGGCCAAGGAGATGAGAGGTGGCCGGAGAGAGGGTGGCTTGTCAAATTTAGAAGTCAGACACCCCAAAAGGATCACGCTGTATCCCAGACGCGGGAGAAGGGGACCGACCGCTCGCCGCACCTGCCAGCTTGGCCGGTGTGCGGGACTCCGGTTGGGGAGCACGGGGTGGTGGTGGTGGGGGGGGAGAGCGTCGGGCGCCCCCTGCTGCGCTGCGCCCCTACCTCCGGCCCCCGCATTCCGCGCATTCTTTCGCGCGGGTCGGGTCTTCGCTTCCGAAGCCCGGAGGTTTGCTGGACCTCCGCCTTCGAAGAGCCGCCCATTTCCCTGCAGAGGTTCTTCGCCTCCTCTTCTAGATTTTTCCTTTTGGTATCGTGTCCTCCGTAAAGGAAGGGAGGCCGAGAGCGAAACCCTTTCTCCCGTCCCCTCCGAACAGCCCCGGGAAGCGGCCGGGTGCGGGCGAGCCAGCCGGGCTGGCCCTGCGGAACAGCGCGGGGCTTTGTTCTCCGCAGTTGTTTCCTGACCATTTGACCCGTCAGCTGCTAGGGAAATGCTGCTGTTGACCTGAGGCTGAACTGCCAGGGAGCTTTTGCTGACGTTTCTTTCTTTTAACGCGAGGGCCGCCTTTTGCTCCTCCAGCCGAGCCCTCAGCCAGTCTCCCTAAAGCGTTTCAGGAGCGACGGCCAGGAAGACAGGTCCCCGATCTCGCGACCGCTTAGCGATCGGAACCGGGCCCCACGCGGTACCCGGAGTCCTCCCTCGGTCAGGCGCAGGTCCCGGGTCCTTCCCTCGGCGGGGTCCTGCCTGGGCTCCAGCCTCCCGGCTTTCCCTGAGTCGAGATCGCTAGGGTGGGAAAGATGAAACCGTTTCGGGGTGAAAGTCTCAGGCTTTCCTGGGTTCCTTAGCCATTGGATTGAGAGAGAAGGGGCCCATGCCTTCCAGGAGTACGTCAGCCCCACGTGGAGTCAGGGATTATTTTGTTTTTCTTCCTGGAAGAATTCCGAATGGGACCGCCCTGGAGCGGTAGCTGCCTTGATCCTGAGCTCTTGGGCTTCCTTCCGGGGTGCAGGCACCCGGGCCGGCCAGGAACCTAGGGAGGGAGGCATATTTTTCATGTTAAACCTTATGGCTTGCGGCACTCAATCGGTCCACACGATCAGGAGACTGTGAGGCCAGACCAGTTCTGAGAGATGTTTCAGGGCGAATACTGACGTAAGACTGGACAGGACAGGTGGCCTCTGGGCAAAATGACAGTCCCATCCGTAATGGGTGCCTGGCCCACAGAAACGCAGCAGTTCCTCAAACCGTGCCTTTCACCCCCTTCCCTTACTGGGCCCGGAGGATCAATCACCCCAGGCCCCTCAAAAGCCAAAGACCTTCTTCCCAGTCCTCTGAGGTGCTGCTCATCTAGGCCTGGTCACTGGCCTGAACTGCTGTTTAATTTCATCTGTTCAGGAATAGCTACTGCCTCACCATCACCCCCTCTTCTAGACAGACGTTCAGCAGCCCTTGGAAGCAAAACCCTATAACGGGATAGTGTGTGTGTGTGTTGGGGGGGTTGGGAGATGTTTGCCCTTGTCCTGTGGAGGTGTAAGCCGTAGTTTATGTGGATGTGTGTGCTGAGCCACAACCTAGTCCTTCCTTCTTTCTCTCTGCCAGCAATTGAAAGGCCTTGGTAGAGAGGGCAGCAAGGAAATGTCTGCTCTAGGAGGGGGCAGTCGTAAGAACTAGCAAACCTACTCCCCCCCTCCACTCCCCCCCCCCCACCGCTGGCTTTCCTTGTGTGTGTGTGTCTTAAAAGGATGATTGATTTTTCACAAGCAAGGGTTTAAAAGCAGAAATTAAACTTTGCTAAACTATTGTTACTCTTCTACATTGATCAAGTTTTGGTTAATACTAATAGAAATCCTACGTTTGCTTTGTGTGAGTAAAAATCATGGGAATGCTTTAACTTAAAATTCTATAAAGGTATCTTAGGGACAGTTCTAAAAATTTTTTAAGTTTTTCAATTTTTATCTCAGTTTCTGTGTTTCAGATTCTTAACCTCCATACATGTTTGGGTTGGAATTTTAGATTTGCGTGCCTTTTAAAAGAAAAAAAAATCTTGTCCTAATGGAAATAATCTTTTTAATGCCAGTATCCCCAATCACAAATCAATCTGTTACACACAAATAATTTCATCCTGGTGTGGTGGATGCCCGTGATCTTCAGACCTCGGAGGCTGAGGCAGCTGGATCATGAGTTCTTGACCAGTCTGTTCCACACACAGAACCTTCTTTGTGCAATTGTATCTTTTCTCCAGTGTAGAATTTACCATATGATCTAAGTTCTTATTCAAACCAGATTGCAAAATTATGCAGGGGGCTGTTTGAGATCTATTGGGATATAGGCATCTAGATGGTCTACTTCCTCTTGGGTAAAACTTACCTGTCCAGGTCTTGGGCCTGACCCTGAGTTGCGTGGAGAACTGACTGTTCACCCAGCACCGATGCTGGTGCCTGCTTGTCTCTTTCTCTGGATTTCTCCAGCTCCTCCAGGGCATAGCTCTGGGGTCTGCGTTCCATTTGTAAAAAGTACCGATCTACCAAGTGCTCCAGAGAAGAAAAGAGTTGGAGTGTTAGAATTATCAAAGATAGGTCTTAAGCAAGCCCAAGCCTCACAACATTAGCTACACAGTTACAAGGAACTGAGAAAATACAACTTTGGCAACCAGTGAGTGGATGTTTCCAGTCAACAAAAGTAACTAAAGACATCCAGGTGCCTATAGACTCTCTCTTTTATCTTTTAAGATCATCAGGGCTTCTTATCTTGTAGGAAAAGGTGGTCATTAAAGACCCAAGAAATCCCTTTAAATACTCCAAACTTGTAAAACTGGAGAGCTAATTTCCTTACTTCCAGATGTAGTTCCTGGCAGAGAGAGGGAACCTGGCCGGAAGTCAGGTGACTCTGTGACAGAAGCCAGTCTGCTGGACAGAGCAGTTTGGGTAGGTAGCCTGGGGGGGGGGGGGTGAGGGACTGTAGGAAAGAGCTAGCCCCCAACCAAGACCTTAGGGCAGTGGCGCTCAACCTCCTGATGCTGCCACCCTTTAATACAGGTCTTCATGTTGTGGCGACCCCCAACTATAAAATTATTTCACTGCTACTTCATAACTGATTTTCTTAGTTATGAATCGTGATGTAAATATCTGATATGCAGGATATCGAATAGGCTACCCAGTGAAAGGGTCCTCCAACCCCCTACCCCCCAAGACCCCCCAGGTTGAGAATTATACCATAGGAGGCTCAGCCGATTGGCATGGGAAGGACAGGCTCTCTGGCTTGGGAATTCTAAGGTCAGGAGTTCACTTAGGTCATCTGAAGACTGTTTAAAAGTGAAGGTCCCAAAGACTTATGACCTTCAGACAACCTAGACTTCCTTTCTGGGCCAGAGCAAGACCGAGCTCAGGTGATAGTCTCAATCGTGACTGATTCCGATATTGGAAAAGTGGGATCCTCATTAAGACCCCCCCCCAAGCCAGAGTCACCACCCAGGCAACTCCCCTCCAGGAGCCCTATTGTGGTGGCTTACCAGCACCCGTCAGCGCCTGGCAACCATCTAGAGTGGAGGATTTATGGCTCGGAGCCCTTTGTGGTCATGGTTTACCTTCCGGAGAGCTGTCCCAGGGTTGGCTGGAGATGTAGTTGCCCTTCAAGCAAGGCCCGCGAAAGCCATGCCTAAGTTTCCATTTCTGACTTACAGGTTGAAAGGCAGTGAGCAGGGGAAATAAGTTCTTTATTCTTTGTTATTTTTTAAAAAAATTTTAATTTGTTTTTATTTTTGGTTTTTCAAGGCACAGTTTCTTTGTGTAACAGCCTTGGCTGTCTTGAAAACCCATTTATAGATCAGGTTGGCCTCAAACTCAAAAGAAATCTATCTGCCTCTGTCTTCTGAGTGCCTTCTGTGTGCAGCAGCAAACCTGGCTGATATTTATTTATTTATTTATTTATTTATTTATTTATTTATTTATTAGTGTGTGCTAGGAATGTTATTTAACTAAAGCACTCTACCACTGAGCTACAGCTCTAGCCTTACGACATATATTCTTAAATAAGACCTTTAAGAAAAATCTGCTATGAAATTACTTACAACCAACAGGACATAGGAAAAAACTTTCATAGGCTGAAATTTACTGGCATATGTTATGAGATTTTATTCAGAAGATACCTAACGCCTTGGAGATGGGCAGATTGACCAGATGCATGTCATGTCCCGATTCCACTTTCGGACATATGTGGGAGGTGCAGGGAGACCCTGGCCCCCTTCTGTGAACGGCGGACTTACGTTTGGTAAACCTTGGGTCATCTGAAACGGGTTCTTTATACTACAGAGGCGCTGTGGCCTTTATGGTATTTGCATGAAGATGGGGGGAGCTAGGAGGGTCTCAGGGGAAAACATTCTAAGGCAGCTCTCCGTGTGTGTGTGTGTGTGTGTGTGTGTGTGTGTGTGTGTGTGTTCATACCTGTAATCCCTCCTTAGGGGGAATGGGCAGTCTGAGGCAGGAGGATTGCCATGAGTTCGAGGCCAGCCTGGGTTACAAAGTGGGACACCCGTGTCACTAAAACCAGACCTAAGTTTACATCACGATCAGGAAACGGGGGTCACGTGTGTACCCCATCGGACCTTCTCTAAACTGACACCCTTTTAAAAAAAGAGCAGATCGGACTTACTACTCAGTTTGCTTCTTTGAAGTGCGGGGCATGGCCTCTGCTGCTCACTGGGAAAGGCCTGTGTCTGGGCTGGAGTAGAGCAGCCAGCACACTCTGGGATCGCCCTTGGGCCCGCGGGTGCCAGCAGTGTTCCCAAGGGAACGCCTAGTGTGAATGTGCAGGGGCTCCTCAGAGTCTGGCTTCAAGCTCGCCGTGGTGAATGCTGGCCCCTGCCCTTAACCTGCCTGGGAGACCCCGGGTAGCTTCCTCTATGCTGGGCTCTACGGGGCTGCTTAGGAAGTAAGTACCCTCTATCTGGGGTATCTAGTTTTTAGTAACTCGGGATTCATACTGAAGGCTTAACAGCCACATGGCCAGGCTAGGCAAGGACCATTCAGTTTCTTCCTCTGTGTGGGTGACAACTCACCTGTATGTCGTGTCCTTCCGGCACAACCACCTCCCCACTCCCCCCCCCCCCCCCATAGAAACCAGCCTCAGCTTCCCAAAGACAGACCTCTCCCAAGGTGCCTGGGTCAGGAACTCTGTGCCGGGGAGATTAAATCACTTACCAAGTAGGGGCAGGGGGCTGGGAGAGGTCAGGAGGGCGGAAGTAGGGTGGGTGCACAGTTGATGACTCAGAAGGCTGGGATGGAATCTGTCCTCAGAGTCCTTTCTGGACCTTCAGGCCGGCGGGTGTTGTACCCTTTCCGTGAAGGGAAGGTTGGGAACATTTCCTCCTGCCCGAAGGCTTTTGCCCGAAGGCTTTGTGACCTTGGAATCTGGGCTGTGGGGGGGGGGGGCGCTCACAGCCCCCCTACCCCTTATTTTTAAGCGAGGCGGGCAGTGTCTGACTCCTGGGTGGAAAGCATTTTGTCAGGGACTACTGTTCATTTTTTAAAAAAATGTTTTAATTGCTTTTTAATGTTTTGATGTTATAGACAAACAATTGTTTGGATGGTTAACAATTTGAAGTCTTTCAGAAGTACACGGGGTGGGGTAGGGTTGAGAAATGACCTTTATTGATGGAGGTGTTTGTTCAGCCAGTCTGCTATCCCTAACGGGGCTGTGGACCAGTTTCTTGGTAGCGACCAAGGACCTTTGGTGACAGACCTTTATTTTTATTGCTCCTTAATCCCTCAAGATACTCATCTCTACCTTTCCCTGTCTGCTTTATGAAGAAGGATTTATATTGGGAGGGAGTGGGAGCCCTGCCCACGGGGTGCTGTGGCCACTGAGACCATGAGCATCCGTAGCTGGCAGCACCAGGTCTGCAGGCTTTTCCATCTCTGGAGGCTGGTCACTGTGACTCATCAGGAAGAACTTTGACCACGGAGATAGCCTTTCATATCCAGAGGGAGCGAGCAGAGGGCAAGCAAAACCTCCGGTCAGAGAGGAAGAGACGGGTTCCCTGCTTCTGAAAGCCCTGTGATGTGGCCGAGACCTCGCCTTTATCTCAGAAGCAGCAGGAAGCAGGCTTTTAGGGTTGGGATTTAGGGGCCCTGGACACTTGACTAAACTGGTCACATGTCACCCCTTTAGCTGAATAGCTAGCTGGAAGGCACAAAGCCAGAGGTGCCTTTCTAGCAGCAGGGTCAGGCGCCGGGAAGGAGCTAGCCACCTACATAAGCACCTCCCATTTTAGCCCCATTGTGTGGGCTGTTTTGAATTGGTAATAGTTTTCAGGCCCCAGAGGTTCCTGCTCTTCCACACCTGGCCTCGGGCCCTTGTGGGACAGCACCCAGCTCTACCAGATAACTGGCCCTATCTCTGTTACAAAACCTTTCCTTCCACCGAAGATGCACTGATAACCTGTGCAGGGATCCTTGTCCACACTCAGGTCCGAAAAATCCTTCCTTTCTCCAGCCTGTGTGGTGTGGTTGGTTCGTGTGATGGAAGGCAGTTTCCGCTTGTTTGTGGTCCTGATGGTAGAGAGTGCTTGTGGTATCTTCTGCTGCAGCAGAAGGAAGAGCTCCTGTCCTAGTCCCCACCTCTGATTCTTTCCCATATCTGAAGGGATTGGTGATGGCGGGAATCCTCACTAGGCCAGGGGAGGGCGCAGCTGGTTAGCTGGCTGCCTAATGTTCCTGGGTCCCTCGTAGTACGTGGTACTTTAGAAAATCCCCCTGGCACTTCCGTGTACATGTTTCCTTTGTGTATTTTTTTTTTTTCTCAAATTGAAGGCTGCCCGTACAGCTTTTCCAGAGTCCCTAGCATCCTTCCTTCCTTGATCTTTCCTCTGACCTAACAAACCTCTGAGAAAAATGCTCCGGCTGTCGTTATCTCTAGACCCACAGCGCCACCTAGTGGCGCAGAAGGAGCCAACAGCTCCCCTTGCCTGGTGGGATTGTTTGTCCTCCTTCCTACGCCACTGACCTGAACCACGTTTCTCCTTTACAGGTGGCTACGAGAGGTTTTCTTCTGAGTATCCAGAATTCTGCTCTAAAACCAAGGCCCTGGCCGCCATCCCACCCCCCGTACCCCCCAGCACCAATGAGTCCTTGGACCTGGGCTGCAGCTCCTGTGGGACCCCACTGCACGACCAGGTATGTGTAGTGACCGGGGCCAGAGTTCAGATCAGGCAGTGCAGGAGAACACGAAGGAACCGCTCGAGCCACCATCAGCCCTTCCCGTCAGATGGACTGGGGATGGAGTGAAGAGTCCATCTGTCTCTGTCCATAAAGTATTCCGTCACGCTATCATCTATCTCTCCTTGTCTGAGACATCTTCTCTCAGATGTGTTCATTGTAGACTTACCCAACCAAACAGAACCATTAGCAGTGTAAACTCCCAGTGTGGCCAAGTATGCCCCATAATCAGTGTGCTGCCTCAGTTGTCACGGGAAGGTGGCTGACTGGTGCCAACAAGACCTGACCATACCTTGTCTCTGGAAGGAAGCTCCTCCCCGGGCCCTAGAAAGCCACCTCGTATGTCTTACGCCCCCTAGCTCCAGCACTTCAGCCCTGCGACCTGGTTGCTGACACTCGTGTTTTGCTGCTTTCTTTCTGCTGCAGGGCGGTCCTGTGGAAATCCTCCCTTTCCTCTACCTCGGCAGTGCCTACCATGCTGCCCGCAGGGACATGCTCGACGCCCTGGGGATCACGGCCCTACTGAATGTCTCCTCAGACTGTCCCAATCACTTCGAGGGACATTACCAGTACAAATGCATCCCGGTAGAAGATAACCACAAGGCTGACATCAGCTCCTGGTTCATGGAGGCCATCGAGTACATTGGTAGGCTGCCTCTCAGACTTCAGGGCACCGAGGGAGAACGCAGGGACTGCTGGTGGGGATTTTAGGTGTGATGCGCAGGCTGGGGACACAAACCTTGTCTGTCATCGTTGCTCTCACCAATTATTTGATAAAAACCAACTAAAGGGAGGGATGGATTGATGTGGCTTGCGGTTTAAGAAGGATGTAGTCTGTCATTGCGGGGAAGACCTGGTGATAGACCAGAAGCAGAGCCAAGATTATCAACCCTCCAGGCCCCTGCCCCTAAGCTAATCAATTTCCTCAACATGGCTGCCCTTCTTGTAGGTTTGTTTTAAGGTCTCTTCTCCCAACCCCACCCCACCACTGAGCCTGTGAGGATTTCAACCTGAATACCAGAAAGGCCCAGGCCACCCGAGGGGACTTGTGTGGTGGGAATTAGAAGTCCTGATCCAGGCCTGGCTGGAGAGCCAGTCACGCCACTGGCCAGGCCACTCGCATGGTTCCATAGGTGTGCAAAGTCGGGCTTTTTGTAGGGTGAGGAAGACGGGAGCTAGATTGGAGTCACTGCTCTCTTAGATCTGATGGCACTGCCGTGTGACATAACCTGGGTGTGAACTTGGACCCCAAGTCTTCATCCGTAGCTGGCCTTTCCATAGGAGGGCCCCACATCCCACTGGGCGCTCCCCCACCCCCACCCCACCCATGCGCTTCTGCTACTGGTGGTCCCCGAAGTCCACCAAGGTCCCTAATCACATCGCACTTTTCTGCCGCAGACGCCGTGAAGGACTGCCGAGGGCGGGTGCTGGTTCACTGCCAGGCCGGCATCTCGAGATCGGCCACCATCTGCCTGGCCTACCTGATGATGAAGAAGCGGGTGAGGCTGGAGGAGGCTTTCGAGTTCGTCAAGCAGCGCCGCAGTATCATTTCGCCCAATTTTAGCTTCATGGGCCAGTTGCTGCAGTTCGAGTCTCAGGTGCTCACCACGACGTCCTGCGCCGCCGAGGCCGCCAGCCCATCCGGGCCCCTGCGGGAGAGGGGCAAGGCCACTCCCACCCCCACCTCGCAGTTCGTCTTCAGCTTCCCCGTGTCCGTGGGTGTGCACGCGGCCCCCAGTAACCTGCCGTACCTGCACAGTCCCATCACCACGTCCCCCAGCTGTTAGGACCAGGCTCCCGACGCCAGGTCCAGAGAGCCAGTGTGCAAGCCAATAGGGACTGACAGTGGGGGGACCAGGTGACCACGCTCCGTCTCTTTCCATTTCTCCTTGGCCAACCACAGGGCCAGCTAGAATGGCAATAACGACTTTGAATACACATTTAACACAAACACAATTAAACACAATCCAACATAAAGCAATAATGACAGCGGAAGCTGTCAGAGAAGATTTGGTTTGTCAGCTTTTCCTTTGCAGGTAGATATTTACCTCATCATCATTATTATTATTAATTATTATTTAAAGCAATCAAGCTTGAAAGTTATGAAACCCACAGATCCTGGCAAATGTGCCCAACCAATTTAAGTGGAGAGGGAAAGAGGAGAAAATGAGTTTGCCAGAAAAGTGCCTGGTTCTGTGTGTCTGTTCTTCTATTGTTGAACTCCCAGGAATTTTGTTCTAGATCCTTCTAGGCCACAGTATTCTAATTAGTCGTCAACTGGGTAATTAATGTTGAATGATTATTGAGAGTAACCTCAGCATGTGGTGTGCAGGAGTCTGGTGACTTTGGGATACATTTCTGTTGAGGTCGTACAGTAGAGCATAGATAAACACAGGTGTGCTGGCAACGAGGGGGTGGGGGAGGTGGTCCCCATGGTCGCCATCTTGCATTGTTGCCACTGAGAAGCAGGCAGGGTGACGTGCAAGGAAAAGGGTCTATGGCTGGTCACGTTTGTAGCGGACTCCTGGCCTCACTGACCCAGCCGTGTGAGGTTTTCTCTCCAGTGGTCCATTTGACTGTGGATAGAGTGGTTTCTTCCCACTTGGCCTAGGGTCTGGATTTTGTCTGGTGGTAAACACCATCTTTTCTAAGGTGCTCCTGGAAAACCAGGTGCCGTTCAGATATTCCTGCTGTGAATAATTTGCTAAGGGCAGACCAGAACCAGATCACTGAGGATGAACTAAAAAAATCTCCCTCTCTTGGATAAATTGGGTGTTTCAGTTTTAGGAGTTTACTTGAAGTATACCAAGAAATTCTTGTTACGAAATCCTTGTCAAGTGAATACGTTGAAAAGCCTCCCCCCCTCTTTTGAATAAAAAGATAAGTGTATGCCTGACTTGGGGTTCCTTAAAGTCTGGAAGAACAGAGGGTGTGGGGCTGGGTGCCAGCTCCTGTTTTAGTGATATTGGGTGACTTCGGAGCCATGTTGGGTTCTGACTGGACCAACACCATTTTAAAGGAGCCTTTCCAAAAATGTGTTTTCTAAGGGGAAGATGCAGGGTGGGGAGGGAACCTGTTTCATCTGTAGTATGGGAGACAGTTTCATCAGGGCTTGTCAGATTAGAGGTCAACCGCAGACTTGGCAGAAACCAGCATGGGCCTGCCCCCCTCCCCCACACCTTGAGCATAAATAGAACTTCAAGTCTCCATGTCACATCGTCATGGGATGCTCTTTCTCAGCCAGGATCCCAGACAGCCCGGGTTCATGGTCCCCCCCCCCCCCCACCATGAAATGTGAACCTGTGTTGGTATAACTTGTATCAGGTGACCTGTGTCAAAGATCACCTGTGTGGGTGAGAAGTAGGGTACCGTGCTCCCTGACTGCCACTTGGCTGAAGGCATAGAGGGGCTGAGCTCCCCGATGGTGGACTGCCTATGCCTAGTTGGATGGTCTTACATTTCTGCCCCCTGCTTGCTGGCAGCTGTCTCTCGTGGTTGGTGAAGAATTAGATTAAATGAGTTTTGTAGTTAAACAAGTCCAGGGGTTCCAAGAATGTAAAGGGGATCTGGAGAGCAGATAGCCTGTAGACGTCATTCGCTTTCTAGATGAGTGTTTGCCAAATGTGTCCTAGTTCTCAGACTGGATGCCAACTACACAGGCAGTGGGGGGCTCCAAATGTCCCTCCCCTGCCTCATTCAAGCCTCCTATGACAGTGTGAAGGGGCTATTTATAAAGTCATTTTCTTTGTACTTGATAACGGCATGAGACCCAGAACTCTACAAAGAAAGTAGGACATTGGTTTGATTGAAAAACCGGGGTGGGGGGCATGCCTTAAAGTTCTCCAGAAGCTTCTTTGATGGCTTGTAATAGCTCTAATGAAGAGCCTGTCCTTCCTAACGGTTAGATTTGACAGACAGTATGTTGTCCACGAGCTGATTTCTGGTGATGGGAAGTTTTGGAATGTCACAAGGCCATTGGATATTTGAGAATGAGCAACACTCAGCTCTCCCCAGGGATCTTTGCTCCATCAGCCATGTTTGTAAGACGGAGGGCTGAAGCCCAGGTGAGCAGGTGGCTAGCTCTCAGCTCTATTCGCCTTGTTCTCTGGTTCTTGACTTCAGGGAGGCTGAGGAAACCAAGGGAAGAGATTGAGAGTCGTTGGGAAGGAGGCAGGAGAAAGGGAAGATTTGATTGTCACTCCCATGGGGAAGGGACTGGGCAATGGCCAAGGAAGCCTGTGGCAATAATAATAGTTTGTACGTGTTCATCATAATCACCTGGGTAGCCTTTAAACTCCTCATATCTAGGTGACCCTTGACCAAATAAACCAGGACTTGTGTGGGTGGGACCCGGACACCAACCATTGTTACATCTTTCCTGCGCGCTTTCCAAGCCTGGAGACCATTCATTGCTTGACGATGGTGAAAGCCAGGTCTTGTTGGTACACAGCTAGCTTGTGAAGCAGACATAACAGGAGGGCTTTGTAATGGTGTCAGTGTGGTCCCACTCCACAGCCCGCTGAGGGATAAGGTGGTTTCTTTGCGGCAAGCCCCTGAATTGGAACCAATCTGTGGAACATTGTGAGTGAACTCAATATAGTGTCTGGGTGTTGATGTATTTCCTTAAACTTTGTCTGCAAGAAAGATGGAGAAAATATGTGTCTGTTTTGAAGTCCTCCTTGTAGTGCCCTGCCCTTCCTTAGAGCTCACGAATCATTCAAGGGACTTCAGAAAGATTAACAATGCAATCCTTGTAACTTGTGTAAATAGTCCCATCTTTCTGAGTGGTGTCATTTCTACATTTGATATGCTTGTATTCTGTAGGATGTACATTGTTTTGTAGACGAGTCAAACATGTCTGTTTTTATTTATTGCTTGAAAAAAGATCATTTGAAGAGAAAATAAATACATTTTCAACCATTTCTGCTTTTGTGGGACTCTCACTGGATTGGAACTTGGAAGGGGAGGAAGGACTGGGCCCTCAGGTGATCCTGCCCACTTAGCACCTGCAGTGGAGACCAGCTGATGGAGCCCTGGGAGACAGACGAGAGGGAGCTGGTACCTCGCTGAGCATTGGGCCTCTTTCCCCGTAGGAAGCATAGGAGAGATTCAAGGGAAGAGGCCAGTGTTAGCATGGAAACGTGTGCAAAGAGGGCTAGAAAAGAATATACGGAATTACTACACGGGGTCTGAGGCTCAAAGAATTGGAGCCACTCTACTGCCTTCCTAGTCTGTTAAGACTGGAAAATAATCGATTAATGCTTCAAGGCTACATCGAGAAAATGAGATAATGGTGTGCAAGACCACATGGTGTGCAAGACCACATGCTGAGCCACACGTTTCTCCGTCGGCTCTCCCAAATTGTAAACAGTAATACTTTACCACTATGATCATAAACATCTTGGAGGCACCAGTCTAATAAAATTCAGTAATTACAAAACTGTAAAAAAAAATCCCTTTCCCATACAGAAATGCCAATAAATATGTAGATGAATACTCTTCATGCATATCAGAAGTCAATCAGATTCCATTACAGGTAGTTGTGAGCCACCACGTGGTCACTGGGAATTAAACTCAGGACCTCTGGAAGAGCAGCCAGTGAGCTATCTCTCCAGCCTTTAAAAAAAAAATTATTTTAAAATGAAAATTTAAAAGGTAAATTGTCTACAATAAACTTGTAGGAACAGGTGAGATGTATATTATGGACAAGAGATAGCATACTATGGGAAAACAGCATATTGTATGTTCATGGATAAGAGGGGCTAGTTATAATTTATAAAGTAACATAACTCAGGAACTCTATCAGGATTTGGGGAAGAACGTATTTCATTCAGAGGGATAAATGTGGAGGAAATGAAGGTAAGATGTCTTTTAAGTCTTCCTCTGTTCTAGCAGGGCTTTGAACAGACAGGACATAACCTGCTACCTCCCAGTTATAGGGACTGATTGGATTACCCAACCTTGGCCTTGTAACTATCTCCTGAACTCTTACAAGAGCAGGGCGTTAGGGAGAGATACCAACTTTAAGGTAGAACAACAAGGGAAGCATTTAACTTTTGAGGCAGAGGGACTTTTCTGAATGGAAAAAATAATTCAATGACTGTCCTGAAGCTGTCCAGTTGGAAAAGGGAGCTCACAGAGGAAGAGACAGTTGGTAGCAGGGAATAGAATCTGTCCAATAAATAGATGAACAGGTAAAAGTACCAAGAAAGGGCTTAGAGACAAGGTCTGTGTACCCAGTCCAACAAGGACGACGGCCTTTAGAAGCAAGCTATTGCTGCTGAGTGCTTGTTCCCTGGGGACCCTGCAGCCCCAGGAGCCAGTGGTGTCCAGGCAGCATGTCCTCTGGAAAAAGCAGCCCACCTAGTAGGGTGGCTTAGCAGGTAACTCTCCAAAGACACACACACACACACACACACAAACACTGCGGCAAGAAGGCGCAACCACAATTTGAGGGTCGACTTCCTTTAGCATCTGTAGCACGTTGGCAACTTTCCGGGCTCCGGTCTGACTGAGAAAGATTAGAGTGGGGTCCTAGGTAGTAACATAGTCTTTCTTCTAACCCCCTTTTTAGTCAACGGTGTTTTTTATTTATTTTTTGGAGACTGGGGACGGGAGCAGATTAAATGAAAAAGGCCATTTCATTATCTCAACTCTCTGAGATAGTAAGAATGCTCGTTTTAAAGGTAAGAACTTGAGGCAACTCGGCAGAGGCAGATCTCTGGTTACCAAGTCGCAGAACCAACCAGGTTGCGACCCCAGATGGCAGAGTTGGGGCCTCATCTCCATCCAGTAGTGTTCTGGGCAAATTGGCTGCACCCATAGACTCCCTCAGGCATCCACATCTCTCACTGTTCCCATGAGGCAGTGCAGAAACAGAATAGCAAACGCCACAAAGGAGCAGCCCCTCACTTTGGATCTGCATTAAAAGAAAAAAAAAAAAAACAGAACAAAACAATAACAACAAAAACCTGAACAGAGCAAAACCAACTGAAAGCCAAGAATTTCAACATGACCAAACTGCAAGGACTATATGCAATCCGAGCTACACACTCAGAAGAAACACCTCAAACGAGCGGTTAAGAACACTGACTGCTCTTCCAGAGGACTTGGGTTCAAATCCCAGCAAACACGTGGCAACTCACAACTGTAACTCCATGATCTGACAACCTCACACAAGACATACATGCAGGCAAAGACATACCAATGTGCATCAAATGGGAAAAAATAAAGACTACTGAAACAGCAAACCCTTCACACGCAGGGTAGAAATGTGACTTCCTTTCTTCTGACTTTACAGTTCAACTTCATAAGCATTATCTGCTCATCCATAAAACTGAAATGCACCTCATAAAACACCCCACATTCTCGTTCACGAAGGGCAATGCGTTTAAGTGAAGTAACTTGTTCTGAGCTTCTTCTTTTAACCGTGAGTGCACCATTTGCATTAGATCTGCATGCCAGAAGAGGGCATCAGATCCTTTAGATGGCTGTGATCTGTGGCAGATCAGGCACTGAGCCATCTCTCCGGCCCCTTGAACATTTCTTAATCTTTATTCAGCTTGGTTACGATGGCGGAGAGACGGTAGCATCCTTGAAATGACGTGCTTCCAAAGCTACGGTGGCCATCTAAGAGAGCAGTGTGCACCGTTAACCTGCTCCTAGCCGTTCTGTCTGCTCCTCCTGCCTCCCTAATCTTCCCTATGATGCAGGTCAGGATCCCTGCCACACCCAAATCCCTGACAACTCCTTAGACTGCTCAGCCTGTAAATGGGGGAGTTGTTTGGAGATACTGGCACTCCAAAAGGTTTCAGTTTGTACCACTGTATCATAGTATACACCATCTACAACTATAACTTTTGCAGTCTTCCCACTTAACAGAGATGTAGCGGCCAATGGTTCTCATAGAACTTGCTTTGGAATTCTGAAGGTTTAGTGGCACACGGCGCACCCTGCCTTTCTTCACATCATCCTCTCTCTACAGCCCACGGTCCTCTTTCCATCCCAGTTTCATACCAATTTCCTCATATTTGATACTTCATTTATATGCAGAATTGTAAAGCTGTTCGGTTCTACCGTATAAACCAATTCTGTGCCAGGAAAAGGATGTCAAGAATCTTAATAAATCTAACAGAAATAAAACCAACATGTTCCACACTTGCTGACTGTACTGGTTGTACCAGCTTTAAACTTTTGTTATGTCTAACAGGTTCGTGTGCTCCTTTGTCATCATGATTATAAAGCTAGAGTGAACCAGGATAATGATAAGGGGTTATAAACACTCTAAGATGTGCTGGCTCTAACCTGACACACTGGGCCACAACCACCAAAGCACTCTTAGGCAACAGAAGTTTAAAAAAAGTTCACAATGACGCCTTTAATCCCAGCACTTGGGAGGCTGAGGCAGGCAGACCTCTGAGTTCAAGGCCAGCCTGGTTCACAAAGGGACCCAGGACTGCCAGGGCTACACAGAAACCCTGTCTCGTAAAAGGAAAAACTATTCATACTGGGGATGCAGCTCAGTGGTAACAAAGCATCTTTCTAGAATCCACAATCCACAGCCCACCACCATCCACTGTCCAAAATT
Source organism: Apodemus sylvaticus (assembly GCF_947179515.1). Lineage (NCBI taxonomy): Eukaryota > Metazoa > Chordata > Mammalia > Rodentia > Muridae > Apodemus > Apodemus sylvaticus. The sequence goes on from NC_067489.1 coordinate 32,178,000, forward strand.
GGTGCCAGAGAAAATGCCGCTTCTCCCCTTTAGACCCATGGGATTTGTTTTGATTGGAATTTCCTTTAAGAAACAAATCCAGCGAAGCAAGTGACTGTTTAAAAACCCTTGTGTGTATATATGTGTGCATGCATTCATGTGTGTGAATGCCAGGATGTTACATGTGAAGATCAGAAACCAATCTCAAGTATTAGCCCCTGCCTTCTATTTTGAGGCTGGGTCTCTTGTTTTATCCCACCCAGCTGCCCTGTGAGCTTCTGGGGGATTTGTGTTTCCATTTTCTCTCCCCCTGGGAGCACCAGTATTATATACGCTACTGCTTTTACATGGGTTTTGGGTGTTAAAACCAGACTCAATCCATAGCTGGGCAATTGCTTTCCTGGCCCCTCCTCAGCCCTGGGAAGTGTTTCCACCTTCCTCCTTTCTGTCAAGTCCCCACACATGTGGGGGTCAAACTCTCAAAGCTTCCATACTGAGCTGCTAAAATCCCAAGTACACACTTCACTGTGTACTTGCTGTTTGGTGCACAGGTCTGACCACTGCATACGCTCTAACAGAACCAAAAGAAAAGATCTTTGGGGTGTTGTGAACACTTGATTTTCACGTGAGACGCATATGACATTGGACTGTCCCGGCAGCACCGGCTTTTCCTTTCTCTGCATCCATCTAAAGAAGCATCACGAACAATCAGGGACCAACACACAACTGCTGGCACTTGGGCGCTACAGTGGAAGGTAATCTGACATAAATTATTTTGCCATTTTACCTTCAAGTTTATCTGTGAAACGGAGATTTAAAGGACTTTTCAGGGTTCTTTGATTAGTGACAACATACACAGAGCATGAAGAGAAACAAATGAAAAAATAAAACATGAAAGCAAGATTTCTACGCACCAGGCTGTGACAATGCTTACATAAGAGTTTTCCTGACGTTTCTTCCGCTATTGATGTATTTCCACAGCTCCCTGGGCTTACAGGTGCTAAGGAACTACAAGCTGAGATCTCACTAGGCCATGACTCCTCTGAGCCTGACCCCTAGTGGCCCATGGCAATTTTCACAACAGGCCAGTCTCAAGAGACACTGTTGCTGCTTTAAAACTCACCACCCAGTAGGATGCTCCCTTCTCTGTCCACCTGGACATGCACCCCGCACAAATGGCCCAAAGACCTAGTTATCCTGCCTATTATAAAAGCACTTCCATGCATGCTTGCAGCTCACAATTTCTGATTGTCTCTGATTGTCTCTCCTTGTCTGTGCCCCGGTACATTCTACCGGCCACCTTCCATAAACCCAGTCTGCACATCTATGGGTTCACACAAACGCTGGCAATCCTTGTTTGCAACTCTGACTACCCTTCTGGTACAGAAGCTATGGGTACAGCCCAGTTCAGGAGCAGTGCATGCAGAGAGCACCGATGAGAGATGGGAGAGTTCTTTGTTGCTTGGGGATGAGGTGGTAGGTCTTACTGTGTAAGCCAGACTGGCCTGAAACTTGTGATCCTCCTGCCTCAGCATCCTAAATGAGTGTGTGTTAGATCTTGAGTGTGTCCCATGGGATGTACAGACCTTTTCTCCGCCAACCGTCCTGGCCGGGAGGGCCTGTGAGCTAGCCTGGGCGACTGTCCGGAAGGTTCTCCTGCTATTGCTGTTGCCATGGCTTCTGGGGGCTTACAGGGTAAGGACCACCACGCTGCCATCTCACTGGGAAGAGGAGAGGAGACTGCGGTAGTTCTGACAGGACTCTGCTGCACTTGCAGAGGGTCAGCTGACAAGGACAGAGCAGGGCAGAAGCAGGAAACACTTAAGCTGAATACTACACAGTGTACTTTAAAATGTTTTTATTGAATATTAATCCGTTACAAGTACTGTAGACATTAAGCCAAAGCACAATTACAGGTTAAATATAATCACAGAGATGTTTTAGATAGAAACCCACCATGTAGGCTGGCTAAGTTCCTTGATGCCCTCTTTTAGAAATGAGTAGAAGGCAAAAAAAAAAAGGGGGGGGGGTCTTCCATTCCAGGTGAAAGCTATAAAGACCAGAGAATTTACATGCTGGGAGCCTCCTTTTGTGATCAAACTGCTAGGACTATCAGGTTTAGAAAAACTACATAGAAAACAAAAATCTAGGATATTCAGTCAAAATCTGAATTTCAGATAAGTTAAAGAACATTTTTAAAAATTGCACAGATATGTCAAATATGAAATAGACTTGAGCTAAAAAACTGCCTGAAATTCAAATCTAACTGGGTATCTTGTATTCTGTCTGACAAGTCTACAGATGGACAATGCAAACAAAAAAGAAGGTGGAGCTGGAACCCGGGCACTGGTGGGTCACACAGAGACTGGAAACAAAGGAACGCTGACAACAAACCGAAGGGCCACCACACTGGTTATTTACACAGACTGACGACGACGTTACAGTAAGAAAATTACAACTCCAGATGCTGTTGTCAGAACATCTAGATTTCCTCAAAGCTGGGTTTGTAAGTTCTCGAGACCTTGTAATCAAAGTACCTTTTTAGTTTTGCAGGTATCAAGGACAAATATTACTACCACAAAGATAAGATGAGCTCAGAACACTGGGAGAGAGCAGAAGCAGGCATTACACACACGAGACGAGTTTCAGTGTTCTGTGTAGTGACTACATTTACTATACCGCACGGTCACCTTCGTGGTCTATGCTACTAGCTTCAAATCCTCAGTGCCTCACTTTCGTTGGCTGGGGCATTTTCTGGTTTTTCTTCCTGCACACTGGGAGAGAGGTCATCAGCACACTGAGCTAACAAAGGGCCGACTGAAGGATAGCAAAAGAATTCTGAAAAATGAGAAAAACTCTGAAAGGAGGGTGGAGGGGAGGGAAACAGGAAATGCAGGGTGGTGCGGTGAGAACTCCCTCTATGGGGTGAGTGTCATTTCAATTTTGCAGAATTCTGGTAGAAGTATAAAACTGGTCACACAACCTGACCATACTGGATCTTATAGAAGATATAAATCTTCAGCTTCCAACAGGTTTTAAGCTTCATGTGTCATAGTATATACTTAAAATGATTTAAAAACAACTTCCACACCACTGAGACTACACGGTGTCACATACCCCCACATGGGTCTGGAAATCCCACCAGTGTTACCCCAAACCAGATGACCTGGAGGCCGAAGAACTTTGCATGAGAGAAACTGGAACTGACTGGCTACATCAACACCACTAAATGTGACAATATTGCTTATAAAATATACCCCATAAAACAGGCTTACCAGGTAGAAATGAACAGACACGCCCACCCACTGACTTCAAATATTAAGAAGTGGATTCATGTTTCACTGCTAGATTAGAAAAGGTTACAAAGTTTCTGCCATAGATAAGGCTTTTCAAACAGAAAAACCATCATTGTCTATTAACTTCAGAATGCTTCAGTTGGCGGAAGCAGATTCACTTTTTCAGGGCGGTATTTTTTAAGTGATCTTTTCATGCTCTAGCTGTAGCCAGCAATTGTTTGAATATCACTTTCACAATCAACCTCACTTCTATGCCACTGCCTTAACATCAAAGACCAGTCTTCAACTTCCTGATACATGAAAACATCCATTCTAACGCCATTTCTGAATCTTTGCTGAGTGATTCTATAGTCCGTGCTCTATGCAAGATGATAGGCCCAACAGAGCAGCAAGGAGGCCAGGGCACAAGTGAGGGCCAGCCAGCCGGGCGCAGGGCGAGGGGACGGGCAGCGAGATGTGCTTAACTACACACGCGTTCACAAGGCCGTTTACAGGAATTCAACTGACGACTGTTTAAAGGGGAGAGGGACAATGGCTAAGTGCCTTTCATGCAACTGGGAATACACTGCAGCGGAGGAAGCCCGGGACAACGTACTGTGTTCCTATGCCATTTTCTAGCATTAGCCAAATGTTAGTAATATGTTTGTAATAATATCTAGGATAATAAAATGCTAATGTATGCTTATTTGCTTGCCATATTCAAGTAGTTCTCTATATATTCCAAACACCCTTCACTATTCCAGCTGCAGAGAGAACTGAGTGCAATGAGGAGCGCTGCCTTTGTGAGCTCGAGGTCTGCGCTGTCACTGTGCTGAGGTTGCTCAGAGTCCTAACCGCCAGGAAGGGAAGCCAAGGCAGAGCCCAGACTGCACTGCCACTGTTTCTGCAGAGCTGAAGCTGGATTCCATGCTGCCATCTGTTAGCAAACTGGCAGAATCGTAGAGCTGAGTGGCTGAGGACCACACCCAGTTCCATTCTGATAGGAAGATAAGGGACACCTGGATTCCTATGCAAGACTCAGGATGGAGGAAAAGGGCGACTGGGCAAGCGCAGAGCGTTCTGAGACTAGGCTAGCGATCTGAGAGATGCAAAGGCACGGGGCAGACGTACCCAGAGCACTTATTTTATGCCTGAGTTAAGTATCCAAGCTGGCCAAACCAGTGACCTGGCAGTGTCGGGCGTCTGGGGAGACCGAGAGGGGCCTTCTCTCTGCGGTTCTGTAGGGAAGCTTGAGTCCTGAACCTGCAGGAGTTCTAAATAATGCACAGACAAGAAAGTAAAGAGACTTCAGCCGAAGGCCAAGCTTTTTTCTACTCCAGAGGGCTCTTAGATTCTGTGTTGCCATACAAGGAAATCTAAACAATCACTTTTGCCAACTTGAATACACTCACGATGCCTTTGGTTTTCAAATTCTGAAAATATGTCAGGCCCGTGGAGCACTTTTTGTTAAATTTTTCTCCCCAGGACTGAGTCTTTTTAAACAGCTCATTTAATGTGACTTTGTCCCAGTGAGTCACCACGGGAGCGCTAGCACTCTGGAAGGCTTCCTTACAGTGTCTTTACTCAGAACATGAGACCCACAGCTCTGGTGGTTGGGGATCCAAGGTAGAGTCCTCAGCTAATCCAAGGTAAGGCCCAGCTAATCCAGTTGGTTGATGGAGGTGCTTTGTCAGCCGGAGGCTCATGTTTTAGTCTCTGTTTTACTACACCATAGTAACTCGTCACTAAATTAAAATCACAGCTGTGTTTAGCATTTTAAACTAATTCAGGTCGGGCTAAATAACATACACATTATAGCTACTAAAACTACACAGATGCCAATTTCTTCAACCCTTTGTTAACAGAAAGGAGACAAAGGAAGGAGAAGAGCCCTTGAGCCAACACCCCATTCTGAAGCTCGGTATGGTACTCTAGCTGCTATTAAAAACGCAGCCCAGACCACAGGCACCCGGCTCAGGCCACTGAAATGTCAACAGAAGTGAAAACTGAGGCTAATTCTTGACTTCATTTTGAGGAACCCATTCAAGATAAAACTAAAATATTCATACTAGACTGGATGCCTAGTCCTAGCACTGGGCTCAAGCTAACAAAAATTTAATAAATAAAGAGAGAGAAATGTGTATTTCAAGAACCAGGGAAACAAAGATGGTCACAGTTTAATACACTTGCATTAACAAAAAAAGTTAAAAAATTATTTTCAGCCTTCCAATTGAAATGTTTAAGCGTGTCACACTGTGTCCCGCTGTTGATAAGACTTCTGCTTCAGACCCGAGTAGAACAGAGTAACGCGCTCAATTCAGTATTCAGTTAGGGTCCACAGGGGACAGAAGGTAGCGTGGCTCTGCTCAGGGTTGTGCATGTGGCGAGGGCCGTTACAAGCAGCACTTTCACAAAGAAATGTTTCTCTATCAGTGGTTCTAAAAAAATAGGTCAACTGCCTTTGGTTTCAACTTTAGTTTTCTGTGTCTAACTATCTATTTGATGCAAACTGAAGGCCAGACAAGGGTAAACACAAGGTCCTTGCCTTTGTGCATACTTACTATGTAGGGCTTGAACCCTGGCTTTCTAAGGAGAGAGGAGAGTAAAATGCTGGGACCCTGACCTTGGAAGACGGTTCTGGTGGTGGTGGAGAGTGAACCGGTCTGTCGAGGATCTGCCCCTGAGCCCCATGCTCCTCCCCCCTCCCTGGGCTCCTCCTCCTCACTGGCTCCTCCCTCCCAGCTCTCTAGCCATCCCACCAGGGAAGCAAAGTTCTAAGTGCCCCCACTGAGCCTCTCCCCAGCGCACTTTTGACATCTGTGGCACAGTCCTGAGAGCCCTGCGGACAGCAAAGAGCAATCTGTCCACCCGGCTCTGACTCTAGGTCAAAGAGGAGAGCAAATGGTGCACCCAGCTCTGACTTCTTAGGTCAAAGAGAGGTTTGTGCCCTCCCTTTTAAGATGGGAAGATGGGGCAGTTTATAAAAGGAAACTAAATATTGGCGCTTTTCCTTTATGTCCACAAGAGGCAGAGACACAAAATCTAACAACGGGGACATGGGACAGTGTCTTGCTCGGCCAGAAGCTTCAGCTGCACCCTAATGATTTTAGTCAGCGTGACTGCAAAATATCCAGGAAGACTCTGGCTCATTTTCAAAGTCACAACAACAAGCTTCAACAAATATGTTTGGCAAAATTAAGAAATGAGCCCATCACATGTGTCTGTTATACATGTGCCAAACACAACAAAAAAAAATGTAGTGTGAACCAAAAACGTGTAAGCCGGCATTTTCTCTTTGGCCATCTCTATATCTGAGCAAAACATTTTGCTTCAGAAACGGGTAACTGTAATGAATGGCCTGAGACACGTCCGAGGCCGCCCGGCAGCCATCTCCTCCAAGGGACCAGGGCAGGTGAGCGTGCTGGGGGCCCACTCTGCGCTGCCACTCTAGAATGCTTTATAAAAGACACACAGCTTATTTCTTGGCTGTTGGGATTTAGAGAATATTGATTTTTGTTGTTGTTGTTGTTGGAAGCAATCCACTGTAATCCAGTTGCAGGTTTGAATCACTCTGGCCTTTACCAGGGACAATCACTAGGTCTTCTGCTCTGCTGCTGTTGCGGTCTGTGAAGGGGCTTCCGGCTTCATGATCTGGTAGGTGATGAGATATTCTGGATATGCCTGGAACAGTGAAGAAGGCAAACAACTCATTCCCTTGAAGGTGAAGCTCTTAAGCCTTACTTACGCATTGGTCAGGCTGGATAACATGTGCAACCCCACCATCTATAAAATTATCTGCAGACTACTTCTATTTTACCCTCCGCAGTGTTGAGCCTTGCTCACACGAGCCAACCACTCTACCTTCCAGCAGCCCCGGAGAGCCTCAGCCTCAGTGCTGTAGGTCAGGGCCCTCTGCCCTCTGCTCAGCTTCACTGTACAGCCATGCACCACTAGCAGGAAAACACCAGCGTCTTTCCTCTACTCCACAGAGCAGGTAGTCAAGAAGCTTATTAACTCAACAAACAATTGTGCTGCCAAGAGCTCAGATTTGTCAGAGGAAATGTTAAAAGCCCACACTGTGGACTCTAGAGTGAGCATGGTCACACATGCTAAGGTCCCACAAACCCACGGGGCAACAGTGCAGGGGAGACACTGTTGTAGGCTAATTTGTTCTTAAAATTGCTCCATAGCTAACTAAGGCTTGTCTTCCGAGTGCTGCAAGCCACCACACCGGGCTAGGGGTGACCATGCCAACCAGCAAGCACCTCTCCTGGAGAGAGAGTGATGCATATTTAGGCTGCATTCACCGGCAGTCTCTGTCACTGTTTCTGCTCTCTTGAAGTTAATGGGACAGAGCAGTTCTGGCATGGAAAGACGTCTTGATGTGGAGAGGGAAAGGGAATCTGCTTTGAGAGGAAGCTGACACAGATCTTAAAAGCAGGGAGTGTGGTCTACACAAGAACTCTTCAACCCTAAAGAATGACAAACTAGACCCAGCACTTCAGAGTGGCCGTGGCTGAAGAGTAATACTCCTCCACTGGGCAAAGGGTTTGGAGCCCCAAAGAATTTATGCACTATTTGAAAGAGATATAGAGATTATTAAAGGTATTATTAATAGAGGCTTCTGACATTAAAAATAAATAAAAATACAAGTAGGTTTATAGATTTTTTTTTTTTTGGTAACTTAGCACATCTCTATATCTCGGGTTTCCTTGGTTATAAATGGGAACAGCAATCCTGGCATTTGTTTTTGTTTTCTTCAGGTCTTGGAACAGGACTGGTAGAGTAGGAATAGTGTGTGTGTTGGGCGCTGTTACCATTATTGCTGTTATCCTTCAGTAGACTGACTGGTACCTCATGAGAGGTTTCAGGACTTGAAAATCAAAATACATAAATAAGCTTTTAACAAGTCCTGTCTAGAGATGCAAGCAGCATTATCATTCACAACAGTCTTTCATAGTCCAGCACACTCTGTTCTGAATCTAAGCCTACAATGGTTTCCATCAGTAACTGACCAAACTGAAATGATCAGGGTAGACAATCTCTCTGGACTCTTGAATCTGAGTGCGATAACTGCTCTCTGTGGCTAAGTCACACTGCTTAACTGAATGACTTTAAGACAGCACTTTAATTCTTAATATTAAAACAAGCTGTTGCAGACAGTTCTTCTTTATTAGTGGAGAAAGAGGCACACTGTTTGATGGTTTAACTGTCAGGGGAATTATTTATTCAGCAGTATAGGTTTAAGACCTCATGTGTGAAATACTATGGCGCGAGTGAAGCAGAGCCCTTGCTGTCAGGTTGCAGACCATCTGTCTGGGATCTATGCAAGACAAGAAAATTGTGAGACTATCCACAGTGGCACACACTGTGCACTAAGGCTCAGAGGGGAGCTGCTGTTGCCCCATGCCCCGGTGAAGCTGTCTGTCTCCACACTGGTTTAACACCTTGTTTTTGCTTCTGCAGTTACTTCAGCAGGAGCCAGGAGCAGCAGGAACCTGGTTTTTGGTCGCATGTTTAAAAGACTCCTGACACATGTCCATTTTAGTCAGACACTCTAAGATTCTAGCAGCATGCATTACTAAGTTCCTCCAGCGGGGGCTCCAGGGCAATGATTAGGAGACAGGACTGCTTCCGTGTACAGTTTACTGATCATTCGCCCAAAGCCTAGAAGACTTTAAGGTGAGACAATCATTTAGCTGCAGGATTGGAAAGGCTGGAATGAACCAAAAAGTCTTATTACCCATCAGGCCATTTTAAACCATGCTACTTAACAAGAGCACAGAGGGGAGAAATCTGTTCTAAATTCCTAAAAGTAACAACTCACTTTAGGTTCCAAGAACCCACATTTCCAATGCTAAAATTAGATCTCTAAAGCTCTGTTGTCTTGAATGAGACTCTGGATACTGGGAAAGGACTTTTACAAACCATTCTAGAATATTTTCTTCACCACCTTAAACAAACAGCATTGTACACATCATTTCAGTAAAACAGACAAAACCTTGGTAGCAACCAATCAGCAGAGAGTCTCTCTCCTTCATATCTGTGTTGAGTGTAAAAGTGAAACTGATACAGATAGTCCTCCTTCCTCACCCACCAGAGCTAGAAATGGAATCCAGGACCTCGCACAAGTGCTCTACCACGGAGTCACACACCAGCCTCTGCAGATAGTTTAAGGCTAACCAGGTCATAATCAAAGCCAATTTTCTTCAGGAATAATCCATTTCAGCGCATCTTTCAACCCTAGGGTCTCTTGCATGCCTCCCAGTCCGTTCTCTCGCCTATGACACTCCTGTCTCAACCACCTATCCCTAGTGATGGAAACTTTGGCTGCTCAATGAGTGTCCTTCTCCCCTGGCTGCCTCTTATCCTGGTAGCTTTGCAGCATGCATGCAATTATTCTTACAGAAACCCTCTAACTCACCATCTCTATTTTCTCCAGCTAACTTTTACCATGATAGTTTGCAAGATACACTTTTTCTAGCTCTGGCACCCCCACCTCTATTTATGATATTCTACCATGACCCAAGCTCCTTTGCCACTCACTGGTCAGTGAAGAGCAACGGCACTTTCCCCAAACGCAGTGCTGTATTTATTTGGTGTGCAGCTTTCTCCGCCTTGGCAGAGAAGCACCCCCTGTGGCTCTTAGGACTTCATGCTGCATTTTCCTTCTTGAGCGCACTATTACTTCCCAGTATAACAAGCTACTTAAAACTTTTTTTTTTTTAATCTATTCTGTTCCAACCCTGGTTCCTTCTAGTCAGGAATGGTTAGAGGGTTTGAGGGGCTGGGCTCTAGCTTTTCATTGCTACTGGGGTGTCTTTGATTTCAGCAGAGTAAAAAAAATAGATATTTATACATAGACCTAACTAAACACACACATATATACATAGGTATTTATTGATATATTTGTTAGAAACTACAAAAGTTCCTATTAATACACCTTCAGTACATTCACGTGTTTTAAGAAACCTTTCTCTCATTTCCTATGACATGCCCCTTCTTCTATAGTAAGAACAACAATTCCCAAGAGTTAAGATCCCTATGCATGTCCTTACTTGCCCAACCCTGTAATATACTTCATGGAATTTTGTTGTTTTAGCCACACTACCACAATAAACAACCACTAAAGAGGAGCCCGAGTTATTTGCAATTCTTTGCAACTACACGTTCTACTCTGCCCATGACAGCACACACAAAAACATAATTTTATACACATTATCTCTTTGTAGTTACTTTCTCACTTTTCTTCTACTTCAGGTTAGCTATGGCTTTCAGTTAAGGATAGAAAAGTAACTTTGCATTCAGATAATCTAGGTGACCTTTAGTGATGCGAGCTGTCTCTCTGTATACACATTTCCACTACTGTTGTTTTTTTTCCAGTTTCATTTTGGATCCCCCAAGGTGACAGAATTAAATATAGTGAAGCCGTCTGACTCTCAAGGATGTAGGACTCTGATCAGAATAACAAGGATTCTGCTTTTGCAAGGCTTCATCAAGCAGGCCCATTCACAGGCAGGCTGTGTCTTCAACGACTGTAGATACTGTCTTGAATACGGCTTCCACTTTCGTATGAGCGTGTTCAGTGACTTGCTCACGCTGATTTGGTGAGCAACATACCTGCTCCCCTCTGTAGATGACATACTCTGCATACGCCAGCCCGTTGACACTTGGTCTACCAATGACCGAGTGATGTCCTGGAGGTGCGTGGGCCATTTTCATGGTGCTGAATTGCAAAAAAGACTTTCCAAGGGTCACTCTACAGAAAAGCATTTGTCTAAATGGAGAACAAAAACAAATGAAAATACTTTACATTTAATTTAAAAAAAATGAATATTTATTTATTTACACCCCAACACTGACCTTCTCCAGGTCCCCCTCACAGAATTCTCCCCAACATTTTAAGTCTTAAAACATAACTGTTAGGTTTCTTAGCTTTTAATAGAAAATTTCATAGAATGAAAGCTAATTGAAATGCTACTTTCAAGTCTGTGTATTAATGGGATAAAATGTGATGTAATGGCTTACTATTTAACAATTATCAGGCTCAATATCAAGTTAGAGCAACCGTTTAAGGCAGTTTTGGAGTAGCCTGGGACTCTGGTGTAGAAAACACCTGGTGTGAACTGTGCCAAGTGCAAACAGACACACTGCAGAGCCCCGAGCTTTCACACGGATGCACAAGCAGAAAGGAAGCAGACGGGAACTGTGCCTGAGATTATCACTGTGAGCTGTGTGTGTGTGTGTGTGTGTGTGTGTGGCTTGTCAGGGAGGAATGCAGCCTCATATATTGGCCTGCCTTCGACCTTGTTAGAGACAGAGTTTCTTTGATAATTCTGCCCGTGTGTAACCAGACTGGTCGGCCCCAGAGCTCGCATGATACTGGGGAAGTTTAAGGCTTACAAAGTACTCGTGCTATGCACCTGGCTTTTGTATAGATTATGGGGATTCGGACCGGTCATGATGCTGGTGTGGCAAATGCCTCCACCCTAAGCCATGTCTCCAGAGATTAGGCTTGGCTCATCATGGGCCAACAGTCAAAACTAGGATGACAGAGTAATAAGAAAAGTGGAACAGGAACAAAAATATTTAGCTTAAATATATGACTGAAAGCCTAATACCTGCTGAGATTGCAGCACATGATAAATGCTATACAGGATAAGAAAAGCTGCCAGGCGGTGGTGGCGCACGCCTGTAATCCCAGCATTCTGGGAGGCAGAGGCAGGTGGATTTCTGAGTTCGAGGCCAGCCTGGTCTACAGAGTGAGTTCCAGGACAGCCGGAGCTACACAGAGAAACCCTGTCTCGAAAAACCCAAATCCAAAAAACCCAAATCCAACCCCCCACCCCCACCCCAAAGAAAAGCTGGCTGGGTGGAAATTATAAACCATAGCCACAAGTTTAAAACTAGGTGGTACCTGCTTTTTTCTTTTCTTTTTTTGGTTTTGGTTTTTCAAGACAAGGTTTCTCTGTGTAACCCTGGCTGTCCTGGAACTCACTCTGTAGATCAGCCTGGCCTCAAACACACAGAGATTCACCTGCCTCTGCCTTCTGAGTTGGGATTAAAGGTGTATGCCACCATGCCCAGCTGGCACCTGAGTTTCTAAATACAATCGTCCTAGACTAAAGGCATGCATTCATCTCCACAGCTGCTTAGCCCAAGGTAATTATTATCTAATCCTTTAAAAAAGTCAACCCTTAACCACTACACACTTTAGCTACTTAGTACAATTAGTCCCACTGCTGAATGTAAACAGTGTGTAGTAATGGAGCATGTTCTTTGTGTTATTTCCGAGTCCTGCCTAGCTGGCTTTTTCAGCTGCACGTCCCTGGTGATCCACTGGGAGAAAGGCTTGCTATCTGGTGTAGGAAAAAAAAGATCTCACTCTACATTATGGATAGTCTTTATTTAGTTTAAAGCTTTATTTTTATTTTATATTGTATGACTGTTCTGCCTACATGTACGCATGTGCTTGGTATCCAGAAAGACCAGGAGGCAAAGTGGGATTCCCTGACGTGTACCTGGCATTGCAGACAGATGTGTGCCGCCACGAGAATGCTGGAACTGGCCCCAGGCTGTCGCAAGAGCGGCCATCTCTGCAGCCCCCACGGAGGGCCACCATGAGAATGCTGGAACTGGCCCCAGGCTGTTTCAAGAGCGGCCATCTCTGCAGCCCCCAGGGAGCCTTCCTCGGTGCCATCTCTCCCATCCTGGCAGCAGTGTGCTGCCAGTAAGGACATTTTGTCACTGTCCCTCTGTCATGATACAGCACTTGACCTGGCAGGCCTTGGCCTCCTGCTTCCTGCTTTCAGGAGCGAACCTGGTCTGCGGGCCTACTGAGGCAGCGCGGGAAGCAGCGCACGAGCCCTGTGTGGATGCTGGCGTGCGTCCTGCTTGTGGTATTCTGTAGCTAGTGGCTGATAAACCCAGGGGCGAGCGAGGGCCTGGGGAGCAACTGTTGGCAAGCACGAGGCAGGAACCAGCAGAACTCATTCCTTTTCTCCACTCGCACACCACTGTTGTGCCTACAGCATCTCTGAAGGCATCTCATGCCCACTAATGTGGCCGTGGCCAGCCTGCTTGTGTTCATCATCAGTGCCCTGCTTCCCAGGGACGCCCTTGCCAGTGGCGTGCCAGCTGCATGCTTCTGCCCAGGCTCTACCTTCGAGGAGACCCTGGCTAGGACATAAACTTGTGTCTCATTTTACTGAGCGCCCATTAATCCTCAGCTAGGGTGCCTTTATTGTTCACTTTAGGATCTGTCTCCACAGGCGGCATCCTGGGGCCCCACTGATCCTTAGGAATTTCTGTTTGTAACCACAGTGCTCTAAGTGGAGAACAGTTTCCTTCTGAGCATATAGCATCCATCTTAGAACTGGGATGACCAGATAAGTAATGCAGCTGCAGATAAAGGTAAAGGCATTAGCTAATAAGGGATTTCAAGATCACATTTTAAGGCATTAACTGGATCTTAAGATACCTTACTCACATAATGTATGAAAACAATACAATTGAGTGGTTTAAAAAGCAATGTACGGTACTATAAACGTGGTCAAATACTCATGGCTAGTGAGGGCTACCTCCCTCCCCCTGGGGTGGGGGAGGATATACTATTGCCTCTTTGGTAGATGGACATGGTACAGAACTGCCGTGGAGATCTTTACCTGTCTACCCGGCTACAGTATTGCTCTCAGTCTTGGAGAAGCTGTCTGCAGGAGGCAGCAGTCAGGCAGCATTCGCCTGGTCAGAGCCCCGAGAGGAAGCAACTGGGTGCTCTCAGTCCTGAATGGGACACTGCCATCAGCCTTTCCAAGGCTCAGGGAACGGTGTGGAGGGAGGATGGGGGTGGGGGTGGGCGCTGTGACATGCTGCCTTAGGGCAGTCCTGAGGTCACAGTAGCTCTGGTCACCTGCACTAGATGAAGCCCACGCATACTCTAGCACGAGGCTGTTCCCCTAGCTCAGGAGCTCCTAACAATGCAGGGCTGTTGGGAGAGGAGGTTTATTTTTCTTTGGGGTGCAGGTATGGAAAGTCCCCCACCTCCAGCTGGAACCCCACACTTATGCACTCACAAGGACGTGAAGAGGAAGGGAAGCACGGCGGGGTTGGGGTGAGTGTCGGGGCCGAGGGCTGGAAACAACGTGCACATGTGTGACTGCCAAAGAGCCAGTGCACACGACTGCACTCAATGCCCGTGCTCCTGTCCTCGCTGTCGCCGTGCTAGCCTCTCCAGCTTCTCCATTAAAAAGTCCTACCTTGAAAAGCTGATACTCATCTGTTTGCTACTAAGTCCCAAGCTGATATTCTGAGGCTGGGCTTTCCATGCTCCTAAACACAAGCACACCACTAGTTGTGTTGGCAGTGAGACTTGACCCCAGTCTCCTACCTTGACCCCATATGCTCAGGAGTGACGGTGGCTACAAGGCTCTGTATAAGTGAGCACTAAGGTTTCTGCATCTGAAATGCAGTTCCACTGTAACCTACACTGCCGAGGCCAGCACCAGTCACTGCTGGAGGGCAGAGGTTAGTTGCAGTCAAGGCAGGACCCTCACCTGTGACATATATAACACGACCGGTCTTTGTGTGTGGGACAGCCTGTTCCTCCTCCAATTCCATAAACATACTGATTGCTTTTTGAGGAGTTTTCGGCAAAGTAAATTCCAGCTCCAAACATCCCTCCAATGTATGCATGTCGCTCATCAAACCCTTTATGAATAATTGCATTAATGAAAGGAGAACCTAAAAATATAAAGGTAGAAATATTAGTTTTTCAATACTTAACCATTTACTATTTTCACCGAATGCAGTAATGTTCACAAAGAAAAACAAAAACCAAAGATCTGCAGGTGGCTCAACTTGAAACTTGAGTTTAGCAGAAAGTTCAGAAAGTCCCTGGCATGGCACATTCTTTGGGAAGCCTGCACTAACATGCAAAGCATTCGGAAACTAGGCATGATTTCAAGCAAAAAAGTGCAAACAAGTCATCTTACCCTAACGTTACTGACAGGCCCCCAGCTTCCCCACTGCTAACTGCACATGCGCAGGCGGCACTCACCATGGAACAGCATGCGCTCATTGTGATGGTTGTGGTTCTCCTCAGACACTTCCTTTTGTCTGTGACAGAATCGCTCCCTCAGCTTCTTGTTCACAACTTTCTGAATCTTCAGAAAAGAAGAAAAAGTAGTGGACTCAGTTAAATGTACACTTTGAATTAAAATGACAAGTAGTTTCCCTTTGCTGGTGCCAATTTTGGGGTTTTTGGATTGACACAGTATCTAACAGTCACTATATCGGAATTCCGTTAATACGCTAGTGACACAGTTATTTAGCATCTCCTTGCTGTTGTCTGTGTGTCCATGACCCAACACTGAGAATCTTGCTCTGTTATTCTGCACCTTATGTGAGACCACTGAGCCTAGGTTTACTGCTGGCTAGACTAACTGATCAGTGAGGCTTTCGGATCCTTCTACCTCCACCTCCCAGTGTTTCGATAATGGTGCAGAGAACTATGCCTGGGCTGTACGTGAATGCCGGGGGCTTTAACTCAGCTCCCTAGAGTCTGTGTAGCATGTACTTTATCCACTAAGCCAAACCAACCAATGGTTGTTCATGCCTTATTTTTATAAACCAGTATAATTCCTTTAAGTCTATTAAGAAAGGATTAAACCAGTTTTCAGCAGATGTAATAATTAACCTTTATGATAACCTCTGAAAAAGCAGGTAATGGCAACATAATTTTTTCCCTGTGGTTTAAGAGATAAACGCATTCTGTTCTCATCAATGACAAGGAGATGACAATCCAGGCCTTTAATAAATGCTGTTTTCAAATGATTTACAATGAAGTTCCTGTTGTTGGGCCCAACTCTGAGGGCGCCCACCCAGCTGCCTTTATGAAGCGGCCTTCTGCTCAGGGTTTTGCTGCTTTCACTGTGCTGTAGTTTCTAGCTCAGGATGGTCTTGAGGGTCAGAGGTTGTAGTGAAGAGAACAGCATTTGATTTTAGGACAATGAGTAAGTATCTTTCACAATTTGAATTTGTTCCTCCAAAATTCCTAGAGTTCACTTAACTGTCTAGATGATTTCTGCATTAGCTTTGCAATCTGACTTTCCCGTAACAACAACCTGCAGACTTACTCGAATGACGTTGTATCTGTTGAAGATGCCACCAGCGTTGCCGCCGTCTCTGTGCTCTCGAATAGTGCTCTGCATCTGTAGACAAAGGGGAACAATGAACCCCATCAGAGTGGGCAGAGAGCATTCCTTCTGCTGTCTCTAGAGAATAGCTCTGCCATCTGCCTCCCTGCTGAGTCTGACTCTCAATCAGGAGTTCACTACAAACTGATCAACAAATTTAATGAGGATTTGCAGTGAGAAAATAGTCATAAGTACTAATGAAAGCATTTTCTGATACAAATTTTGGAAGACTTTTTTTTGTAAACACAACAGGGAAACTGAAAAAAAATAGCACTTGAAAAATGTATAATTACAATTTCGTTATTAAGAATGAAAAGAAATTGAATAAGTCAAACCAAAATGATATTCAACTGATAGATAAATGTTAAAAATAAATATTTGAAAAATATTTTGTATTTCATTTTACCTCAGTAGACTTTGGGATCTTGATACAGCAACTCAGGCATGAGTTGAGTATACTTCACAATTAAAGACACTCTTCCACTCTCAAACTCTAGTAATTATTATGGAAAAACATAGCAGTGTCTTGGGCTGTGGGTAGAACACCTGCTGAGCATGTGCGAGGCCTGAGTTTCTGACTCCTGACCTGTGGACTGAGTTCTCTACCCGTGGTTCCATCTGTGGGGATGTGCAGCCCACATCTTACATGACTAGAATTTACTATGGGGACAATTGAACAGTAAGTAAGGCCCTTGAAGCCCTGAGGCCTTCCTGAGAACCTAACACAAACTGAAACCTCACTACAGGGTAACCATCCTGTGCTCCCCAATGTGACTTCCTAGCATTGAATGGAGATGATATGGGCACTAGCTAAAAAACAAACAAAACAAACAGCAGAAAACGTAAACCTGTGCCCGCTTGGGTGTTTGTATAATAAAAGAATGAGATTAGCTTATTTACAATAACAGAGTTAGATACTGCATTAGGGGCAAGAAATATAAGCCATCAGCACAGAGGGAATTTCTTCCTTTCTTTTTTAAAAAAAGATTTGTTATTTATTTATTTATTTATTTATTTATTTATTTATTTATTTATTTAATGTATATGAGTACACTGTCACTGTCTTCAAACACACCAGAAGAGAGCATCGGATCCCATTACTGATGGTTGTGAGCCACCATGTAGTTGCTGGGAATTGAACTCAGGACCTCTGGAAGAGCAGTCAGTGAGCTTAACTACTGAGCCATCTCTCCAGCCTGCCCTCACAAGAGGAATTTCTATGCCATCTTTCTATAAAGGAAGTTCAAAGCAGTCTTATTATATAATGTTTGGAATAATTGTGATTACGGAAATTAACTGAGCTAGACTCTTCTTTTATCATGTAATCAACACCAGAAAAATTGTGACAATCAGGTACATTACTAAAAAAAAAAAACCCACTTAATAATTATGTAAACAAACCAACAACCCCCCCTCCCCCAAAAACCCCATAAACCTAGAAAGTGTTTTCTGTGTATGAGGCAAGATTCTTGCCCCATATCAATCTTAGATGCATTTTACTGTATGAAAATATTTTTAAAAGATTCTTACTTACATGACTTAAAACTGACAAAATCTCTAGAACAAAAGATTGAGCTACTGGACACATAGGCTTGTGATGTGAATGAAATGTGTATCGCTTTAGTCTACAGTCACACTTAAATGCTTGCTGCTGACTGAGGCTGAGTAGCAGGCCATGTGACCCCATAACAAAATAAGATGAGTTCATGCCCCTGGAAAAAAGTCTTTACAGGATTTGGGCAAAGAAAAATGAAATTCTGGTATCTGTTACCTCTTCTTCTACTGACTGATATTCTTTATCTTCTGGAGCAAGATCTAACAAAATAGTTCCCTGATTCACACAGTGAAAAGTCAAATATGGATTGGTTCCTGTAGAGGAGAAAAAAAAACATAAAGCACATGTCTACATCATTCAGGTTCCACTAAGTCTATGGAAAACTTAACTATAAATAATTGACAGACAGTTTAGAGCAATTTACTCTATTTTCAATCCCCATCTCAATATACAGTTTGTAAGCAAATATACCAAAAGGCACAAGAAGAAAGGAAGTGGTAAGGGACTTATTCCCTCCCATGAACCCTTTCTACACAGCAGGGCTCAATCCCTGCTGTACTGAACTCCATCATGAACATAGCTGATGTCTACACAGAAGAGAAAGACGTGAATGAGTTCTACAATACAAGAACTGCCCTCTAAAACTCTTTCAGGGATGGCTTGAAATGGTCATTGACACAACTTACCTCTGTTAATTTCATAGGGCTGACTAAAATACATGTTCTTAAAAAAAGGAGTCAAATTCAAAACCTCTAAGTTTTGGTTGCCTATAATTTTATCAGCTCCAGAGATACACGCCCCTTCTCTTCTCTCCTCTATGGAAAATGTGTCTAACAGACAGATAGACAGAGACAGACAGACAGAGAGAAAACATGGAAGTGGGCGAAGAGGCCTGCGGCAGTGACGGACAATGGGGAGGGTTGAACTGTGGTCCTGGGGCAGGAGAGGCCAAGGTAAGGCAGACAGGCCAGGCAGAGAGAAACCATGGGGAAGAGTCTGATTTTATGCAGAAAGCAGCAGGGGCTGTGAAGGGTTGGGCAGGACAAGAGGTGGACAGGCTTCTGCTGGAGCTCTTGGTGGCTGTGGGGAAGGCGGTGAGGGAGGTGAAGGCACAGGCTGGAGACGGCTGCACAGTGACACAGGACAGGGAGGGACTGATGGCTTGAGTCAGGGGAAAGCAGGAGTAAGGACAAAGTACAAGGATGTGAGAAGTGTGGGGAGAAGGAAGATCTCACATCTACGCGTCTGGCTGAACTGAGGAAGGCAGGGAGTGATGTACCACTTAGCTGCATGTGCTCTGCTTGGGGGTCAGCCTACCCAAGCCCCACAACCAGCCTCATATTTCTTCACTAGTTCTGAATAGTGAATTTTTCACTATTAAATAATTCTTCACTAGTTCTGAATAGTGAATTTTTCACTATTAAATAATTTTTCACTATTAAAATAATTTCCCCCCCCAAATAGCTTACCTTGTTGTCCGCCTAAAAGTCTTTCAACACCCTTGATTAACTTGTGGCGGTGTCCATATGCATTGATGCCTATTTCTTTCAATTCTTCATGACCCATATCAGCCAACACATCTAGCGTAATCTGAAAATTACATTAAAAATTTACATACTAAATCTGTAATGGTTCTTTGGAGGATGAAAGCTCTTGCACCCTCTATAGTGCTACGATTACCACACAGGTTTAGAGAACACGTTTCCTTTCATAAACGTGACCTCCAAGCTGCCTGGGAAGACCAGCAACCTCCTAGCTCAGTAGCAAGCCTCTCACATTTTCTTCGAGCAGACGGAGTTTGAGACAGGAGACCTACTGTGATGGGAAGACAGGTGATCACCGCCATGTCTTTCTGACTGCAATTCCATCTTTTGTTTCCAGATAGACATATCATCAGCTTGAAAACAGGAAAACCCCAAATTTTGTGTGTAGGAGAAATGAATGGCAGGGTACAGGGAACATTTTAACCAGCGACAGCATGGCAAAAGAAAGATGGCTTTAGACGAGAATGTTCCCAGTGCCAAGACACGAGCAAGCCAGGAGTCAGCAACCTTGGGAGGCAGGCAGACTAAAAGTGGATCAGTGTAGGCCACAGGCCATTCTAGAGGAGACAGCAGAAACCCCAATTTAGAGGAAAGGAGAGAGATGGTCTTTAAGTTCATAAATTATCGAGTTAGCAATGCTTGCTGACTAACACACATTCGATGTCTGTACGGAACCTTAACCCTAACCTTAACCCTAACCCCTAACCTTAACCCTAACCCCTAACCTTAACCCTAACCCTAACCCCTAACCTTAACCCTAACCCCTAACCTTAACCCTAACCCTAACCCCTAACCTTAACCCTAACCCCTAACCTTAACCCTAACCCTAACCCCTAACCTTAACCCTAACCCCTAACCTTAACCCTAACCCTAACCCCTAACCTTAACCCTAACCCCTAACCCCTAACCTTAACCCTAACCCTAACCCCTAACCTTAACCCTAACCCCTAACCTTAACCCTAAGCCTAACCCTAACCCCTAACCCCTAACCCTACCCTAACCCCTGGCCCTCAGCTCAGCGTGCTGGCTTCCTCCTGCCTTTGTGGGCCACAGTAACTGACTCTGCTTCCAGCCCAGGGCAGAGTTCTGACGTCACCTTCAGTCACATGCCCAGAGGATAAACCCACAACTGTTGCCCTTGTTTTTTTTTTTTTTTCTTTCTTTGGAGAACTAAAATATCTTTTTATAAACATTCCTTTTCTAACTCATTCAAGATTTTAAAAAAACCTATCACTTTTTGAATCATTACACTAAAGTGACAAATTAAACCCTGAGATTTATTTTTACTGTCCAAACGAAATACTACACACTGTGCGGGACTGTCCGTGCAATGAACTTGCACTGCTCGTTCTCTGAAAAAATTTAGCATATTACTTTAAGTGGCCATAGAAGAAATACTTGCTTCATGGTACAAAATCTGCAATTCACTTCTAATCGCCTAAAGAAAGTTTTCAACAGAGCTTTGAAAAGACAGCAACATGGAAATAACCATCCTTGAAACAACAGTTTACAAAATAGGAGCCTTTACATTCTAAGTCAGACCTGATTTTAATGTAACTTATGAGCCATGCTACTGATACCATCTTCTTCTAGATATTTTATCTTTCAGTTTTAAATAAGGCTGATAATAAAAACACAGCCTCGGACTTTCTAGATGGTGGCATATGAATAACAGATATTAGATAAAATTTAATGAAGGGAAAGACTCAATTATTAACTCTTGATTTTGTTAAATTTCTCTATTAAACCCCTCCTATCAGGGCTCAGAAAATCCTGTGGAAGAGGAAACAGAAAGACTCTAAGAGCAAGAGGACATGGAGGATACCAAGGAAACAAGGCCCTCTGAATCAACAGGTCTGATGCCCATGCGAACTCATGGACATCATGAGTTTTAAAAAAACAAAAAACCAAAAAACTACGGCCTCATACATATGAGGTAACTTTAGGTTATATTCATCAGCATCTTTTTAGTTGATACTCAACAGTGCACAGCCGAAGGGTGACAAAGTGAGGCGAGACAACAGAATAAAACCCCAAGAGACATTTCTAATCATGCTTTAGGGAAGAAATAAAGTATAATATACAGACTTCCAATTAAAACATGAACGCAAACATCCTTGCCCAACCCCTCCCCTCCCCAGAGAGGAAGCCTGGAGTAATTCCACTTCAGTTTACAGAGCAGGGCTGAGGAGCCGGGCTCCTCCTGGTGTAGGAAGCAGCCTCTAAGATGGCTGACGGAGATACCTCCCCCCCTCTAGCATTGGTACTCTGGATTAAAATCCCTTCCCCTTGGGTGTCTGCTACACTTACTGAGTAGTTACTGCTGCGATACAGTAGAAATGAGAGGATCGTACTTTCCCCCTTATATTTAATTAAGTTATTTATTCCTTTTATGCCTCCACTGACTTACCCAGTTGGAGAGTATGTTTGGTATTTGGAGGAAACCCAAGTTCTTTTCTTTGGGAGAAGGGAGTTACTCATATCTAACAGACACCAATATAAAAATCCTTATAATAAAGTCTATTCAGTTATAACATAAAAATGGTCCTGCATATAAGGTAAATGCTATGTCTACAGGGTTGCCTCTATCTGGGATGTGAAGAGAAAATTAACTATTTTAAATGAAAAGGCCTTTTTTTCCTTGGGGTGGTGGTGGTGGTGATTTTGTAATCAGATTTACAATGAATTCGATGAGTCCAAGTTTTTATTTTATTACAACTTGAAATATAATGTTTATGGTCAGTTTCTGTGAAAATCCAAGTTGCAGCAGTTGAGCTCCAGAAATTACAATGTAAGCCAAATTTTCCTTTCCCATAAACAAATGTGAGGAGATGCTACACAAAGCTATAGTTATTAGAAGGATTTTGATGTTTATTCATACAGAATCTACGGAATAAGACAACTCAGAGACTTCTGAGAGAGCTATGAGGGTGGAGCTGAGATAGGATGCACTCAAGTACTTCTAGGACAAGAAATAAAAGACTGAGCTCCTGCCTCCTGGGGAGGGGCGTATTCAGGTAGGAGGAGAAGCGGGTGTCTCCTTCAGACACAGCAGACACAGCCCAGCAGGAATTACGAGGACACAATGATGGCTCACATGCTTGTTGATACACATTGCCAGATTGTTACAGAACATTTAAGACAGAAAAGAAAATTCTTTGGGGCTGGAGAGATGGCTCAGCGATTATGAGCACCGATTGCTCTTCCAGAGGTCCTGAGTTCAAATCCCAGCACCCACATGGTGGCTCACAACCATCTGTAATGGGATCCTCTTCTGGTGTGTCTGAAGACAGCTTCAGTGTACTTACATATAATAAATAAATAAATCTTTAAAAAAAAAAGAAAATTCTAAAGGTATGCCGTGGAAGAATTAAGTAGACTTAATATTTTATACCTGAACACTAGACAAATAACATCTGCACTTGAAACAATAAATACAAAGGTAATTGTCTGCCCAATGGCCCAAAAGACAGTTTCGATACATAGACAGCACACCACTATCTGGAGGAGAGAGGCTACCGGATAATACGTGTTAAATGCAACAGTTAATCCTGACTATGAAAAGGAAATAGAAATTATTTTGGACAAAAGAAAATCAATGGGACATCGATTTACTCAGAGGAAAACAGCAGTAAAAAGAACAATAAAACTGATAAAAAGGATAAGCTGACAGAAGTCAGAATCATTAAACTACCAAGTCAATAACATGAGAAACACGCCACAGGAGGTCAGTTCCTGACCAAGAGAACCCTCGACAGGAAGTAAGAACAAACAGACGGAAGCTCAGAGACAACAGCTCTCAGCCAGAGGTTGGTCCCTTGTCTGCATTAGAGGTTCTGGTTATTAGACTACGGTGTGTGTGAAATTTCACAATTCCTGCAGACATGAGTCAGAAATGAAGAGGTACATATGTGTTCAGACAATGACAAAGTCTCAGTTTACAGGACTCTCACAGGAAATGTCTATCCAGAAGATGAACAGATGACAGGGAGAGGAAGTTCTGAGAGTGTGTGTAACATTTTCATTACAAATGAAGATCCATGGGATGCCTTAACAAAGCATGACTTAAAAATTGACAAAAACTGACAATTTGGCCAGAAATTTTAATTACCTCAATATTATAGGGCTGCTTAACTGACTGAGAAGAAAAGTGATATGCTAAACAACTCTTAACTCACTTTAACAGTCAGAGGACAACAAGATCAAGGTATTTATTTAGGTCAATTCTATTTCAACTGTTTGAGTCATTAAAACTATAAATGTAAAGAAATTTATTTAGCTAAAAAAAATAAAAGCTTAAGAAAATGTTAATATTACAAACCATTTAAACCGGTAAATAATAACCCCACCACTTTGCAGCTATTTTTTGAACTTGGGGTCTCACTAAAGCCCATATTCCGTGTAGCTGTCTACTCAGCTCTGTCTGGCACCAAAGGCCTGTTCCCTCCGCTTCAGCCTCCCAGGCACTAGCTGCAAGACTGTGCCACCTACCTGATTAGCCCATGATTCTTAAGAGCAGGGCAAAGACCTGCAGAGAAAACTAATTCTGCCACACTGAAAAAAACGAATGCACTTCTTTATTAGAGGGGGCATTGTTTGTAGAGGCTGACGGTCAGAAAGGGAAAAGTCTATGATGAGGCCTTCAAAAGACCAGAAGACTTATCCATGCCTGCTGCTGCCAGCCCACTCTAGGGATAGGTCCCCATCCGTAAAAGGGACATGTTCCAAAAATGTTAACATTTTTAATAGGCTTTAAAATGCTAAGGTAAGAATCTTGAAACCAGCAATCACCCAGGAGGGCCCGAGTTTAAAGGAAGTGTCCTAGTAAGCGGCACAATGCAGACATGGGGCAAGGCAATGTGACAACAGCAGAGACTGGAGTAAGGTGGCTTGTGTGTGACCTAAGTCAGGGAGGCTGGAGGGGCAGGGCAGACTATTTTAGGACTGACTTTAGGAACTTATTTCAGTCTTTTGAGAGAAAAAAAATTCTGTTGGGCTACCAAGTCTGTGGTCATTTGCTATGTAGCTCTACCAAATTCAGTGCATATACTGACTAAATAACAGACTTGTGCAAAACAGTGTAAAAACAAACCTGAAAGCAACATAAGTCACAAAATAAAGATCTGAAGAGGGCCCTAAAGCTGAGCAGACTTTAAAAAGACAGCAGCAGCTATATTCTATTACACAAGCTATCTTCCCTGGCAGAAAGGCTGGCATGGGTATGAGGAGGTACCTCCACTGGGAAATGGTGCATGGGGTCTGAGTGTCTCCCTCCTAAACAACCACTAGTGTACTAAATGCAGTGTCATCTTTAGTTTTATTATGGAGCATGGGTGAAAGAACTCATGACCCTTGACAACAGTCTGGCAAACAAAAGGAAATGCACATAGATGAGCTCATAAATGTTTCTTTTGGAAACAAAAACAGAAAAACTGAAAATATTCTTGAGATCGTTTCTTGATCTAGGTTCACCAAGTGCTCTCCCAGCAAGCGTTACCTTCCTCCCTTCTCACGTCTAACCCGACCCAGACTGCACGAAACACAACTGGTCACACAGAGGAAGGAGAGCTCTCTGAACTGCCAGAGAGCTTTGGAGATGAGCATAAAGTTCTGGGCTCCCTGGCTTCTCTACAAATATTTCAGGCAGCTAACAAGGTAAAAACATACTTAAAACACAGACTAAACTGGGGCAGACTGTAGAACACTGTAAGTCACAAAATAAAGAGTATAAATAATACAGAAAATGAACAGCTGCAAAGTTAAATAAAAAAAAAAACCAACGTAATAATTCAATAGTTGAAAAGCTGAAAAAGTACATGAGTGTTTACCTGCTCTGTTTCAAAGATATCCCGAAGGTGTTCAAGGCCAAGGCTTTTAAGGAATTGGCTGATATTCATGTCAAGACCCGCAACTAAAACAGAACCATTAAAATCTCTTAGAATTTTCTAATTCTATGGAAGGTCAGTATTTATGTATAACCGTATTTTTTGATACTTGCCTGTACAGATGACTTCACATGACATAAACTATATGTCAAGTTATTCAGGCATTTCCAAGTTATTCTGAACTTTATCTTTGGTACAGATTCTAGTTTGGCTTAGTTCTAGTACACACCGAATATAGAACTAAAGTACAGATTATAGAACTAAAGTACAGATTATAATACACAGTGAATGCAATTTCTAATACATTATTTCATATAGTTTAAAACATTTACTTTTAGTTTAGGGCATGTTTTCATGCATGAGGTTATGCACCCTCAGAGTCTCCCCGGAAGCCAGAAGAGTATACTGGGTTCCCTGAGGCTGGAGTGAAGGGGGCTGCGAGCCAACCAGTGAGGTGCTGGGAAGGAGACCAGGTCCTCTCCAGGAGCAGAGTCTGGGCCCCAGACCACATTTGATGGAATTAGTACTTTACTTAATTGAAAGAAAAGAAGGTACCAGTTACTGTTTTGATTTATTCTTTTTAAGAATTATTTTATTTATTTATTTCTGTGTGTACAGTATATGTGGAGGCCAGAGGTCAATGTTGAGAGTCTTCCTCATTATCTATCTATCTATCTATCTATCTATCATCCATCCATCTGTTTATCTATCTACCTATCATCCATCCATCAGTCCGTCCGTCTGTCTGTCCGTCTGTCTATCTATCCCTCCATCCATCTATCCATTGAATCTAGCCACCCACCCATCTTTGAGAGACAGCATCTTACTGAAGCTGGAACTCACTTAGCAAGTCCCAGGAATCCTTTGTCCTTCCTCTTCCCCCTCACATTCCCCCAACCCTGTCTTTAGGGCTTCACCTGGATGTCTTTGAACTCAAAAGTTTAGAGATGGCTAGCTTTAAGCTTCCAATAATAAAAAGAAAAAAAGGTAATTGATCCAATAAAATAAATACAAACAAACGTTCCCAGGGACACACCTACCTTCTCCTTCCTTCCTTTCTGCACCGGCGGCACCATCCCCTGCATTGGAGGCCCCTCCTACAGCCAGCTCCACTAAAGGGCCAGTGAGGTTATCTATGCTGCTGGCAGCAGAGAGGCAGGATGGAGTGGAAGCTGGTGAGATCAGAGAGGCACTAACTACAGTTGCCTGAGGTTTAAAACACGTAGGTAAGGCCTCAGGGGGCATGGCGTCTATCAGCAAAGCCCGGATGTCATCAGCCTAAAAATGATTCAAGAAAACACAAAACCATTATTAATGCTAAGTTTTTCACTAAGTACCAAATGTAAAGACTACCAGGCACGGACAGTGACAGAGATTTTGGTATCAGATGTTGGGTGGTGGCTGTAAGAGTCAGACAATGGGTAGTGAAAGTTAAGGAGGCTGATTACACACGGGATATCGTGGCGTACAGAAGGAACTAGAGACCACATGGTTTTGACTAACAAGATTTCCAGGAAGAATGCCGACGTGGCCACATAAAGTTCCAGTTGCGCCCTGGAAGGTAACGTCATCCCTGAAGTCATAATGAGTAATAACCGCCCCTGCAACAAGGACTCACCGTTGCCAGATCTAAAGGTGTCTGGCCTTCCTGGTTCTTCATGGTTGGGTCTGCACCATGTGCTAGGAGCAGGGCACATAACTGTGTCCTTCCTTTCTGGGCTGCTTCATGGAGGGGAGTAAAGGCCCACTTATCCGTTGCATTTACACATGTGTTGTATTTTATCAGTAATGCTGCTATGTCAACATGCTGAGAAAATCAAGAGAACACAGAACGGTAAGAAAGCCACCCAGCAGAATTTCATCAGACATCCTTGCTATATCTCATCATCCTTCTAGGCCCATGTTCTTATCCTTAAGAGACATTTCTGCTTAAAAACAAGCAAGCACTCTACTGTGCTTTGGACTTGTCTCCTCCACGGTTGTTCTTTCGCCCCTTTAGGCTGGGACCCATGTAACTCAGGCTAGCCTCCAAATACGTATTTCCAAAGTAAAGATCTTAATTCCTAAGACAGGCTGGTGCTCCTGATAACACAATGAAGGCGGGAGGAGAGCTGCACAGAACTAGGACTCTTCTGAGAGCAGGCTAGCTTATTACGCTTTATGATTCTTTGGGATTATGAGACTATTATAAAACAAATTTTGCAATTTACATTTAAACTTCTAACATGAAAGCTACGAATCTATCAAAATCACTTCTAAAAACAAACAAAAACCTCACTTTATCTTCTTTATTCAAAGCAAGTTTTGGAAAAGCAACTTCTGTTTAGTCAGTCCAAAAGTATGGGATAATTTCAAACTATTCCTCAGATGTACTACAAATTACTTAAACTGTGTTTCCTGCATTTTATTAAGAGGAACACAATTTGGTAGTCTAATTTGCATATACTTCAAAAATCGGTCCAAAAAAACCTTACAGTTTGTATGTATGTGGGTGTATAAATGAACTGTGGGTTCAGTATGCATTGACTTTCTTTATATTGAATTTACAGTGTTTTTAGTGAAACCAATTACATGCTTGCTAAATTGGCTGGCAAATGTCTAAAAGACCAATGAAGAGGAAGGAATATTACCAAAACAGACTCCAACACAATTCGTAGTAAGCTTTCATTCTTTCTAGTAGCTCCGCCTCCGGAGCAAACGCAGGAACTGAGGAACTGAGCCGCACAAGGGAGCTGTAGCTCAGCCCCCCTCCCCCATAGGTGCTGGGCGCTGCAAGTGACAACATTCGAATACAGCCGGGGACTCGATGTTCAAACGTGGGCAAGAGAAGAGAATGTGGGCCACAGCTAATGCCATCTAATGGAATGGTGCCTACCACGGTGACGGCAAGAAACCGTCAGATATAAGCTATGTTTTAGGGAAAATGCTTCAAAATGATAAAGTGGAAAAAGAAAATCAACCTGCCAGATGATTTATTATGAAAATCACATGCTTTTGGTAAGGAATAAATATCAGTACTTTTATATGTATTAATATCACAGACATTAACTGTCCTTTGTATGTGCAGATACCTAACACACTACAATACAAAGGAAATACTAAGCAGAATAAGGCAAGTTATCATAAAGAAAATTCTTATAAAACTTGTAACTTTTATTTAAGCTTCTTAAATCATCTATTTGTTTTCCACTTGAAAAAACTGAGGTGGTTTTTAATTTTCTTTAAAGTTGCAGATCCAAAGTGCAGACTAAACTCAGACTTGTGGTCTGACAACAGTGTGACGACAACCAACAGTTGGGAATGCTCCATATTGGCTTTCTCATTCGCAGACAGACATGGTACCTACAAAGCAGGCTTGTATTGTATGAGGATGATAGGGGAGGAGCCCCTACCACCCGAGGGCCTGGCACACAGAGCTGCGGCCTGGGGTTTATAGGCAGGGAGGGCTATGCAACAGCAGAGAGCGGGGACATCCCTCCTGTTCGACTTCTTCCTCCTGTGGGGCGCAGGCCCGAGGACCTCGGTTCCTGCCACTCTGACAACTGGTATCCAGCACTGCACTGCAGTGCGCCTGCTCCTGGTCAACAGGTTAGTGCCTGGAACGACGGCTCCACACTTTCACTTGGCAGTTTACTCCCTCAGCTGAAGGCTATTAAATTGTGTGCAAACTGCTTAACCACTTGGCCTGATACTTTCTAGAGATTCTAGAGGTAAATGTAAGTGGCTATAGTTCCAGACCTACTTCAGAGCCTCCCGGCTTTAATAGTTTCTAAAATCTATCCAAGGGAGACCTAAGATTTACATATGATCCCCTACACACTGATTATTGGTTAGATAATGTGCAGAGACATAGGAAGCTTTCAGAAACTCATCAGAAAGTAAGTAAGGAGAAGGCATGACAAAGCTCGAACAGATGATCAGGCTGCACTCAGCTAAGCTGCAGGTTGGCTGTCATCCTTAACCACAGCCCATGGTCAGTAAAGCATCAAATGCCGGGGAAGGCTTCGAGATGTTCACCGTGACGTGCTTACCCCATAGGATGCTGCGTTGTGGAGTGGGATTAACCCTCCTTTGTCCTGGGCATTCACATCAGCCCCATGCTCTAGAAGGTACTCCGCTACTTCCAGGTTATTGTAGCCTGCTGTGAGAGTAAAAAGGGGTGTGTCAGGTCAAAATAAATACAACACACACATATACAAGTAAAGACTAGGAAAAATTAAGATGTTAATTGTTTTTTCTTCAAAAGCTCATATTAGCTTCACATAACTTAGTTTTTATGGAGTGCACACCACGTGCCGGTTTTGCTCACCAGCACTGCAGGCACCAAGTGTGACTGAAGGTCTCAGGACAGTCTGTAGGAGCTGATCCTCCTGGCTGACCATGTGAGTTCTGGGACTCGAACTCAGGCTGTGAAGCTTGCTGACAAGCACTGTTACCTGCTATCTCACCAACCTCTGTCACCTGCTGGGCTATCTCACCAACCTCTGTCACCTGCTGGGCTAGCTCACCAACCTCTGTCACCTTTCAAGCCAAGTGGCTAAGCGCCTGGCACACAGTTTACTGGTGTTTAACTGAAGGGACTGCAAGAAGACAGTGACACTTACCTGCCAGGTGGAGAGGAGTTGAGTTTCTGCCCTGGGTGTCTCGGCAGTTGATATTCTCCGGAGTGCAAAGCTTCTGCACTCGGGCCAGGCAGCCCTTCTTGGCAGCATCCAACAGGGCAGCGTCCCCCCTCAGTAGGTCCTGAATATCTGTGTCTCCTTCTTTGACCAGATCTAGGGGAGTATTTCCATCTCTGTTCTTCTTAGTTGGATCTGCTCCATGCTGTAAAGACAAAAACCGAATGGTGCACTTGTGTTTGCAAGTGGGTAGGTAGCACACACACAGAATTTATTTCATTTACTCTCCGTGCCTTCATTCAGCTGGAAGGAAATCTATTCTATACCTACTCTGAAAACAGGAATCTAAATTCTGGGGGGATATTGAGAAGCTTTTGATTTTCTATGACAAACTTTTCCCAAGACTTGAAGTTGTCTTTAAAAAAAAACTCTTATTTCTTATAATGGTCTAGATGCTAATTTTGGCCAGACTTTAGTTGCACTACACACACATACACACTTACACATACACACACACACACACACACAGAGGAGTGGGGAGGGAAAGGGAAAAGGAGAGGAAGAGGGAGAAGGAGAGGGAGAGGGAGATTTAACGATAAAACTAAGGCCTCACACTTGGTAATCACTCCACTACTGAATTATGGCTCCAACTCAAATAGGACAAAGATATTTAGGTAGCGTCATGAGAAAGAAAAAAAGGAATATACACAGGAAGAAAAAAAAAACTGAATTCTAAATGACATCAGTTAAAAAAAAGTCTGATAGTTTAAAAGTATATTTCATGATGCATAAATGTACTTAAAAAAAAAAACTACTTTGGTTTAAAATTAGCTACAATTATAAGCCAAGAAATTTTACTATAGACCTGATACAGAAAGCTGTTGACCTACTGTGGAAATCAAGAATAATCTAAGATAGCCAGATACGATGGCATACGCCTTTAACCCCAGCATTTCTGCGGGCAGAGTCAGGCAGATCTCTGTGAGTTCCACAACAGCCGGGCAACACAGTGAGACTTTCTCTTAAAAAATGAATGAAGAAACAAATAAGCACAAATAAGGACCTACAGGCAATTTTTCAAAAACTATCTAGTGGTAATATATTTGCCATATATATTTATGCTATTATGGTATTAAATAAAATATAAACTGGACTTACATATAACAATACTTTTTCTCTCATTAAGAAAAGCTGAGAATCCACACAGATGTACTGCATGACATACATGTGACGCATGTGATATTTAGTAAGAAATGAGTCAACAGAACTATTAGTTATGACAGCAGAATATAATTGTACCTCGAAGAGCAACCTAATGAGAAAGTTCCTGTGGCCATTTTTTCTCTAATACTAATGCTACAGTAGATAAGCTATGTAAATTCAACAACACTCCCCAAAACCTTCTTTGGTGAAATTACCTCACTGAGTCAATTAAGAAAGGCCTGTCAGGAACTAACCAGAGACAGCCTTCTTAGCACTTGTTTCCAATAGATTACAATAGATTAGTTTTCAAAAGCAGTAACTAAATCCAAGCAGCTGCTTCATAGCTACATACTTTTAGAAGGAGTTTGCAGATTTCATATTTTCCCTTGGCTGCTGCTTCGTGGAGAGGGGTAAATTTCCACAAGTCCGCCACATTGACAGAAGCCCCGTGCCTCACCAAGAGCTCAGCTACCTCGTAGTGTCCATAGGAGCAGGCGTTATGAAGGGGAACCAAGCCACTAAACAAAAGAACAATAGTCACAAAACAGAGACTTCAGCTAAAATAATTTGTATAATAGTGGTCCATGCTTAGAGTCTTAGTACTTGGGAGGTAAAGGCAGGAACTCAAGGTCATCCTCAGCTAGAGAGGGAATGTCAGCCCAGCACAGGCTAGGGCAGACTGTCTCAGCCCACCCTCCATCCACACGCTTCGAAGGCTCTGAAAACACTGAGCAGTCACTTACAGAGAAACACTTCCTCTTCGGTCTCTAACATGGGCCCCATTTCTAAGCAGGGACTAATACTTTTTACTAGTTATTACTGTGTGTGCACATATGTGTGTCACAATGAACTTGTAGAGGTTGGAGGGCAAGCCTGCCAAGTCAGTTCTCGCCTTACACTTCATGCATGTTCTAGGGATGGAACTCAGGACAGCAGCTTGCACAGCAAGTGTCATTACCTGCTAAGCCACCTCACGAATTCAAACATTCATAATTAAAAAAAAAAACAAACAACTTTTCAATATAAAGCCTTCTATGACAGAAATCATTAATCTATCCCTAAAAAAGAATATCATCAAGGAAAATAAAATTCAATTATAAATTCTACTCAGCTAAGAGAATCTTTAACCCTCATCTTCTGAGCAAACTCTTTCAGATGATTAGTTTTTCAAAGAAAGCAGGTGACATTCTAAAAGGTAGCACAAAAAAGACACCCTCTCAAGAGCAGTGCACCGAAGGGTCAGTGTACGTTGACTTGGGACATGTAAAAAAATCAGATATGCAGTGATTTATCTAGAGATTGGTGTCATCTAAAGACAAAGGCTTTATGGCGAAATACGTTGATAGTAAACTAAGTCATAGAGGCAACACTGGCTGCTCTCCAATGTACTCCAGTGCTCTGAACAACCAGGACACGTTCTCAATCATCACGTATGGCGCATTACATGTATGGTGACAGGCAAACACGTACTAGTCCCCCGGAGCCTGAGCTGCCCAGTCCCTTATGCTGCTAGCTGAGTAAGTGCACACAGTGGGCCGCTGGGGGCCGCCCCACTGAGCTGTTAGGCTGACTCAGCGTACAGGAACTGAGTGTGGTTAATACTCTTCTTAGATTTGTAAATAGCTGCTCTAAAAGTTTTACCTAGTTTGTCAAGTAATTCATCTATTATAAACATATAAACAACTTAAATTAGCAGAATCAAAATTATATTTCTATTAATAATGGTGATTTTGGGAAGGACTGAATTATTCTTAAGAAATTTTTAATGGCAAAAATATAATCAGAGGATGAACAGTAAATTACAGATGACATAAAAATATTCATAAATGAAGTAAAATCCTATACACAGGCATGAAAAGGATGCACCAAATCAGAGGGCATGGTGCAAGAACAGGCGACGTCCAAAGCAGACTGGAAAGGTGTCCTCACCTAGGTACCGTGCAGTGCAAAGTCAAAGGTGCCAAGAAACACGGTCATAACCCAGGTGACTGACAGGTGCTGTACACAACCCAAGACAGAGCTGGATGATTACAGGCAAACTGCTGCTCATGTTGTATCGTGTATCTTTAGGGCATGGGATGAGAGAATCTTTAATTTCAATATATATGTTTATTTAGGTTATAACTTAAATGAATCGTGTATATTATTTTAATAAGCATCTATAACACTTAAAACACTAAGTTTAAATGAGCAGTATGCCATTTGTAAATTTTTTGTTCTAAAGAAAACAGCTATATTCTGTAGATAAAAATTATATAACTTTATACCAAAGATATACAGCTTGAAATATGAAGGGCTTTGAACACATACATACCCTTTGTCTTTGGCATGGACATCAGCTCCATGGTGTAGAAGGTACTCAACGACAGACACACGGTTATAGCCGGCAGCGAAGTGTAAGGGGGTAGAATGCCGGCCCTCCAGATCCCTGCAGTTCACATTCTGCGGGCTGCAGAGTTGCTTTTGTGGTGTACACACAGACACAGAGACAGAGACAACACCATTAACAATCATAGACTTTGCTCTCAAAGTGGGCAAATTGAAATTACTCTAATGAGATAGTAAATTTTCTCCACAGATCAGCTGTATAAAAGTGAGTGCTCTGGATGATTACAGGCGAATGCAGACAAGATGAGGTAGAGGCCTGAGCTGGAGAGGGTGAGGGAGGAAGACCTCCAGTTTGGGGCCAGTGTGGGTTACACAGTGAGTCTGAGGACAGTCTGAGCCACATGATGTTTCAGAAAGCCCCGAAGGAGAATCCACATTACATTTGGTATTACTGTGACATCAGATACTCTGAGCGTACAGAGGAATTTCATCTTTGTTGGAGACCCTAGTCCAGTTCCTAACCTAACCGAAATCCAAAGGCAGCCAATGAGGCCTCCTGTCTCCTCCCCATCTCCCTCCCTAAGACTGTTTCTCGAATTTTAAAATACTTTATACAGAGAAGTGGAGAGGAAGGGGGAGAAGGGCATAGTGCAGGCTATCCCAAAACTCATAGCAATCCTCATTCCTCAGCTTTCCAAAGGAATGAAAGACATGAGCTACCACACCCAGCTAACTTCTAATTCTTAGCTTTTGGGAAAAAATATACCAGACCTAATTCTCAATTTGTATGTCTTCTTTGGACACTTACAATTCACTGTCAAAAATAAAATTTTCTTTTAATGTGAATGGATTGTTTAGCAACTTGAAAACACTTTTTGCCGACTTGTATACAAATAGATGAAGTTAAAATTTGCATTTTGGCCAGTAAGAGGGCTCACGGGAGTAAAGGCACGTGCCACCAAGCCCGCCATCTTGAACCCAATTCCCAGGTTGCACATGGTGGAAGGAGAAAACTGATTCCAGAAAGTTGTCCTTTGACTTTACATATGCACAACAGCACATGGGCACACACGCACAGGCACGCACATACAGAGTATATTTCATTACATTATATGTAATAAAAACTTATGTGTGTATCTTATTCTTTTATGGTTTAGGTGCTGTAAGGGACATACTGGGAAAAGTCTTGGTAATACTCTTTTATGTGTAGACGTATACCCTGTCCATTGTTTTTAAATCTTAAAAACAATACTGCTTGTTTTTGAGTGGTTTTGTTTAGATCCATAAAAGTGAGGTGGGTAGCAGGAGTCCAACTGTAACGGTAAAGGCGCTAACTCACCTTCACAGTTTCCAAGTCACCAGCTTTCGATGCCTCTAAGAGTCGATAGTCCACATCCGAAGTGCGTATAGGAGTACTCTCTGTACGAAGGGAAGGAGAGACTACTGTTGGCTGGGGTACCCGAGGCAGCTATGGAGGAGACTTAACGAGGGAGAAGGGATCCCGGGCTGACGCTGTTCTGTCCCTCCTCCATTTACTCATGGAAAAAGTACTTTTCTAACTTTTTACTTCAGTTTACATCTGATCCAAGTCAAACTTAAATGCATCCTGACCCAGAGGAACACTTTATACCCCAGCACTCCAGGCATCACATGCTCAGGTAAAGACTGCTTCAAAGGACAGTGAAGAAAGCTGGAACCAGAAGGCCAAAAATAGCTCCAGCCTTTGCATGCCTGTGCAGCTGGGAGAAAGATGACAAGGTTAAATGTGACATATTAAGTTGGGTTTTTACATTTACATGCTTACAAGTCAGATATTTTGATTAATCAAATATAAATGTAACAAAAAGTTATTCAATATTGATCTGTTAAAGAAAAAAAAAAGATTCAGTATGCTCATGCTAAATGTGGCTTCCGGGAGTTACACACTGCAGTACACAGGGTGTGGCGGGCGAGCAGGACCACAGGCTGGGCTGCACGTGGGTCTTGGAGGACACGTCAGATTTCTGATATTGTTATTTATCATTAGTGGCCAGGCAGGGTGTGTGTGCCATGGCATGCAGGAGGTCAGAAAGCAGCTGTCAGGAGTCAGGTCTCTCTTCCGGCATGGCCCTGGGGACCGAGCTCAGGTCACAGGCTCGCTCGGCAAGCACCTTTAACCACTGAGCCATCTTACCAGCCTGACGTCTAGATTTTTGCATTCCAAGAGTGAGACCCACCCGGTTGTCCTCAAAGTCTCTTTCAGGTTTAAGATTACACAGCATTACATTAGATCAGAGACACTGAGTTCACAGTCCAAGCGGGAAGGATCAAGTGATGCCACAAAAGGCTTTAGATTGTAAAAGAAAACTTTAGTTTTCTACAGTGCTTTGTTCAGAAGCGTTGACTTTTATACATAGGTTTAAGAATTCTTCTGTAGAAGACAAATTATTTGATCACATTAATAATTCTTAACAGATAAAACACTAAGATTAAATCAGACAAAATACCAAGACTAAAAAGGAAAAAAGATCGTCTCGAACAATGAAGTCCATTTTAAAATTCTTTCTCTTTAAAGAAAGTGCTATACTACCCTTGTTAGTCTGTGGGGTTGTTGAGGACTGGAATCCCTGCTCCTGTTTAGATTTCCTTTTCACAAAAACAACCATCATCAAAGTATTTGCCATGTTGGCCTTTGGGCTACTTCACATCAGAGTCAGTGTGTTGCGCCCTGATTCTCTGATGCCTACTCGCTGACTTTCTGGTCACTGGTCTCCAGTCTAACGGTGCTTGAGAACTACTGCACCTATAGGTGAGGCTGTTCTATAACACTCTACCATGGCTCTATTGAGATTCCAGCAACAGAGAAAACTCAGGAAACATCCTGTGTCTTTAGGTTATCATCGCGCCACGCTGATGGGGAGTGCCTAGGAAGGTGTCACTTTCTAGTCACGCAAACTATCTAGGGTACATACCAGAGTGCTTCTAAGAACTACACACAGGGAATATCAAAGTGTAAAAGTTAAATGTGCTGATTTATTAGGATAGCAACTGTGGAGTTCTGCATCTGTATAAATCTGAAATGGGCTTAGAACAAAGTTATTTTTAGAAATAATAGAGCAGGACTAGGTAGACAAATCCTAGGTACTAAAGTAGATGAGGCAGGGATGCTACACATCTCAGGCCTGCTGGGTTACAGCGAGTTCAAGACCAGCATAGGCAGCCTGGTTGGACTCTGCCTCAGATTAAAAAGAAAAATGAGAATGTAGAAATACCTATAAAAGAAGACTCGGTATCCTCTTCCAAGCATGGAGTAATTCCAATAAAAATAGGTTTTTATGTTTTTTTAAAAAAAGGATCTATATCTCAGATAGCTCTATTATTTGTATTCTTTCTTTTTAAAAAATATTTATTTATTTATTATATGTAAATACACTATAGCTATCTTCAGATGCACCAGAAGAGGGCATCTGATCTCATTATAGATGGTTGTGAGCCATCATGTGGTTGCTGAGATTTGAACTCTGGACCTCTAGAAGAGCAATCTGTGCTCTTAACCAATGAGCCATCTCTTCAGCCTTTGTATTCTCTTTCTAAATCATAAATGAATATGGCAAACTGATTCCTACCATTTGCTAAATTAAGCTTTTATAATTAACTATATCCATCACAAAATCAATTTTAGAGTAGAATTATAAAAGTAACTGAACTTTTTACTTCTGAGTCAATATTCAGTCTCATCCCCCCATAAGTCATGGATTTGAGCTGCGCTTACTTAGATGGCATCTTAAAGATATTAAATGGATCCAATTTGTTGAATTTATTTGATACTTCATCCCCATTTTGTTAACTACTGTTAAATATATGCATAGTGTTGTAAGAAACTGATTCAGTAGCTGTGTGTTTATTTATGGTTATAACTCACAGAAGTAAAATTCAGTGGGAATCTTCTAGTAAAAAAAGGGACAAAAGAATATTTCATAAAAATCCCAATTTACAAAATGATTGCAATTTCCTGAACGAGCTATTTCCTGGTGGGGGGGCAGTATCTTATCTTCCTGCAGCAGACATCCCACGGCTCTGTTCAAGGCAGGAGCTTCATAGTCAGGCTTAAAACCGAGCCACATTCTGGTAGTGAAGACTGGAGGAGAAGCCAAGGGTGAGAAAGGAGTAACTATTGAAAGTCCTGGAGGAAGTCATCTCTGGAGAAGGGGTGCAGGAGAGGAGGAAGGAGAAGCTGCCATGGGCGAAGGCTCAAGAGACAGTGGCCCCGAGGGCTGCCTGACCAGAGAGCTAAGAGCAACCCAGATGGCACACAGTAAATAATAATAACTCGAGGTTATTGACAGGAAAGTAGATTCTAACAGTGTGGAGAGCAGGCCGCTGCCCAGCTATTGTGGTGACGAGGGCTCATTGTGAATATAAAGGCTGTGAGTGTCTTTCATCCAGGAACTCAATAACCACAGGCAGGGTAGAAACCCCAGCCGGGATTGTACTCATTTCTACAGTAGCCATACAGCAGTTCTTTTGCCTCTGGCTGTAGCTGCTGTTCTCTAATAGTCCCGTTCCTCATCTGTCAACAAGCCCAGCCTGGAGGCGAGGGCCTGGCCTGCAAGAAGGAGCTGAGGAGGAAAAGCAGTGCTTACCCAGGGTCCTAGCTGAGACTGCTTTCCTCAGGCAGCACTGGCACAGCTCTAAGTACCGCGGACCTGGAGAGACTCTGTGCTTCTAAACTAGGATGCAGCTTGGGGGGTGGGGGGCTTCTAGCTCTGTCATCTCCAAGCTATCACACAATAATTACAGCACTTTACTATCACTTAGATATCTTAGTATAGATGTTTAGGAACTTCTTATGTAGAGTTTAGAATAGTTATGTATCAGATAATCTTAAGAATTTTATTTATGGGTAGAGGCATCATAAGATATCTGCTATAAAAGGGGCACTGTACTTACAGAGCTTGGGCATACAGTGAAAGAAGAGTAATTATATTGAAATTCTTTCATGTCTAATTCCAAAGCTTTCAGAAGGCTGTTACTTCTAACTTGGGAGTTAGGAAGTCAGTGACTATTGTACTATCTATCAGTTTTCTGCCCGATCTCTGTCAACAAAGTAAATACCTTACACTATAGTGGGCATTCACTGGGACACTCACCAAACGTTGAGGATTACATTTAAATCAAGAAAATATAATTTCAGAATAGTTAAGAATGACAAGTAGGCCCGAGGTCTATGCAGGTAAGAACAATCAAAGATCTTACTATAGAAACTTAACATGTCTCCATTTGACAGACTGGAGAGCTGCCGTAACTCCAGCCTGGGTTCAGTTCCAACCAGCCACCTAACTTAAAAATGGTGCACATCTCCTCCTGATAGCTCCTCATCCTACCACAAATCAGAGATGGGGGGACTAAGTAGGAGAGGAAAGGTTTCGTGAAAAAGAAGCATTCAGAGCCAGAAGATCGCCCACGACGCTACTGAGAACAGGCGGCATGGCGGCAGGGTCTGCTCGGCGGCGCTCGCGTGGGAGGGTGTGAGCAAGGGAAGGCAGGCCTGGGACTCACCGCTCAGAATCTGCTGCACAGCTTCACTGCCCATCTGCGCGGCCGTGAAGCCTTGCAGGGAGATGATGGAAGGGTCGGAGCCGTAGCTCAGCAGCAGGCGGCAGGTCTGCAGGTGGCCGGCTAAGGCAGCTCTATGCAAAGCAGTCTGACCAAGACTATCCAGGGCGTTCATCTGAAAAAACCATTGATGTCCACGTGAAACTGGGCATTCTTTCACACTGTAGCAAATACGCTCTCGTGAGAAGAGTCAACTGTGAACTTTTGGAAAATGTCATCATTAGCTTTTGCTCACTAGTGCTGTAGA
Source organism: Apodemus sylvaticus (assembly GCF_947179515.1). NCBI lineage: Eukaryota > Metazoa > Chordata > Mammalia > Rodentia > Muridae > Apodemus > Apodemus sylvaticus. The sequence goes on from NC_067489.1 coordinate 32,217,423, forward strand.
AATAGTGAGTGCCTTGGAGGAGGAAAAAAAAAATCACAATTGTTTTGCGTTTCCTCAAATGGGCCTTGACTTTCCTCAATGACCATCATTCTGACACTCCACAGAAAAAAGGAAAAAACAAAGTTGTCAGGGGGGCAGGGATTCTCCCCCGGTGCCCACTGCAGATGCTCAGGAAACACCTCAGCATGGACAGCTCTCATCATGTTCAGACAACAGAATATATGCACAGGACTATCAATGCAGTTCATTACACTTTCATTTTAGGAAGTGCCTTATAATCTAAATGAATATCCCTCATCAGAGGTGCTTCCAATTTCAAATTCTTTTGTCTATGAGAATATTCGTACTAAATAATGGAATACCTTGGAAAGAGGACCCACGTCTATACACAAACTTGTTTCATATATACAGTGTACACAAAAGCTGAAGCAACTCTATTTTTGTGTGACTGTGTGGTATTACATGAGTTCAGGTGTATAATGTTATCTGTATGATGCTGATAATTCAAAGGTTTTGATTTTGACGCAATACAGATTTCCTATTTTCAGGTAATAGGATACTTATCTGCAATGGCTACCTGAACCATAAATACATTTGACTGGGAACTCCCTTGTAGATTCAAGGTGCCATTTTCAAACCTTGAAGAGTATATATGGGAAACAGTAATTTAGTTAATTATGTTGAATAAATGTTCTCCTCTTGGGTCAAGGTTCATAATTTGGTCAAATCTAATTAGCATAGTATTTTGGAATGTTCCAGTAAGCACCCGAGGGATCAAAATCTTTCTCAAGTGTGCATGCTGCTTTCAAAGAACCCCTGCTCTAAGTCCTCCCTCATCTCTGGAGGCCTTAACAACAACTCCCCTTCCCCTCACGCGTGCTGACTCAGCACTTAACCACTCAAACTACATCGTTGGAATAATTTTTCATCAAGTCCAATTAATGATGAAAATATGTAGTGTCTTCTTGAAAAGTCCTAATAAGAGAATGACAGTACCATCCCATACCAGTAAGAGGTCAGAATTTAAGAGAATTGGTCTATTTCCAGTCCTTTGTTACTGGGAAAGCTGTGGTGTTTACTCAGAAAAGGTTCACATAAATTCTTGTTGGTCTTCACAAAACTCACCATGAAACGACATTGCAATTTAATTCGATCATATTTTCCAGCAAGGAAAAAAGAAGACTTTGCACATAACAGACAAGTACTGTTTAAGTATTTCTCAATAGAAAACACAAGATGGCAAACTAGAGTTTTTGTAAGAATGTTACTTCATTTTAGAATACCCAGAACTGCAAACATCCTAATTATTCACACTTTTCTGGAAATTAGATGAGACATACTCAATTATGCAGCTGTAAAAATGAATGGTAACAATGAATTCTGATTTAGTTTAAGTCATGTAAATATAATTTGAGTTATTCTTCTAAAATACTGATCTTACCAACTTAAGATTTCAAATGGATGACTTTAGTATTTTAAATAAAGCTCAGTCCTTTAGCAAATCAATGTAATGGGCAGAGGAGGATTTTAAAAGTTTTCTGTTTACTGAGGACTCGCCAGCTTCACCTCCAGTGGTGAAGCAGATCTGCAGAACACTGTGGTGGTTTGAATAGGAATGGCCCCACAGACTCATGTGTTTGAATGCTTGGTGGGGACTGGCATTCTTAGGAGGTGTGGCCGTGGTGGAGTGGGTGTGGCCTTGCTGGAGGAACTGTATCAGTGTGGAGGCAGGCTTTGAGGTCTCATGCTCAAGTCACTCCAGCACACCATTTCCTTCTGCTGGGTTCACATCAAGATGTACAACTCCTTCTGTCGCACCATGTCTGCCTGAGTGCCACCGTGTTTCCTGACACGGCGATAACGGACTAAACCACTGAACCTGTAAGCCAGCCCCAATTAAATGCTTCTCTTTATGAGAGCTGCACTGCTCGTGGTCTCCTCCCAGCACTGAAACTCTAAGGCACACACACTGTAAGTATGGCAGGACTGAGTGCCGGGGAAAGAGACCACTCACATCCCCATCACTGACTGCGGAATTTCAACTTTAACAATGAGTAAGAATTTATAATGTATCACTGGTTCTTGGAATAAGTTTGTAAAAAGAATTAAGGTTTAGTTTAAAAAGTTCCATTTGATGAGAGTTGACTTCCGAGACTGTGGAGTACCTTCTCCGGGAAGCAAGCTGAAGCAAACAGCGGTGAGTAAAGCCCTCACTGGTCTCTCAGTGGAGCTAACTGTGCGAGCTTCTAAGGACTTGTTGGTAGTCCGCCCATAGCGCTCACAGACGGGAATCGTGATCAGGCTTTCACAGGGACTGGGGAGGAAGGGATGGTTCTTTACTAGAAGGCAAGATCACAAATGTCTCAGGGAGGCTCGCACACAAGGATCCTCACCAGTCTGAGCTCTGCCTTCCTGGACAGCAGTAATGGAAGGTAGACGCTGCCTCACAAACAAATGAACACACAACTGCCACCGAACAAAGTGAGCAAGCCCGCCACTGCCTTCCTTCGTCCCCTGAAGCCACTGGTCTTACAGCCCCTAAAATGGTTTGAGACCAAGTCTTAACTCCCTGGTGCATGACAAATACTTAACATTCAATGCTAAACAGATTATTTTTTATTAAAACATGAAACTGCCACCAAAAAGGGAAAAAGCTTCATTTAATGTTACATACTCAACAGTGCTAACAACAGTTAAGACATTCACAAGCCACACATTTAGAGGCCATAATGGACGATGTTGATTGTGAACTTGATTGGACTAAGTAATTAATAATTAGTAAAGCAATCTTGGGGGTATGTCTGTGAGGGCTTTTCTAGGAGGACCAGACTATAAGGGTTCAGTTTAAGTTAATGTGCTAATCCACTGACAGATTGAGAATCTGGAGGCTACTGGGAGACGGAGGAGCAGGTCACTAGGGCTGTCCTGCCTTGCATCTTCCGGTTAGTGCTCCGCTCTGCTCCCTGTTTGGCATGACCTGGTTACTTCAGCACACTCCCCTGCCACTATAGACTAAACCTCAGAACCATGAGAAAAATACACTCTTCCTTTTTGTGGCTTGTTAGGTATTTGATCCTATGAACATGTTCAGAAAGTTAGAATCAAATGGGAAACTATGGGCCATTTAAAAGCCAAATAGAAATCACAGAAAGAAATACTAAGCAAGGAAAACATGCCCTAAGAGTAGTCAAGAAATATTTTTACTTATGAACTTTTGTTTCTGTCTGAACAAATGAATGCAGCGAGCCTGTAGGACTGGCTCACTGCCTCGATCCAGGAGTGAGTGCTAGGGGATGCCTGCCTGCCTGCCTGCCTGCCTGTCTGCCTGCCTGCCAGCTTCCTCCTCTCCTCCCTCCCCCCCTCCTTCCTTCCTCCTCTCCTTTTGCTTTAGCTCGCCTACAGATTACTATGCAGACCAGGTTGGACTCTTCCCTGCTTCAGGCTCCTGAGTGCTAGGATTGAAGGCGGTTTGTCACTACATCCAGCTTGATGTGGCATTTGAGATCTATTGATGACAACTTATATATTAACTTTGTATTTAAAGGAACCAAAAACAACTTGCTTGCTGTAGTGGAAGACCTGGAAGAACATGCTACTCTAGAAGTCATTTGTGTCACTAGCAGACTGTTTTCAATCTCAGAAACCCACTGCTGAACTAAGATGCTAATAATAAAAGTAATTATGCACATGAACAGTCAGTAAGAACTGAAAACCCAGCAGCTACACAATGCCACTGAGAGAGACTATAACAAAAAGTTTGTTTTTCATTTAACTATTCTGAAAAAAAAGTCTTGTAAGTGATAACAAATAAATATTTTTAAGAATTAAGAACATTATTCATGGTTTGTATGAGCATTATAATTGTCAAAAATGACTTGCAAAGTCAGACCTATGGCAAAAATGATTCATACAAGTGTAACAGAAAGCACCTTAGTTTATTACTTCTGACATTACATGTTTATATAACAATGCTATAGATATAGCTATAAAATAGATGATAAATCTGTACAACTCTTCTCTTTATTTTAACTTATCTTAATTTCAAGATATGCAAAATTACCTTTTAAAGCAAAGTTTTGGATCATATGCGCTATAATGAGAACATTTAATATACATGATCTTGTTCATGATGGAAAGCTGTAACACTAAAACACTCCTCACAAAGCTGCAGCTTACGGAAGAGGAATGCAAGAGGTGGGAAGGGAAAGGGAGGCTTTCATTACTAGGGTGTAAAATACCATTTAATTGGTTTTAAAGATTTTATTTTACTGAGTGTATGTTATGGGTTTCTCTGTGGGGATGTGTGCACAAGAGCAAGTTCCCCATGGAGGCCCGAGCCCTCATAGAGCTGGAGTACAGACAGACAGCTGTGAGCTGTTCAACTTGGCTGCTAAGAATCACCTCGGATGCTCTGGAAAGAACAAGCCAGCCTCCCAAATCTTACGTCTTATGAAAAATTATCCTGTAAGGATTTGAGGTCACTGCTTGGTTGTGATACTTGGTTCAACAGCCATTATCAGTTAGAGAAATTTCACGTGAAGCCTATTAAAGAAACGTACTATTAACTATGTTTAGCAAACAGTGGTATTTTTACTTTTAATGTGGTACTCAAATTTCATCTATGTTCTGGCAGATACTATCCCTAAACACAAAACAGGAGTTTTGTGTTAAGTAGAAGATTGTACTTTAAAGTTTATAAATTATGAAGCTGGGTATGCTAGTTAGTTTTTGATTGTTAACTTAAAAAGCAGTTATCTAGGAAGAAGAAACTTCAGTTAAGAATATTCCTCCATTCCTAGGAGTGCTCGTCCACTGTTCACGGTGCCAGCCCTGGGGCAGGTAGTTCTGAGCTGCGTAAGAATGGAGGCTGGGGGCTGGAGAGATGATGGCTCAGGGGTTGAGAGCACTGACTGCTCTTCTGGAGGTCCTGAGTTCAAATCCCAGCAACCACAACCATCTGTAATGGAATCTAATGCCCTCTCTTCTGGTGTGTCTGAAAACAGCTACAGTACACTCGTATAAATAAAATAAGTAGATAAATATTAAACAAAACAAAAGCAGGCTGAACAGGCACGGAGAGCAAGCCAGTAAGCCACATTCCTCCCCGACCTCAGCTCCAGTTCCTGCTTCCAGGTTCCTGCATTACCCTACCCATAAAATAAAAATAATTCTAAAATATAAAGCCGACTATGCTATTATGTTAATTCTGATATTAACTTTTAAGTGGCCTGTGTTGCTGGGTCCACAGCTGACCAAGAGTGCACTGTGTAGCTTGTGTGAGATCCCAGGTCCAATCTCCTGTACTGCAAAACCAAACCCACCCACACAACCGACCCTCCACCATGGGGATCGTGTGCGTTCTCACCTTCTAAAGCGATCATCTTAGTTTTACTTGTGTGTCCATCTGTGTGAGTATATGCTGTGTGTGCACAGGTGCCCACAGAGGTGCTGAGGTATGTGCCGTGTGGCACTATTGTGAGAGGTTCTGACAACGTTATGAGATAGGACAGCTGGGTGACAAAGATCCTTTAATACATTCTCTTCCTGGCCCTGTCTAACTTACTTTCTGCTTCCTGTCCTCTACAGAGTAAACACTGCTCCTGTGCGACATCATTCTACCACCATGGCTTCTGCCCAAGTGCACATGGCTAACTGACCATACACTAACCCTTCTCACACTAGGGGCGAAATCATTTGAGTTGTGTCACTGTAGGGATGCAAAGTAACCAGAACAAATGTAGAGGAGCTAAGCTCCGTGTCAAAAGACAGTCGCCAGCTGCCCATTGCTTTCTAGGGACAAGGAAGAAAGGACAAAGGGACAATTTTATTAGAAAAAACAATTAAATCAACTTCAAAGGACAACATATGACTTTAAACACAAAATCACACACTAATCACCCTTTCTGAAAAGGTGAGTTTCCTGGGGACTCAGCCCTGAAGGCGGCAGGTGGTTGGGCTTACCTTCGCGCCATGCTTATGCAGAACTTCCATGACATCATTATGAGCTCTTTCCGCTGCAACATGCAAAGGGGTCATGAGACTACAGAAAGGAGAAAAAGGAGAGAATGTTGTGACTTTTACTGCAACAACTCTTGGTAGCTATTGGATGCTGACAGAAGGCTCCTTTTCTTGTGTGATGTGGTGTTGTATGGAGTGGTGTGGTGTGTGATGTGGTGTGGGGTAGTGTGGTGTGGAGTGGTGTGGTGTGGTGTGGAGTGGAGTGGTGTGGTATGGAGTGGTGTGGTGTGTGGTGTGGAGTGGTGTGTGTGGTATGGAGTGGTTGTGTGTGGTGTGGTGTGTGGTATGGAGTGGTGTGGTGTGGTGTGGTCTGTGTAGTGTGCTGTTTGGTGTGAAGTGGTGTGTGTGGTATGGTGTGGTGTGTGGTGTGGAGTGGTGTGGTGTGATGTGTGGTGTGTGGTGCGTAGTGGTGTGGTGTGGGGTGGTGTGGGGTGGAGTGGTGTGGAGTAGTGTGGTGTGTGGTGTGGACTGGTGTGGTGTGTGGTGTGGACTGGTGTGGTGTGGACTGGTGTGGTGTGGTGTGTGGTGTGGGGTGTGGTGTGGAGTGGTGAGGTGTGGTGGGTGGTGTGTGGTGTGGACTGGTGTGGTGTGGAGTGGACTGGTGTGGTGTGGTATGGTGATGCGCCATTGTGTACATTCAGGCCACCTTAAATAAACAGTGAGCCACAGACCACCAAGACGAAGCAAACATGGCAACAAGAAGACATGAAGCCGGAAGGGGCTTGCTGGGAGGAAGGGGTTCGCGGTGTGGGGGTGGGTAGGCGACAGTGCGGCTGTATGCTGAGTCGTGTTCCTTACATGTAGGGAGCAGTCAGAGGAGAGAGACGAAGGCTGAAGAGCCCACGGGGCTCACTTACTCCTTGTTCTTCTCGTTGACGTTGGCTCCCTTCCTAAGCAACAGTTCCGCCACCTGCTTCCGTTTGGGGTGCAAGGAGGCCACAGCACAGTGCTGCAAAGCAGACAGAGTTCAGTTCAGACAAAGTCCTACTTAGCATTCACTCCCGAAGGAAACGGCACCCAGAGTTACTTGGCACACTGTAATTAGGACATAACGATGCATTTTACTCTGTGGTCACTATTCCTCTTACACACATTGGGAGTGCAAAGCACATGAAATTATATTCTCAATGAGGTATTTAGAGACTTCATTATCAAGCAGTGTTTCTCCGTTACTTCACTGACTGAGCACAGAACGCATGAGGATAAGCAGGTTTGCTCAGGCACTGGTAAGAACACGTGACCTTGAAGTGATGGAAAGGAATTGATATTCTTAGAAACCTTATGTTTTATTCTCCTATTTATGTAATGTCTGTGTTTTGCTCCATTTAATAATAATGACTGTATTAACAGTTGAAAAACAAAACTACTCACAACTGAATAAAGTAAATACCCCAGAGCAGAGGATCAAGTCTCTTACCGTGCTGGGGTTTATACTGTGACTGTGGACCCCTGGCCTAGCACTGTGTAGACTGAGGTTATTTGAACTAGGCTTGGTGGTTTTAAAGTTAACTTGGCCCATTTCATGGTTTGGTTTATCTTTTAATAGTGTTTTCAGCAGAATGGGCTAAATGGCCTTTCTGAGCCATGCAGGGTTAAGAAAGTTAAGTGAAGTATACTTAACAGTCTGTAACATAAGACACACATAGCTTAAGTTCTAAAGTTAGGGGAGACACTAACCAGCCCAACATCTGTGCCTTAATATGCTTAATGACCAAAAAAATCAGAGATCTTCCTGAGAGAGGAGGAGGGGGAGAAGAGGACAGTATAAAGGTATTTACACAGTCAGGAAAGGAAAGCTCAGTTTCAACATTTCCTCACATGAGCATAATCTGTAATTTGAATGCAATTACTCCAAAGAATAATGCAAATATCTATGAAACCATACTTTCTACAGAAAACAGATACAATATTTATCTGTTCAATTTTATTTTATTCTCTTGGCCAAAGAGAAGATTCTATCGGATCACACTTTGCATTAAAATGAAAGCACTGAGCACAAAATTAATTTGTCACAATAAGCTTGGGTGAACACAAAGATAAAACAAGTCTAAATCACGGCTCAGCAAATATCTAGTTCCTCACCCACAAAGAACCATGACCAAACCGAAGTTAAAAGCCAGTGCAACCAATATTAAAATGCAAATTGCTGGCATTTCAGAGAGCAACGCTACTTCAAGGCTTCTGAAATGAAAAGAATTATTTAATCTTGCACCACTATTACGGGCCAAGGGACATATGGATAATATCACCTTACCAATGCAGTTTCATGAGACTGTGGCTGCTTGAAGTTAATGATTTCCAAAGCAAGTGTTTTCTTAACTTTGGCCAGATCTGCTTCTCTGGCGGCTTGCAGTAAAGAATGGCCTTTAAATTCATCTGCAGAAGAAACAATTGTTGGCTTGTAGTTTTGCAAGTTATAATCAACTCTGAAGGTACTGTGTGCACTCCTGCAGTGCCAGCAGCCCCTGGAAGGCTGAGGCAGGACGCTTACAGGGTGGAGGCCAGATTGACCTACAAAGAGACCGGCTTGTGTGAGGCTGTCTCAAAAAACCCACTACATACACGAATCAGAAAAAAAAAATTAAGTGGAAATTATTCATTTTGTATACATTATCTATTTTAGTAAAAATAGTAATATAAAAGTGAAACAAGGAATGCATGAGAAAGTTTTGAAATAGAAATGCTCTGAAATAAGACCTCCACACTCTCAGAGTTGACGGCAAATCACATAAGACAGTTTTGAACGCACTTATCTACCTGTTCACCAAAAGCCAGTCGGCTAAGCCCGCAGGCAGCACTCTGCACTCCCCACACTGACCTCCACACCCAGCCCTGCGAAGAGGCAGGCCCGCCCTTCTTACTCGGCTCTGCTTTTTGCTTTTGCTGGCATCAGAACTAAACATAAGTCATGGGACAAAAAACTACATTTAGAGAAACCGTCGAAATATTAATAACACTTAACAGAACTGAAATGTTTGAGAACCACCAGAATTTGGCTTCTTCCACAGAATAATACTACTTAAGTAAGAATAATCTTAGATTTTTATTTTCTATTTTACAGATTTGGTTTTGTTCTACAGAATTTTATTAACAAGGCACGAGAACTGCTTTACAAACACACAAATGAAATCTGACAGTACACATCACCGTTTAGGTTTAGCTGTTCTCCTGTTTGGACGCCTGCATCGGTCGGCGTGGCACTGCCCTGGGCTCCTTCCTTGTGAGGCCCCCCACACACTCCACCCTCTGTAGACCATGCACGTGCACATGTAGACTGTGCACAGCGTGCCTCTGAACTGCCGTCACCACTGAAGGCCACAGTTTAGACTCTCGGCTATGCCTCCCTCCCTATTCTCCTCGCTGGATACTTGCAGTTAGGATCACAGCATTTGTAACTAGCCTGGCACTACTGCAGTCTTAGGGCAGTTTGGTACATAGTAGGTTCTCAATAAATACTTGGTTTCAATTCAATATCTGTTTACTAAGTTGTGGTTACTTTAGGAAATGAACCATTTCTAATGACTTTTTAGTGAACATTTTTTTAAAGTGTGTGTGCATGTAATGTGTAACTATAAATATGTGTCTACCACAGGATATGTGTAGAGGTCAGAGTTGGTTTTCTCCATCCACAGTAGTTTCTGAGGAATCAGACTGACTCAGTCAGGTTTGCGTGCTGACTGCTTTTACTGGCTAAATTATCTTGTATCCCAATTTGTTTATTTTTTTAACTGTTCAATTTTTCAATGTGAGATTTTAAAACTTCTGGAACAAAACACAGGGGTAACTGAGATGGTGAGGTTAACAGTAAACACCAATGACAAAATACGATGTTTTGGTTTAGTGTGACACGCAGGGGCTAACAAAGCCAGGGAATTATAGGCAGACACATGCACAGAGCAGGGTTCTGACAACTGCAAAGGGGCAGATGCAGTCAGAAGTGGGGTAAGCCAACCGAAGGGCCTTGCTGGAGTGCGCAGTAAGGGGCATTCAAGCTGAAGGCAGACAGACAGACCCACAGCTGTCAGCAGCAGCACATGGTGGTGGGAGCCAGGCAGTCTGCACAAGGCAGAAGCAGTCTTAACTGACAGACCACCTCCCCAGTCCTGTGGGTTTGTTTTTAGAACCTCAAAGACATTGTACAGTTTAAAAGACATTAAAACTAAAATGACACTAACCCTAAACCTGAAAACTTCATATTTCTAAAATATCTGAAAGTTTGCTTTTCTAAATGTATCTTAAAATAATAATGAAATTCAGACAACCTCATTACTTGGCTTTATAAAAAATACATAAAATCAAGAAAGGGGATAAATATGCAGAATGATGTAGTTGTAATGATAGCATAATGTAAGCATTATTTTTGTTTCCTGGTTTTTTTTTTTTGGTGTGTATGTGTGTGTGTGTGTGTATACCTATGCATGTATGGAGATGTATATATGTATGTATGCCAGATGAAGTGTCCTGACCCTCTGAGGTAAGGATCCTCCCTGAACTAGGCCGGCAGCCAGCCAGCTGCAGAGGCTGCCCTGTCTCCTCCTCTCCTGGCCATTACAGGCACATGAAGAACATGCCTGGCTGGTCATGTGAGGGCTGGGATCAAAATTCAGTTCCTTGTGAATGCACAGCAAGCACTCTTAACCACGGAACCATTTCTCAAGCCTCCTATATAATTTTCTTCAAAAAACTTGTGAAATTGAACATCAGCTACAAAACAGTAATCACTGACTGACACTGAAAGCTGACGCTAGAGAAGGGCTTTAAATCCTTCCTTTCTCGGAACTCTTGGCAGCACCTGATTTTTAAAAAGCCTCCACTGAGAAGGTTAACAACGGCTAAGGAACTGCTCCCTGGATAAAGCTACACACATTTATGTAAACATTAAGGTCTACAAGGGACTAAGACAACCTAATAAAACAGAAATGCTAAGACTTCTGATAAGACTCATTTGTAAGATGGTTGAGAGCAGGGTAAGGGGACAGTGATAACTGGGGACAAACAGAGTGGGCCATTACATAAAGTAAAGAAAGGACACGAGAAAACAGGGCCGTGCTTCTGAGGAGAGCCACATTCTCCTGGCTGCAGCTGCTCACAGAAGCACAGCACTAGGCCAGCTGGCCTTAGATGGAGACCTGACGCAGAGACCTCACGTCAGATCCCAGGGACAGCACAGGTTGCTTTCCCCTACAAACATCCATGTCTCTAAGGAGCTCGAATCCATAGAAAATAATCTATATAATTCAATACAGCATGACAAGACACATGGCAGGTTCTACAAAGACAGTAGTACAAAGGTGTCATACTGATGTAACTAATCTAATCCCACTATATGACTACATAAAAATTAGCTTACAAAGTGCTTCACTGTAAGTGCTGTGAGCATCATTTTGAGCGTTCTTTTCCTTGAGGAATTACTTACAAACATTTTCTCACATTCTTTCTCATTCTTAGACTCTCTCATATAAAGCTGAAGGCAGACCACAGGTAAGAAATCTACAACAACCACATGGAGAACTGCATGCGTGTCAGAACTGTATGCACATGTATACACATGTATACACATAATGTAATCGCCTGAGAACCAAACAGACAAGGAACTTCAGGCTCAAACCAAGGAAACCTAGGTAGTGTGCCTTCAGTCAGAAATGTGTTGCTTCTGGGTTAGCTATGATAAATGTGTGGTTCTAGTGTAAAATGTCAGCTAAGATATGCTGTAGATAGATGAGAATTCTTTGTGCTAGCTATATAAACTTTCTGTATATCTAAACCTACTTGCAGTTTCTTTAAATGTATGGATATATATACACACACACATATATATAATAACATGTATTAATGAAGTTTATGCCCATCAAATCACCTCACTTAAATTTGGGACATAACATTCATGTAATAAACACGCGACTGTCAATGTTTTGGAGACGGACATTCAGTGCTCACCACCTTTTGTCACCACTGCTACAGGAATAGAAGGTCTAGGAGCCCAGGGACTTTCCTTTTGATTTGTATACTATCGTACGTCTATTGTCTGTCACACAGGAAAATACTCAGTAAATGGTTGTTGATGGACCTTGTCCTTTGCTGTCACAAAAACAAAACACAATATAGGAAAAGAAACCAAACCACACAGAAATAAAACCAGAAAACAAAACAGGAAAACACCAGGAGTCTTGACAAATGAATTAGAATTGGACTTAAAAAATGTGTGTGTGTGTGGGGGGGGGGGGGTGAGTAAGTATGTGGCATTTGTATGTATGTATGTATGGCATATGTGTGTGTTAAAGGCTTCTGTGGGACACAGGAAGCAAGCATATGATTAGCAATGAACATGATAAATCAGCACACATGTAAGAGGGAGGACATGGTCTGGTGAGGAAACAGCCTGGGCCAAGCTGTCCCCCGACGCAGGCCCCCTGGGCTCGGGATACAGATACTCACACGTCAGTCGCTCCCGCAGCTCAGGGGTCGGAGCCATGTCGACAGCGCTCTTGCCATGGCAGTTGACCAAGGTTGGATCGGCGCCATGACTGAGTAACAAAGAGCAGACTTCCACACGGTTCTTGGAAGCGGCTTCGTGCAGTGGCGTGAACTGCCACAGGTCCATAGCGTTCACGCACGCTCCATGCTGCATTAGGGGAAGTCTGACGTCAGTAACTGACTCCACGAGGGAAGCAAACTCAGAAGTGCAGGGCACCGAACAGTCCAGCAATCATGTTTGGAATTGTCTTAAATTCAGCATTTAAAAAGCAGTTTAAGCTGAATGTTACTATTCAGTACTGTGGATTGCTCTTACCTTTAGCAGCAGTTCTGTGACCTCATAGTGTCCGTACGAGCATGCGTTATGAAGAGGAACAAGTCCGCTGAACGGAGAGAAAATGAAAACACTGGCTGTGAACTACTTTAAAAAGTAAATTCCATTAAGTTCTATTTTTTAAAAGCATTTTAAGAATTTATGGAAAGAACTCAAACCATAGCTTATATCCACACATTTAGCATTTATCTTGTGGTCTTTAAATAGGATCCATAAAAATAATAAAATACTTTCGTCAGAAGAAGAATTAAAAGAAAGGCCTTTACTACTAAAACACACTAATAAACAAGTTATTAACATGTAACAAGCTTGCTAACTGGCAGTATTATTTTGATCCACTTTCACAATACTTTCAGTGTAAGAATTAAATATCCAAAGTTATTATAACTTCCCGATCAGAATACCCTTCCTAAGGCCAGGTTCAAGGCCACCCTTTTCTGCTGCGTTCGTCTCTCGATGACTGGCCTTGTATACACATCTGGTTTGGGACCTGCGTTCGGAAGCAGGAGGACAAGGACACTGGGCACCTGCGCCCTATGCGATCAGGACACACCATTCACAGGAGGTACAACACTGGACAAGGCAAGACAGGTAGTGTGGACGAGGGTAGATCGGAAATGGGTGGATCCTCTTTCTTATGATTGTCTCAGGTACACAGTTCATCTTTGTGCTTCCTGACATAAATGTGAGCTGAAGGAAAGCTCTCCCTCTGGGGTGTTGCTTCTTTGTGCTGTCTATCACAGAGGCCCGACACAGCCTGCCTCACCTGGGCAGGGTCCATGACCCTGCAGACGCTGAGGTCAGATGCCGAGAAATGTGAGCTCGTCAGACGGAACCCAGAACAAGTGTTCACAGAGCACTGGAAACGGGGGTGGGGGCTCCCCATGTTTATCAGTTCACTTTTTTGTTTCCTATCCATTCCTTCCTGTATTGTTTATAAAGATCATCTAGATTAAATGAACTTAAATGGATTTAAAAAATAACCAAATTAAGCAATTGTTTATAAATTACTATAGCTTATTAATATGAGGAGATTCTCTTAATTGCCACTATACTAGATTATCACATTTTTCAGTATTTTTAAATCTTCTTAAAATGCAATTTAAAAGATGAAAATGATTATGACTGGGAAAAATAATTTCAAATAGAATTGCAATAAGATTAAATTGGTGCAGCAGATGATTATGAGAAGTCTACAACAGTACACAGAATAAGATCTGAGCTCAAACTTACTATTAGTGTTTTATGTGTATGGGTGTTAAGCTTACATGTATGTCTGCACTGCATGTTTATGTACCTGGTGCATAAGCCAGAGGCCAGAAGAGGGCACTGAATCCTGTGAGGTGAGAGTTAGCCGTAGGTGTGAGCTGCCGTGTGTGTTAGGAACCCAACCGGGGCTTCTGGAATTGAAGCGGTGCTCTTAAGCACTGAGCCATCTCTCCAGCCCCATGTGAACATTCTCAATGAGCGGGTAATAGGATCTTTGGAGTTAAAACCTTCAGGCTATCAAATGAAGAAAACAGCACACTTCTCTCCCCGCGGGCTCTTTAAAAGGCAGCAATGGTGGCACCTACCCTTTGTCTTTCGCGTGGACGTCGGCGCCGTGCTGCAGCAGCAGCTGAACTATGCGAACTCTGTTGTAGCCTGCTGCCAGGTGTAATGGGGTAGACTGCAAAGACAAAGCAAAGCCCGTCACCTCTTCAGGTTACAAAAAGAGATGGCTTTTGGTCTCCACCAAGTTTATAACTACACAAGGGACAGGAACACTTCCCTGAAGTCATCTCCAATGTTATTGCAATGGCTTGATTCTGCTTTGTCCACATCAAACAAAACTCAAGTCACCTATGTAACAGCGTCCAGGTATCAGGGCCTGCTTTTCTCCGAGAAGAGTTAGGGCTCTGGAGGCACTGGGTTGAGATGGCCAAAGGGAGCTCTGCAAAGCAAGCCTGTGTTCACTTGCTTGCTCTCTTGCTTCTCTCCCCAGGAGATCTTTCCTCCCGGCCTTCTCTCTGCTGCGATGCAGCAAGGGGCTCTTGAGGTGCTGGCCTCAAGCCATTTGGACCCTCCAGCCACAGGATTACACCCCAAGCAGTTTTCTTTATTCATTCCTCAGCATCAGTTTATAGGAGCACAGAACAGGCTAATGGCCCTCATCTGCGTCCCTCGTTGGTCTTCAAGGCCTTCGATAACCAAGCCTTGTTGCTTTTCTCTCCTTTCCAGCACGAACCATTCTTACTATGCCAACTTAAGATTACGTAAGAGCCATCCACATCCATGAACAGGAAACATAATAATCGAACTTTTAAATTTTAATGGAAAAGACTGATAAGCATCCCTGAAGAGCTATTTGAAGACGCTTTAGTGGGAACCAAAAAGACAACACACTTTATCCATTCCCATGACTTCTAGCAGGAAGGCAAACCTATCCCGCTCCACTGGATGCCCTAGTGTCCACAGTGTGAATGGGGAATCCCCCCCAGACACGGGACTGCCACACACAGGTCAGTAAGCCACTAGGTTGTTGCCTAGAAAACCTGACATCTAGTATTTAATTAAAAGGTGGTAATTTAATTGACTATGAGCAAAAAAATTTTCCTTTTTTATAATGCCTTTTTTATAATCATAGTTGATTCAGTACTTTCCATTTCCAAAAATGAACAAATCTCAAAAATGAATGAAAAAATATATAATAATATAAGCAGTCAAATATAAGAAAGATCAACTTCCTAGTTTTTAGATTTTTAAGGATTCTTTGAGTAAAATTGTTTATTATGCCTCAATGTGGTAATATGCTGAGTTTATGAACTACTGAAATATTTATATATCTCAGATAAATAAGGATGTTTTGTGATTGATCAGGTTAGAAATGAGAAGAGGCTCATTTATGACACTCCTGGAACATAGACGGCATCAGCGGGGACCTGACTGACGGATGCGGAGAGCGGGGGAGTGAGCGGACGGGCATGGGAACACGTGCTCATTCTGTCTAAACTGTGGGAGTGAGCAGCCGCCTCAGGTCGCCACCAGCCTGACCTCAGAACGATGGGCCGTACCCTGGGGACTGAGAGCTGAGTCAAGCGCTTTCTCACCTCTGCTGAACATGTCTTATCACAGCGATGACAAGTAAAACTAAAATGGTGAATCTGCCTATAATTTTGTGTAAAAGATTTAAAATGACATTTCGACACGGGTATATGTGATAGTTGATGCACGTCCCAGGGAAAGCCATAGCTGCAAAGCTATAATGTAAGTCATCAGAGAGCTGTTTATAATACACATATACTGCTTTTATTTTCTTTAAGATGAAGATTTAGTGAGGCCTGTATCAAATCCTCCTCTGGAATTTTCCAAGCACTGCTGACCAACTTGTTCTGTTCTGTCCAGGACTTTCCCATCCCCAACTCACTGACGCTTCAGGGTGCCGGGCAGATTTACCACGGGTCAAATTTCTTAGTGGCTAGTGAGCAGAAGTTCTCCACTGGGGGTGGGTGGGGGCGGGGTATCAAATGACCCTTTCTCAGGAATCCTGTATAACAGATGCTTACATTATGCTTCACAGCAATAGCAAAATTGTTATGAAGTAATAACAAAAATAATTTTATGGTTGGGGGTCACAGCATGAAAACTGTATTAAATGGCTGAATGATTAAGGTTGAGAACCCAAAGCCACAGAGTGTGTGTATGTGTGTGTGTGCGCGCGCTCATGTGTATACTTAAATGCACTTCTGTTCCAAATAAGATCTATTACTTTAGTACAGTAAGGACACTACTTATTAAGACTTAGTCCAAGATAACGAAGGCTGCCCATTTTGTCATCTACTATGTTATTTCTTCCAAAGACTCAAGCACAGTCTTTCTTGGCTCCATACATCCCACAATATAAGATATTGTTTGAATTCTTACTCCAGATTCTTTCTCTATAGTTTCAACTACAAAATGATTTTGTAAAATAAAGTTTCACAATTTTTTCAACAGACAAATATGAAATCCAAATCACCGTAATTAGGTGATTATTAAAAAGTGGGAAACAAGTGCATGGGTATTTTATATTTCTTTAACTTGTTTTTAGTGAAGCAAAGATAACAAAGAGGATGGCAAAATGGGCAGCCTTCATTATCTTGGACTAAGTGTTGATAAGTAGTGTCCTTACTGTACTACAGTGATGGTTCCACAGGCTTCTGTCATCTCTTCCGCCCCTTCCGCCCCTGAAAATATTCTCCAGCAAATTCCAGACACTGATGGTTCCCCTTTACACATTCCACAGACACCTCTAAACCTTATAGCATTTTCCTTTCAGACTTCTGAGTTATGATCAAATCTAACAAAATGGATCTCATAATCTAATGTTGAGGCCACTATTCATATTTTATGGTTGTTTATGTAAAATTGGTTAGCAAGAGTCAAGATTAATATAATTGGTTACTGTGTCTTGTAAATTTCTCAAATGAAAACCAGTTTTTATGCACCCTGATTTCTGCTGTTGTTAAAACACTGCCCTACTGAAGAAAAGGCCTTTTGTCTGTCTCCTTCCTAAAGTAGCTTGTGGATACATCAGTGTTACTTATAAACTGGAATTTAACTTTCCTCCTTCAAACAAACTTTTTAACACCATCTCTCACCTATTCCTATACATTTTACAGAAGCCCAGAAGCTTTTTCTTAAGGCTTAGCATTTGCTATTAGTTTGCAAGAATACTTCTATCAATCTATGAGTGAATATAGATATTATCTTACCTTTAAACTCTGTCTCAGAAAATATATATACATGTAAACAAATACAAAGCCTGAAATCCAACTTTTTTTGGCCTATAAATAATTTCAGCCTTTAAGGTCTGCCTTTAAAAACATTCACATGTTATTTCCTCAATTTTAGCTGGTCTTAATTATCAATTTCTTTATCCTAATCATTTTCTCCAGAATAGAATCCCTATTAAACATGTAGATTAATATTTTGTGTCCAAAAATTCAAGCAGTGCAGAAAACAAAACATAAACGGCTGTACTACTCAGCAGCCCAGCCCTTTTCCCAGAGGCATATTCCCCTATAAATGAGTATTTAAGTATTTCAATTCTTGCTCTATTTTATTAAAGCATATCTCATTTGGATCTATTATTTGCTTAAAACAGATCAGTGTTTTTTCTGATACAAATAAAAGACTACATCAGCCATTAAATCAAAATTCCTAGGCAAACACAACAAATAGAATCAGAACTTTATTAAATTTCTATCAACAGAGACATGATTAATCTGCTATGATGGAAAGCTCTAAGAAGCTCTTTGAGACACTGATACTTAGATGAGAATCTAAACAAATTAAAAGCCAGAAAATCAATATGGGCATGCATCCCTGGAAATAAGTACATCTCCTTGCTGAGCCCTGTTTTTTAAGTAGTGTAATTATGAAGATCAGCATATTTGAAGTTTCTTAATACTTACAGACAACCACAAAGAATATCACAATGTGCGTGTGTAGTAACAGACTAACACAATAAGTATCTGGATTTGAAACTATGATTACTACCACAGGACAAATGAAGAAGCCAGGGAACAGGAAATAGGAGAGGCGGCACCACTCTCACTCTGCATTCTCTCTCTTCACTGACTAGCAGCTTGGAGTCACAAAGCATCTTCAGAAAAGGACAGCTATGACTGAGTTAGCATTTGTGACAAGAAGCACTCAGACTCTAGGTCACTGCAATGAAGTCCAGCAACAGTAAGGCCACACCGGGCCATGACAGTGAGCACCAGAACTGATGGTCTTCTTAGTGACAGAAGCTGCCTAGAGCTCCAGGGCAAGGAGTAAGGAAATACTCGGACAGCAAGCTTTACTCTACTTCCTTCTCCAGAATCCTCGGAGACATGGACACTTGCTTTCTTGTTGAAGCAAGCGCCTCCAAGTGTGCCAACTACTCACAGAACAAGAGGTGGCTATTCCCTGGTTGGTCAGTATCTCTTCTTAGATCCCCCAGACAGATGCTGAATCCAGATCAAACTGAGCTTCATACAAGAAGAACTCTTTTCAAAGAATTCATTTAAGCGCAACCTGTTGGTTTTATTCCTTGAGAAGGTCCCAACTGTACTGTGAAACTAGATCAGCTGTCACTTAAGGCCTCTTCCAGTGAGTGTAAGTGAATTCAGATGGCTACATGACTGGGTGACTGGAAGTTACAGCCTCAGAGAGTACAATTCTTCCAAAGTGACACAGACTCATCTTTAGGAAAGAATACAAAGATCTGAATTCAAAGTTATATGACTATGCGATACTTTATAAAATGTGTATTCTACATTTCAACTACCTTCAAGGTATGTTCTGGAAGCATTAGGCTTGCAAGTTCACGGCCACCCTAAGTAACTTAGCGAGACCCTCATCTCAAAATAAAAAGAGGACTGGGATAGATCTCTGAGGTGAAGCACCTGCCTAGCATGGAGAAACTCAAACTCCAGTAATGCTGGAAAGGTAATTTTAAAAGTATTTTTAAAGTGAAGATATAAAAATTATTTTACACATATGAATTATGAAGATGGAGAAGAGATGAAGTATGAAGATAAGAGAAGAACAAGAATTCACAGGGTAACTTGTGGACAATGGAGCTCTAAATGCAACTTAATGTTACTGTAACTTAACATCCTCCCTATGGAAATCCCAAGGATCCAACCAGCTATCAGCTTGAGTTTCTCTTTTTAACCTTAGAGCCCAGCATCAGCCACAGAGGTCAAATATTAGAATAGAAATGCTTTTCTAGCACCTTCTTTAATGGGGAAGAGAACAGAAACACTCAAGTTTTCTCAAGGTATAGCTCAAGCTTTTCAGTGGTTAGTGACCAAACAGCTGGGAAAGGAGGCTTAGCACTCTGAGGTACGTCAATACTTCGTGTACTAGGGAGAAAAATCTTCACAGCCCCCGAACTCACATAACTCCCTGTTTCCTCTTCATGTTGTGAATGGATAGCTGTTGTGTTACGTGGACCCTTTTCCCTTTCCAGGGGTGCTAGGAACCAAACTCAGGTATTACACATGCTAGACAAGTGCTGCACCAATGAGCCATGGCCTCGGCTGTGCATTTCTTCTTGTGAGTAATATTTGCAATGTTAGGTGTTTATACCCTAAGGATCAAAATTCTGTGTGTGTGTGTGTGCGCGCGCGCACACACAGTGAAGAGTGCTTGCTGTTCTTCCAGAACACAAGCTCCGTTCCTAGCACCACATCAGGTGGCTCAGAGCCTCCTCTACCTCCATCTCCTGGGGATCCAATGCCCTCTTCTGGACTCCAAGGATACCGTCATGCACACGGCAGAAGTATACATATATGTAAGACTAAAAGTAAATCCTATAAAAAGTTTGAAACATTGAATTTACAATAGACAACTTGTTTTTAAAAAGACAAGTTTAAGTTGCAATTACAGGTGATCTGTGAGGAAACAGAGGGACTAGCTGTGTAGGTAGTCATTACTGGTGATCTCTGTGGAAGAGTAGAATTTTTCCTTTTACACATTTTCCTTTCTATGCAGGTAGTTGTGTAAGCAGATCCAGGACACTGGGTGCTTCTTTGAGCTGCTGTGAAGGTATGAAGACCTAGGCCTCTAGCACAGTGGAGACAGGCTGCTACTTCGAGGTTCCTTCAGTGGTGACATCCTTGATATTCTGGGATCTGATATGATGAATGCAGAAGTTTAAGGGTTTAAGAGGAACAGCCTTCCTGTCCACTGCCAACAGGCTCTGAACTCCCAAGGCAGTTTATTTTCTCTGGTGGTTTAATGGCATGCAAGAGTCGTGTATTGTATTGCAATATAAAAATTAAGTCAGAGTTACAAAAGGAAAATGATAGATTTTGAATTAATGAGCTTCTAAACTTTCTAGTCTGCATATTGAACCATACATTTTAACTGTTTATATATATATATATATAGTTTTTAGTCTTACAATCAGTGTCATTCTTAAAACAGAAACACATTTTTAACTGGTTACTGAAAATATCCCTTTAAAAGGTACATTATAGACATTTTCTATACTTTCAGAAATTGGCGTTATAATTTTAATTGAATTGAATCATTGAAATTATGAATATTCATGTGAAAACCAGTAGAAGGCTTTTTCAAAACTTAAATTCTTTGAGTAAAATAGGCCCAGATGTAATGCTGACTACCTGCAAACCCCTATAGACTCTTATGTTGAAGCCCACTCCCAAAGTGTCAGGAAGTAATAAGGCTTCACCTCACGGGCTCCAGTGGAGGGATGCCGGCCCTAAATTTAGAGAGACAAGCCCCTGCCTTCAGTCTAGCAACATTATATTCATCATGTAATGTTGAGTGATTTGTCAAGGCAGGAGAGGAAACCCTTTCAACTTAGATCCTAACGATTTGCAGGGCAGCTGTTGAAGTAGCACTTTTGAGCACAACTTCTAAATAAAACTGTGATAATGACTCCCAGGCCAGCGACTTAGCATGCACGGCCCTGGCATCACTGCACGGAGGTAGGTGGCCGTGGACACAGGGGAGGCCGAGGACAGGACAGAGCTTCACCAGCTTCCTCCAACACTCTGTCCCCCCACTAAAAATTCTTTTCTTAGTGAGAGAACTTGCATGGTTGACAGTTACTAATAACTGGAAACGTTGCATTTGACAAGAGATTGTTTCAGTAAAAGTAATTCTCTAAAGAAAATCAAAAAAGCATTTCCAAACACTTGTTACTGAAATGAATATACACAAGCTTGAAGATTTTATATACCGTATCCCAACAGAAACATGCAAGAAAAAAATTGCTCTAAGGGATTTGTGCATTGTGGTGAGGTACACAGCTCAGCAAGAGCTGCCCTACAGAGTGCTTTGCTTAGATGCACAATTAGCCTTCAGGACTTGAAGAGTTCCCCTGATGCAGGCCTAATGAGTTCTGACCTTCCCTGATCCCAAATAGCATCTCAACCATGAGCCACAGAACTGGAGATCTGGAAAATGGTATGACCTTTACCTACTAAGATGTGGCAAGAATGAGATGTCAACAGAGGGCAGTAAGGGCGGAGAAGCCACGTCCACGTCCCTAGACAATGCTCACACTTCAACGGAAGAGGGCTGACATAACAGTTTCCAGAGACCACATTGTCTCAGTTACTATGACCAAAGAGCAAGCTGGTGAGGAAACACACACACTCTGAAACACTCCCAGAAAGACTTCACCTCAGTGATGCGGAGTTTTTCTTAATCACTGCTAATTTCTTAGCTCCAGGCGATCAGCAAAGCCAAGTCCTGGGTTAGCAGTCCTGGTATCTTGTTAACCACAGCTGATTCTTCAGCCCAAGCTAACCAGATCCATAGAATCTTAATTCAAAATAACAAAGGGCCGACAGTCTTTAAACTTCCCAAGCCACGCCTCCACCCTCTGCATTGCTCACAGCAATCCATCTTCCAAGACCCCAGAGAGCATCCCACAGAGCTCTTAACACTCAATGGCTCTTCTAGCTCAAAGTTCTAGCTCAAAAGTCCTTCTACAACCCTCTCCAAAACATTGCCAGGTCTGTCACAGCAATGCCCCACTACACTGGTATCAATTTGTCTTATGGTTTCATTTGCTGTACTGAAAACACCATGACTAAAAAGCAAGGCAGGGAGGAAAGGGTTTATTTGGGTGACACTTTCGCACTGCTGTTCATCACTGGAGAAAATCAGGACAGGAACTCAAGCAGGACTGGAACCTGGGGGCAGAAGCTGATGCAGAGGCCATGGAGTGGTAACTGGTTTGCTTCCCACTGCTGGCCAGGCCCCACCAACTTAGGCCAGGCCTTCCCCAACTGATCACTAAATGAGAAAATACCTTACAGCTGCATCTCACAGAGGCATTCCTCAACTGAGGCTCCTTCTCACTGATGACTCCAGCTAGTGCCTCGGGGACACACAAACCAGCCAGTACACCACATAATTTCTACCCACTGCAAAACTACAGACTCTTAAGCAATCTGGCTTGGTATTACTGGTAACAGTGAAAATTTAAATAACAAAATATATTACAAGTTTGGGATGTTAAAACAGAAAGCATACATTGCTCAAATCCTTTACTATTTAAACTGAAAAAAAAATTGGGACCTCAACAATATATTAAAACTTGATATGACCATATAACTGGTAACAGATCTGGTCACCTTAAGTCCTTATTTTCCCCATAATACCATGACCTTAAAAGTGTACTCGAAATTGTTTTTTGTTTTTTTCCCAAGAGGGGAAAAATACTGTAGACACAAATTCAAAACAGATGAACGTATCTTAAGAAATGAATATATCTTGGTGGTATTTTTAAATCCTCAAGTCTTCCAGATGGCTGTGAACAGGTCATTCTCAGCAGCCATCTGAAAGAAGCTTTACCTAAGTAGGGAAGGGAAAAAAAACCACAATTTTCTTCTAGTTAGATATTTATTCCAGATCTACTCCTTTGAAATGAAGCAGCCAACAGCAGTGCTACTCAGGTAGCTCTGTGCTCTGCAGTACAAGCAAGGGCACTGGCATGGATGGTGATGTCACCTGGAGATGGGACAATGACATCTGTGAGGCCTGGTCAATTCCAACTGCTTCCAAGCTTGTCTGGGAACTCAAGCCTTTCACTCGGATCTCTTCTTGTACCTGGTACCATTCTTCATGACAGCTGAATTCCAAGAAAAGAGAATTCCAAAAACCAGCAGCCAGGCTATCCCAGGGCTTTCCTAAACAGACCCCATTTCCTCTTTATTGTATCGATCAAAGTAGACCCATTGTTTCTCATTGATCTACATATAAAATAGTTTTTAAAGATTTATTTCACTTTTATTTGTGTGTTTGTTAGCCTGTATGAGCATATGTACTTAACATTTATGTGGTATTTGTGGAGACCAGAAGAGGGCATTAGATTCCTTAGAACTCAAGTTACAGGGGCTTGCCAGCCACTGTGTGGGTGCTGGGAACCACACCCAGGTCCCGAGAGTGTGTGTGTCTGAGTGTGTGTGTGTGTGTGTGTGTGTGTTGGGGGGAGGAAGGGCACCAGATGCTTGTGAGCTGCAGGAATAGGCAGTGAGCATCTCAGTGTGGGCGCTGGGAAGCACTCTAGTCCTCTCTAAGAAGTTATGTGCTCTTAGACACTGAGCCACCTCTCCAGCCCACAGTTCTTCTCAATGGCTTTACCTTTCTATTTCCAGGGTCTCAGTCATTATTTGTTACAGAAGCAAATATTTCCAGTTGCATCTGACATGAAAGACAATTCAACTGTTTACTTTTATTCTGGATCCCCAATTACATGTTTGGAAATTTATGGATTCTTACAACCATCTAAATACTAATGTCATAAAAAGTCCAGAAAAACCTCTTCCTCGCTCTACGCTTTGTAACCACCACACCAAAAGGAGCATTAAAACGTTTTAGTGCATCAATTTCAACATCCATGATAATATCTCAATCATTCTATCACTATTTATTTCTATCCTATGATATTCAGAACTGCAATGTGCATGGTAGGTACTAAGTTTCTGTTGAGTGAACACATAGAAGAAACAAGAAAAGTGAAATCCCAAGGATTATAGTAAACTATTTTTAAAAGATTAGTTTACTAATTTAATTTGTCTATGGGAGTTTTGTCTGCATGTACATTTGCAGACCAGAAGAGGGCATCAGATCCCATGTGGTCACGAGCGACCATGTGGGTTCTGGAAATTGAACTCAGGGCCTCTGAAAGAGCAGCCGTCTTAACTGCTGAGCCATCTCTCCAGCCCCCAATATTAAAGTATTTTTAAAACGTCAAATATCTGCTGTTTTCTGTATGTGACATTATTCTGTCTCAGAAACATACTGTAATCCCAACTGCACCCAGTTTTGTTATGTATAAACACTGAAATAATTCAGAAAATTTGTTTTGAAAGGATTTGTTTAAAGTTCAAAAGGCAAACAGCACAGACTAAAACCAAAAAGAACTAATTGGATTGAATGCTAGTAAATATATACAAAAGAAAGAAAGAAAGAAAGAAAGAAAGAAAAGAAAAGAAAACAAAAGAAGAGAAAAGAAAAGAAAAGAAAAGAAAAGAAAAGAAAAGAAAAGAAAAGAAAAGAGAAAAGAAAAGAAAAGAAACCAACAAAAAATCAAAGGCCAGACTGGTGGTACACGCTTAACTCCTAGTACTTGGAAGGTAGAGGCAGGTGGATCTCCGTGACTGCAAAGTCAGCCCTGCTACAGAGTGAGATTCTGTCTCAAGGAAAAAGAGAGAGGAGAAGGGGGGGGGGAGAAGATGCAAATATATTCATCTATTATAGAAAGGAGTAGAGGGGAATATTAGAATAAAAAAAGTCTAAGAATATTACCACCTAACATTTAGATATCAAAGAGAAGACAGGACATTTAGCAATTATGAACACATCTGAAATTGACAATAAATAATATAAAGGGTAATTAATGGCCAAAAGTTACATTTAAAAGCTTGGGAATAAGGCCACCCAGAAAGGAAAAGCTCTGGCTGAGCTCCACCACAATTAGAAACTGTGTAATAGCATGTAATAAAATGGGCAGAGACAGAAGAATTAAATAACTTTATTTAGGTGCATATATTTCTATTATAATTATTCTTAAGATCATGTATAATAATTGAATGAAGGTAGAATTTTAGAATAAAATATTTTAAAAATTGTCCTCCTTTTCTAAGGAAATAAAGTTGCCTTCTGACGTATGCAGAACTCAGGACAGAGAGAACGTACAAGAAAGGTCAGCTCAGCACAGCCTGACAAGGAAGCTCATTTTGTCTCAAGGCGGGTGGGCGGGAGCTTGGTGGCGCACACTCTTAACCCCCACCCTCAGAGAGGCAGAGGCAGGAGGGTCTCTGAGTTACAGTGAGGCCCCGGTTGTCTGGTTGTCTTCGCAGTCGGCCTGCTGGTTGCTCACTGCTTCTTCCCCTAGCTCTTTCCAGCCACAAAGTGATCCTACTTACCCTGCCCAGCCCTGCCCTGCCCAGCCCAGCCCAGCCCAGCCCAGCCCAGCCCTGCCCTACCCTGCCCTGCCCAGCCCAGCCCAGCCCAGCCCAGCCCTGCCCTACCCTGCCCTGCCCAGCCCAGCTCAGCAGAATACTTAAAATTTTCTTTCTTTCTTTTTAGAATAGGATTTCATTACATAGCCCAGGCTGGCCCTGCAAAATTTTGATCCTCCTGCCTCAGCCTCTCCAATTTGCTGGGAGTACAGGTATATACCACTATATAACTTTAAACTAAATTTGTAGTGACCTTTTGCCTTTTGATGAAAATGAAAGCAAAATACTGCAAGATAGAGCAGGCAGTCTCATTGGTGCGTCACGATTTTCAGGACTCCAGAGACTAGAAAAGCAGACATCTGTGGGAAATCAAAGTATTAACCACTTACACATTACCTAACTAGACCATCAAGTCACAGTGATAAATACAAACCAATGAAACTTACGCTTGTATATAATCCCACATACAACAGTAAGAAGAATACCAATCTCACTCTCTACACATCTCTACGCAAATTTTCCACCCACTAGTCACTGTATAAGAAACATTTCTTTCTAAAACTATCCATGAATTTACATTTCCATGGGTCTTTGAAATTTATAAACCAAGAACTGTAGTAAAACTAAGGGTAAAAATCAGTTCAGCCTTAGCAATGTTTTTGAAGAGCTTCTAAAAACAGGATTTGATTGTATCATCTGTTCTAATATGAAAGTCAAGAAGTAAAATGTTAAATAAATACTTCACTAACTTACTGCATGTGCAAACATTCATTTATTCTTTTATAATGTAAAAGCAGTTTCCCTAATTCTAGTAAACACATGAGAAATTCGTAAAAAACTATGTATCAAATATTTGAGAAACTTGTAATTTATCAGCTTGGATTAGCTCCCATGCATTCTTGGTACCTACACCAAGAAAGCAAACAGTCTCACAACCAGGGGCTTGGACACCAATCTCACTAGCACCAAGAATACTGCTTGCGGCTTTACGCAATAGGTGCATGTTAAAAAGAAATGTCAACTATCAACATTAATGCATGCCATTTTATTTGTGTTTTGCATGCAGATGACAACTGTGAATAATTCCTTATGCATTGCAATAAACCTAATAAATGCCTCTTTAATTTTCTTCTGTTGCTTGATTTAATTGGAAAAAAAATGATAGTGTGAATGCGTGAGTGTATATTTCAAATATCATTGTATTATTTCAGCAGAAATCCTTCAGTGTGGTTTCTCAGGTATGTTACTATAGAGGTCTTCCACATGAAAATAATACAGTTCTTTCTCACATTACAACTACAGAGAAATGGATTCAGAATACAAAGTTAGAATGACAAAAGATATGCTCTCTCATTCATATATTACAGATTTAATTTTCTAAATACTAGGAGACTAGTAGAAATGATTTTTTCACTCAGGGAATAAAATCATGTTTGTCAGTAAACCAGACTAAGCTGCTTCTAGATGCTCAATCCTGTGCAAAATACAAAAACCTAATAGACCAGCAGAAGACAGACACGTAAGCACCAATGCGGAGTAAGGAATCTATGGCACAAGCCATGTGGCTGATACAGAAACAGAGCCACGGAGTTCGGGTAAGAACATGGCTGGCTCCAGCTCTAAGGAAGGGAGAGCATCTCCTTAGGAGAGAAGGAGGAGGCTGTCGGATGTAAGGACTGGGGATGAAGCAAGGATGGCACTTCATCTCCTGCTACAGTAGCTGCCCATCAGCTGTCCAGTACTGAAGTGGTTAGAGTACCCAATGAATCTGGGCTCTAGATATGTCTACAATGCACAGCTCTGCTTACTAAGATGAGCCGGCCTCTGACCACCCACTGAGGTGATGCAAATAAAACATGGGGCTCAAAGTACTCATGGGGGTTAAAGTCCCTTTGGCAACTCCAAAACTCCAGGAAAATGAGCAGCTACCCTCAAAATCACTTCCCTGGAGTGAGGAGTACTACTCAGTCAGTTTGCTAGTTTAGCACAGTTGAGGATGTTCTGGGGTTCTTTCAGTCTTCTAGGTAAGTCATTGCAAAACTTTGCAGTCAATTACATATTTCATTTCATCTACATTCAGCACAGATACAGAACAGACAGCGAGGCTGCTAGCTGCACATTTTATACATTACCTTACAGTCATGACAGTGTATCTTTAAGCAGAGTATTTCTCTTTTAATCTATTTTCTTACAATATGCCACAATTAAGTTTAAAAAAAAAAAGCAGAACTGTTATGGAGATCTAAAAAAATCCTTAACAGTTTCTCACCTTTAATGGACAAAGTGCTGATATCTAGCAGATAAAATCTACCAAATAAATTAAGAATGTGTATGTCCTAACAAAGACCTGTATTTCCATCACGGCACACAGAAAGCACACTGCTCATTTTCTTCACTGAAAACAGTGTATGCAGTTCCTGTAACAAACAACTCTCAGTGTCTGACAGTTAGAGGAATGCTTACTTAGGACCCATGCCTCCCTAGCTTGATGAATCTGCCACAACCACCAGGAAGAGAGAGAGAGCATTTCATTCTACAGTGCAAAGATGCCAGGAAAAACAGCTACAAATATCTAAGTATAAACATGTATACAGACCATACTGAGCAAAATTTCATGGTAAAGCAATAAGAAATTCCTGGAAGAGGGGGCATTGTAAATAACTTACCTTCCGCCCATCACTTGCATGGCAATTCACATTTAGAGGAGTCAGTAAAGCCATTAGTTTTTCTTCATTACCACTCCTATAAAAAGGCAGTAAGTTAATTTCTGTAAAACTATAGCGCTTCTTATAAATATCTATAGCTGTTTTATAGTGGAAAGCAACAAGGTTTTTGCTTTAATGTTTAAATGTGGATCACAATGCATGTCGATCGTATTTATTTCAGTTAACATAATTCCTGTTACTGATGTGGTAGTATGGTACCATGAGTAATGTAGCTTTCTGCATTTAAAAATTTATCTACAGTCATTTTAATTACAAACGTTACAGAGAAAAAATGATCTTAAATATTAGAGCTTAAAAATACAAATTCTATAAAGAGGTAATCAATTAAATTATAAACGATCATTACTACCACCACTACAAACAACAACAAAATAAGTGAGAATTTTAGCATTTACTTTATGTCTCTCCTTCAAGCTTGGCTAGGAAAAGACAATCTTCAAAGCAAAATAAAGACATAGGCATATAAACACTCCAAGAATATCTTTTGAAAGGTTTGCAGGTACTACCTCCTCAAGATATGTTACAAATAAAATTAGACTTACAATACTCAGTATAGTGAAGGATTCTGTCATTATGTCCACTAACAATGTAAAATGAAGTACACAAAGACTCAATAGATCTTATTCACACTATGTCTTAAAAGCCAAGCAAGGAAAGAACACATTATAAATCTTTACACTCCTCTACCTGCCCCCCCAACCCATTTCCCCCTTAAATGCATTATACTTACTTAAAATGAATGGAATCACTTACCTAGCAGCTTCTAGGAGTTCGTCTTTTTTGTATTCACCTAGATGATTGCAAAATATCATGCTGTTAGCATTTGGCAGAAGACAGATTAAGAAATGCAGTAGGCAGCAAATAGAGAATTAAACAGAAGAACAGAAAAGAGAGTCCACACCCCGCTGGGTGATGGAGCCGTGACGTTAGCCAGCTTGTGAAGGCAGCATCACCAGTGCCTTGGAGACGGGCAGCAAATTGACGCAGCTTCTTGTCCAATCCTCAGATGAAATAGCTTTCTTCAGACAACCAATGAATGCTAAACCTCGAGTCCAGGAACACATTCCCTCTGATAACAGCACGCCAGCTCAAGACAATGTCCCTTCCCCCCCATTTGTATTCAGGCTGTCACAGTATACTTGCGAAGCATAATACATTCTGAGACAAAAGCAAAATAATGTGGCTCTTTAACAGTACAAATTACTAGCCTTCAAAAAAAAAATGCCACAGAAAGTTTTTTTTGTTGTTTTTTTTTTTTAACAATTAATTATCATCACTGAGCTTTGTAACAGGAAAAAAAAAAAAAAAAAAGACACCAAAAAACAAAAACCGGTAAATATCGGAACCACAGATCCTTTTTTGCCTTGATAGGGAAGGTTTGTCGACTAGAAATACGTGAACTACGTACCAAATGCTAGGCGCCTCTTGGAGGCAGTGCTCCAAAACCAAAACAGAGAGCACATTCTTAACCAGCAACAATAACCTAACCTGAGTTGTTAACCTTTATGCTTGGTATACTACATTTTACCAACAGTAAATCTTATTAAGTAGGGTCTCCGGAAATAAGCAGGCAACTAATTGTTATGCATGGGTAATTTTACTCTCTTCTTTTTTCACAACGGATTTTTCAAAACAAATCAGTGAAAACAGAATTTACAAATCTCCCATAGCAGACTTCTTAGAGCACTTAAGTTTCTTTTGCTAGCTCAAATAAAGGATGAAGAACCCTAACAACAACACTGTGTTTGTTCCTTTGATAAATAAGAAGAACAGCCAGGATTGTGATTCAGCTTTAATGCAATAACTCTGCTGGCAATATCATTAAAGAAATGATTATACAAATTGTCTTAATATGTCTTTCTGTGAAAAATAGCAGATATATACTAGAAAAAGAAGACTTTAGATGAAATAAAAATTATACCATAATTGTAAAGTATTTTAAAATACTTTAAAATTTGCAGTTAATATCTTTCTTTACATTTTCTTTGTAGTTTGATGTAAACTTGAGCTATTTAAACACAAACACTACAAAGATACCAAGGAACACTGAGCAGCTGCTTAAATCCTATACTACTATTAATGAATATTATATTGCTTGTCTCTTAAATTGGAAGTAGGCTAAAATCTAGAAACTATAACCACATTTTCAAATGGAAATGTTATTAAGGAAATCTTATACCAATAAAGTCAGTTCATGCACCCCCAATTCCATACAGTAAACTGAACAATTTCAGAATCAGAGACTTAGTCTTTTCAATTTCCTATAAACTGTAGTTCAAATGGTTTAATAATTAACTGCACAAAACTAAAATTGTATCTTCAGGCCAAAAAGGATTAAGAGTTAAAAACTTACCTTTAGTAAACATTTTTAACATCAGTATGGAAGCTAAACATACTAGAAATATGATGTTATAAAGTCAAATTTAAAACATAAAAAGTCTGAATAATTACAATCCAAAAAATGCAAATTATAGAATACATCTATTAAAAAACACTCATGGATTCAAAAGGGATATATATATATATATATATATATATATATATAATATATACACACACACACAAACACACACACACATATACATACATACCTGTATGTATACATGCACACACAAACACACACACACACATATATTTGTATGCCATGTTCAAAGACAACACCTCCATCTCTGACTTCAAGGAAGATTATCCTATTAAAGCAGAAAGAGAAGTAAGGAAATGATTATAATAGATTGTGGGGAAAATCCTATGAAATACTATTACAGGCTTATTGGCTAGTCTAAATGGGATCACTAACAGGCTAACTGTGGGCTAAGGAAGCCTTTCTGGGAGAGAGAAACTAAAGCAGCTTTTAAAGAAGTTTTAAAGAAGAAACTAGAAGCTTTCAGGTAAGGAATGTGAGAGAGAAGGAAAGGCCTGAAGGAAAACAGGAAGTGCTGGCTCTTTTTGGACAACCCAGACACCCACACACTTGCAGGACAGTGAGGGACATGAAAGGACAAATTTGAATGTGTTGAGAAAATGTTGGAGGTTTTAGCGTGTGTGTGTGTGTGTGTGTGTGTGTGTGTGTGTGTGTGCGCGCGCGTGCACACGCGTGCGCAAAATCACTGTATTTAAGTATCTTCCAGTTTACTGACTACATAAATATTCCCATCCTATACTTCACTCTGGTAAACTCTGGTTGTGAGGCAAGGCATCCAGGGCACTGGGATTAGATACCAGGCCCTGACAGCTGACATTCTGCATTATGTGCACATACCATGTGAACTCCAAGTATTTACTCCTGACATCCAAATCATGGTGAAATATAACTCCAATAAGCTAAGTTACAAAGCTGCAAAGGACTCTGGCGCCTCAAAGTTCCAATCAGTCTATGGACAAAGGTCCTAATCATACACAGCATGCAATTTTGCAAAATGCACATTTTTGAAAAAAAGAGTATTTCTTTCTGCATAGGCTGATAATAAGGCAATACTTCAAAAGAAATATGTAAGTACGCATTACAGGATTCTACTCTTCCTGTTAGAGATGCAGGGCTTTATCCAGCCTTTCTGCAATACAGTCTAGCATCCACTATCTGGTGCCCAAGGACCACAATCAGTCAACAGCTGAAGCCATTTCTCACACTCTGCCTTGCAGGAACTGGCACATAATGAATTTAGAGTCCTTTGTCCACTGACAGCACAGAGGTGCTTACTAACAGTCACAGCAGCAGTCTGGTTCATGGTAGCAGGGAAGCACGATGCTCAGGGGACACTGGCATTCCTGAACACACCCTGCTGAGGAAGAGTGCGAGGTGAGCTGGGAGGCAGACAGAGCAGGCTGGGAGGAAGAGCGGAGCGGAGCGGCTCCACCAGTTCTCCAGCACAATACAGCAGGGTAAAGGCAAGTAGGGATAATGGTTGTTTTGTTTTGAATAGTCATTATTACCAAATATTGATACATGCAAAAAGATGTGTGCCCACGCAGACACACAAATTAATGTTTTTAAAATGTTGTTGGGATGAAGGTCAAAAATAAAACTCCCCAACCTATTTCTCTGAGGAAGTCAGAAATAATCTCTTTCTTTTAGGATACAGGGAAATTTTTCCTTTGACGAAACTTACATATAGAAGCCATGATTATTGATTTACCTCAATGTTGACACTCTGAGGGGTCTTTTACTTCCAGCAACTCACAGGATCAAAGCAGACTGCTTTGTAAAAATGAGCAGTTTTGTTTTTCAGAGATAGAATAACATGGAAAGTTTATGAACATAGAAATCACAGATGTTAAAAAATAGTAAGAGACTGAAAAGAAATTCTGACCTCTCTGTTTTTACACCATACTGTGTGTGCACAGCAGTCATAGCTCACATTATACATGAAATTTAAGAAATGTAACTGAGAAGTCACCTGTCCCTACTTCACCCCATCTTACAGTTCCAGAGCAGATGGGACAAGTCACCCTCCCCGAGTCGATGGTCTTACTGGTCTGCCTAGCTTGCTCCTTGCTATGCAGCCTAGGCTGGACTTGAACTCATAGCAATCCCCTTGCCTCAGTCTCCCAAGTGCAGGGATTACAGGCATATACCACCATGCCCAGTGGTTGTCATATTCATTAGTTAATAGTCCTGAAGCAGTCAAATGAGTGTCTAGTTTCACTATTATCCATCTATCAGGCTCTGTAATTAGGCTAATCTCTAGACAAAGAATCACCAAATTTGAACCTTGGAAGACAAGATATATGTACGCTAGAGGAATGAAACCAAATTGTGAAGTATAAGAACATTTTATAAAGCAAAGAATTAGTAGCTTGAAATAATATAAACACAAAATTTCCCATCAGAACTACTCTGAAGTGCGAGCTTATAAACATGAACCACTGGGCTACAGGAAGAGCAATAAAGGAAGTTCTTCTGGGTCTACTCAAGTGATCGAGGTACTTCACATCTCCATAGCATGCTTTAATTCCTGGACTTACTTGTGTCTCACGGAAGAGCTTTGTAAAGACCTCAATCAAGAACCTCCACTACCAAGTTAGTGCGTGGACTTCCTGTTACTGAGTGCAAGGCAGCACCATGAATGGACCATTCTGAGGCTCCTAGGACTACCAGCATGCATACACAGGAAATCTGTTCTTTCAGCCAAACCCATAGCTTATTTGGTTTAGGCAATGTATTTCATTGTGTTTTGAAGTCTCAGAACTAGTTACATGGTTGTGGAAAGAACTTAGCTATATGACCAGGAAACAATCTATTCTCAAATCACTAAAGCACACAAATCTTCCAAAGCTAATCTACTACACAGAAACAAGGGTCTGAGGGATAATTAGCCTACTACTGTCATTCTAAAATCTTTCATGAATATTTCCAAAGCAAGGAATAATCTCCAAAGATCTCTGGGTTCTGAGTGCCTTGTCCCTACCACCAGAGCTTTCCATCTGCTCTGACATGGCCCCTTTAGACCTCACTCTTCTCTTACAATTCTTGCAATTGAACCTCTTAAGTTTTTCTTTCCCTTTATTGACTATCGAAGAACTGCCTCATCCCCATAAAATACTGGGGGACACTAAGCTGGAAACCAATCCTTCAAATGCCCAAGAGGACAACTATATAAAAATTGGAAATATGAACATGAATACACACAGATAAAAAGGGGAACTGTATTGTGAGGTGGAAATGGTCAGGGATGTGTTTCTCTAGGAAGCTGTTAGCCAGTGAGCCATCTATAAAGTACAGCAGATTTTAAAAGAAAATGACCTTTTAGAACACAATGCAGAGGAAAACCCCTTGGATACACTAAAAAGTTCTCAACAGGGAATAGTAGAAGGCTTCATAGGACCCGAGAGCTCAGAATGCCCACTATTTACAAGTCATCAAATGCTGATCCAATGGCAAGTGAAGTACTCTGCAATTAAATCAAAAATTCAATTATAATGTTTGCTCTGAAAAAGGAAGTAGTTTAGAAAAGTAAACTGCATATTTGATCCACTTGGCAATAGTTTTGTGCTATACTGATGATCTTTTATTATTTCTTTCCTTTCTTCTTTTTTCCTTTCATTCTTTCCTTTCCCTTTCTGGAGCTCAGTATGCTGACACAGGCTGGTCTTAGAGTTTGTGCTGATGATCCCAGCCTGACCCCCAACAATGGGTTACAGGTGTACCCCAGCAGGTGGGGAGACAGGGCCTTTTTGATGGGGATGTTTTTGTTTCTTGGGAACAGTCTCACTGTATAGCCCTGGCTGACCTGGAACTCCCTTTATAGAGCAGGTAATCCTGAAGTAACAAGACCCACTTGCCTCTGCTTCCCAGTGCTGGGATTAAAGGCCTGTGCCACCATGCTGTGCATCTAGACATTTTTCTAAGACCCACCAATGAACACTCTTTCATTTCAAGTCTGAAATGGGTGCACATAACAACCAGGTTTCACTGAAAACTATAAATGCTATAGGGAATGTTTTTAGACTACCAGGGATGCTCTATAATATGACACAAGAGTCTTTTCATATTATGTATTGATGTATATTTTACATCGTTACATTAATTTTTTTTTTCCAGAGGGAGGAGACCTCACTCACTATGTAGGCCACAGCAATCCAACTCCTGAGTGCTGAGATTTAAAAGTGTGTATCACCATGACTGGCATATTCACATTTGCAAAATACTTTAAAATTTTTAGTGTGTGTGTGTGTGTGTGTGTTGTGTGTGTGTGTACACGCGTGCTCACGCATATATAAGAATGTGCTGCTGGAAGCCCGAGAGGGGTGTTGAGATTTCTCTGGTGCTAGATAGGCAGCTATGAAGCTCCAGCATGGGTGCTGGGAATCTAACTGTGGTCCTTTGCAAGAGCAAAAAATGTTCTTAACCACTTGAATCATCTCTTAGATACTACTAAAGACAGAATATTTTTTTAATGCACCCTAAAATTTCTCAGGCTTTTGCGAAGCCTCATTTCATACCAATACTGTCTCATTTCTGTCCCTAAGGTTTCTGATTGCGTGACATGTCTTCTTTCTATTCCCCACTGCTGGGGACTGAATCCAGTGACTTGTACATGTTAGAGGACTGACCCTGAGCCAGCCCACAACGTCCTTACACTCCAAGTTCACACAGTGTCATCTAAATGGAATTACTGAACACATAAACTTTTGAGCCTAGGTTGTTTTTTTATTTAGGGTATAAATGCATTTGAAATTTGTTCTTGTCACTAAACAGAGTACGTTTTTTTAATTGTTAAGCATTATTCTATAACATAGACATATTTAATTTGATTATCCTTTCCCTAGTTCTGGTTCTTGGTACTACTGAAGCTATTATAAGCATCTATAGAAACCATTTCAAATGGACATATGGTTTCATTTCTCTTGGGCAAACATCTAGTAATGCTAATTGCCATGTTGCATTTTATTTTAAATATGTATTTAACTTTGTAAGAAGTGGTCAGCCCACATCTTTTTAAAATCTAAGAAATTAAGCCAACACACCAAATTACAAGTTCTGCCAGCACATCATCCATTTAATGTTTTCTCTCTGCTTGAAATTCTTTCCATTCTCACTGTTATTAAATTTATGTCCCTTTTCCTCTACCTTCTTAACAATAGTTCTATAACTAATCCTTAATGTCTTCAATTTCTAAATCACAACCACCACATTCATTTCTAATTTAGTCTACCCCATTGGTCAATGACGTCAAAGACAGTTCGTACATCATTAGAGAAATAGTCCCATGGGCTTCTACACTGGTTTGTAGTTCCTTAGGATTAAACTTGTCACAAGAAGTAAGGGCCTGACAATTTCCAAATAGGCGCGTCAGAAAACTCGGGCTTCTGCAGGCTGATGCTTTCAAAGGGCAAAGCATCCTGATAAAAGAAAGGACTGCAGGGAAGCAATTTTCTTTTCAAAGATAACAATATGGTTCCTATAAATCACAATGTGCTGTGTTCATATAGTCTCACAGCTCTGAGACAGCAGGCATTGCACATCAAACAGCTTCTTTTATAAAGAGATCAATTTTGCCTACAGGTTTAATCAAAAACTTTTTTTTTAAATAAGCACTATAAAATACCTCACATAAAATAATGCAAACACTAAGAGCCAGTGTTGAGTATCTTGATATTTCTAATTCTCTGATGGATGCACTTCTCTCTCATAAACGTATCCACCGTGTGTATGTAAAATTACCCACAGCCTCTCTGAAAGGCTGGCACTATAAATACTAACTCTTGGAACATCCGAGGACTACAGCAGGCTGGATGCTGGAATTTTCAATGAACTGTTACTTTAGCATTTTAAGTTGTCTGTCCTTGACAGAATTCCTTTTTGAACTATACTATATACATCTATGCATTCAATAGGGATTATCTGAAATGATGCTATATTTTTCTTGACAATCGAAGACCACACACTAGGAACAATAAAGTATCACAATAATGCAAGCTGTGGGTTT
The DNA here is from genome assembly GCF_947179515.1 of Apodemus sylvaticus. Taxonomy (NCBI): domain Eukaryota; kingdom Metazoa; phylum Chordata; class Mammalia; order Rodentia; family Muridae; genus Apodemus; species Apodemus sylvaticus. The sequence continues at coordinate 32,254,360 of NC_067489.1, forward strand.
AGGAGATGAGTGGCCAAATACTTCTAGAATGCTATATATTTTGTTATTTCAATATATTTCCTTCATTTCTTCCTTTTCTCTTGGTATTATCAAATGCATTTAACTTTGAATATATAAAAATGAAGATCCTTTCTAGTGGTTCAGTTCTAGACAAGTGAGAACTGGTAGATTCTTCAGTTTCTTTTTTGTTTTGTTTTTGTTTTTTGTTTTTTGAGACAGGGTTTCTCTGTGTAGCCCTGGCTGTCCTGGAACTCACTCTGTAGACCAAGCTGGTCTCAGACTCAGAAATCCACCTGCCTCTGCCTCCCAAGTGCTGAGATTATAGGTGTGCACCACCACTGCCTGGCCGATTCTTCAGTTTCTTAACTTAAAAGAAATGTGGTAATAGGGAGATGGGTATCTTTCTAGATGGAAGAAAACAATATGATGCTGTGGAACAGAATGTGAAAATACCAGTAACTGGCAGCTGAGCACTATATGAACAATGGAAAGATGCTTGCAGAAGCTAAACACAATCTCTGCATCCCTGACATTACACCTACATTCTCACAACCAGCAAGCAGTGTCAGGATAAATAAGGATTCTTTGATTTGTACTTAAAATGTGCTGTTCAATTCTTTGTAACCTGTCTTCCTCTGTCTCATTACAGCAGGCTGGATTATGCTTCAACTTTCATTTTATCATAAGGCTGAGAGCTGTGGTACATGTCCATGACTGTGGAGAACTGAGTGAACCCCTCTACTGCAGGTATCGCTGGGCAGTGCAGGGTCTGCCTGACTTGGGAATCACTGAGGAGCTCTAACAAAGAGCATGACTGCTATGACCGAGACACTTCAAACCAGTTCAGGCTGTGGTATTATCTACCCGTGTGAGTTTGACCAAGTCTTTTAACCTTCCTCCAAATCTCATGTTTCTCAAGTTTAAAAAAAAAGAAAACTTACTTTATGGGGTTGCTCTGAGGGTCAGGGATAATACAAATAAACCACCCAATACTGTTTGACCCACAGAGAACACCCAAGATAGTAACTATGAAGAATGTGGTTCAAAATGTAAAGCACCCGGCCTTTACACTAATAACTTCTCCTTATGTGTTCTGTGCAACCCAGGGCAGCGTCTGCCTTCTCTCATTAAACCCCTTGAAAGCTTTTCAATTAAAAGGACACTTACAGAATATGAGGAACACATTCCCCACTCCCCATTATCCTTCTCAAGAATAACGTGAGTTTTTGTTTTGTTTTACTTTTTTTCCCCAGTGAAAAGAGGGTGGAATTTGATATTACTGTTCTCTTTGGGGAGGCTGTGTTTCCAGAAAGTTGTAATCACAGCAGAAGAAAAGTAGAGAAACTGATAAGACCTATTAGTAAATCAAAAGAGAAAGAATAGTCTTAAATGATGACCACAAAATGGTGAAAGCTTTCAAAGGAGGTAACCATAAGAACGATGGAAGTCAGTCTCTCTCCTTCTCTACATCAAAAGAAACCAACCCTGATATGTATGCAACGATCTACAAAACTTGATTAAGGTTCGCTATATACATTAGTCAGCATGTTAAAGCAGTATTACATTTTATGGTTACATTTAATATTTATTTATAATGTATAGGAACTTAATTTTAAAATGGAGGAAATGGACGTCTTCCCTGTTGGTAATGACTGTCTTCAAAATGATGGGATGAGAAGGCAGAGAACAATGCTTCCTATGTACGGCCATTAAACAGCCAGAAAAGTGACCACAATCCTTGCTGGGAGCGACTTGCGTTCTAAACAATGACCCTGTCAGTCTGGCATCATTCCTAGAGTGAGCTTGAGTCTTGTAATATTTCTGCACTTACACTTCTGAAACAGAGTCTCACTCAGGGACCCAGGCACATCTTGAACTTGTGACCCTCTTGCCTCTGCCTCCCACACAGCTCATGTGGTATGCCTGGAGGGCCTATCCCTTTTGAAACACAGATAAAAGCCTGGGCTAGACCCTGTAGGAAACCCCAACCTACTCTCAAACCTCTTGTGGGATATACTGTGCCTTGAGACAGCATGTAAAATTTGATGACGCCAGGGGGGTGTCTTCTACAGGTCCACATGGTTGAAGTTTGGTCCCTAGTATGACAATGTTGAGAGACCATGGGACTCTAGGATATGGGCTCAGTCCAAATGGTCCGAAGCATCAAGTTTGGCAAAGATGAATGCTAGTCTCCACAGAACATTTCCTTGGGAATGGGTTATTATAAAGAGCAAGCTTGAGCACTCCTCTCTCTCTTTCTCCATCCGGCCATCGTGCTCACGTCTGTTCCCAACACGGTGGCCTCAGCAAAGCGAAGCAGCAGGGATTGGTGACATGCTTACAGACCTTCAGAACTGTGAGCACGTTTGTTCCCTTTCTTTGAAAATTGCCCAGACTCTGGTACCTGTTCATCTTCACATCAACAAAAAAGGGTAACACAGCTAGCCGAAGGTCTGTACTGACGGCATCCAGTGATGGCATCCATTCGTGATGGCATCCAGTAAGAGGCATGCACACCCAACATGCAAGTGGTCATCACTTACTATACTATTTACTATCCTTATACTACAATAAAAGACCTTGTGTCAACTAACCAACTGGGATTGTTTTGTTTTGTTTGCTCTCTTGAGAGATCTCACTACAGAGCTGAGGCTAGCCCGGAGCTTTCACCAACCACCCCCATGTTGTGCTTGCACTATAAGCATGAGCTATAAGAACAGACATCAACCTCTTTTTTTTTTTTTTTTTTTTTTTTGGTATAGAATAGAATTTATTCAGGGTAGAGGTTGGAAATTAGTGGTTTAGTGGAAGTAGAGAAAGGCACAGAGAGAGAGGGGCGGGAAGGAGAGAATGAGAGAGTAGAGGCCGGCCATGACCACGTGGAGAGAGGGGGAAGGGGAGGAGAGCCCAAGGGGCAGAGAGGTGAGAGTGGGATGGAAGAGAGTGAAGAGAGAGCAGACATTCACCTTCTATCCAGTGACACTTTACCACCAACTATGGATGGCATGGCGGTATACAGCTTTAATCCCATCGCACAGGAAGCAGGGGCAAGCAGACCATTGTCATTCCAGAACAGCCAGGACTATATAGTGTAGAGAGCCTTATTGGGGTGCCATGCCACCTGGCAGGAACTTGACCTCGACCAATGTGAGAAGTTCCTCTCCCAGCCTTTGGACTTCCTCTCTTGTGTTAGCCATAATCCCCTCCACCTAGGGTGGAGCGCAGAGATAAAGGCGAAGCCTATTGTTCTTCAAGGACCTGCAGTTTCAGGAGAAACACTAGCCACCTGAGGAGCCTCTGCCTATATATTTGGAGTTCTTCATTAAACTTTTGAGACCTTGAACAGCAAAGTTGTCTTGGTCTTCATCTCTTTTTGCCGCCTTCCCATACATCCCCAGCTTGCCTTCTAGGTAACCCAGTCGATGTAACTGTGGGCAGTTACAATATAGGACATAGGGCCCTGTGTCAAAAAAACAAAACAAAACAAAAACATCCAAAACCAACCAACCAAAAAAACAGTAACTAAGTAAGCTCTGCCTCTGTTTTACTTATTTGATATTTTGAATTATTATAATTTAAATATCAGCACTTTTTTTTTCTAGATACTTTACTTTTAGCCTATTAGTGAGTATGTAGTTGTGATCTTCTAAACACAAAGTCCCTCCTTCATTTTACAAGTCAGTTCTATTTAGGCAGCATTTTCCAGAAAACAGAAAATGAATATGGGTTTTACAGAACATATATCACATATCTGATTAGCTATTAATTTTTTTCTTTACAAGTTAATTCAAACAGAAGCTCCTGTCAAAGAAAGCCATTTTGAAAGTGTGACAGCAGACCACACTTTCTGCTGGAAAGTAAATGTGCACGTGCAAACTTATCGTTTCCACAGATTATCACACACTTACATTAGGCCACTCGGACTGGGCCACTGAGATTTCTGTTTGTTCTGTTGGTCACTGTCAATGAAGCTGTTATTCTTTGTCCCAATCCTGTCCTGTTGGTCCCCTTTCCTGACTGCTGCAATGCAGTCTGTCCTCCCACAGAAATACTCATTATGTTTTTATTGCTGTGACCTTTGTTGGTTTTTTGTTTTTTGTTTTTTTTTTAAGACAGCCTCAATTAATTTTAGCCTAGGCCAACCTCAACCTTGTGATCCTATTTCAGCATCAATACTGAAGGCATGTCTCACCATGCTCAGGTGAGATGACACTTTTTAAAGCAAGACTGAGGTGGGGGTATCAAGAAAGTGTAGAAGGGAGTGTGGTTAAGTGTGTGTGTGTGTGTGTGTGTGTGTGTGTGTGCAAACTTGCATGGTGCCTTTTGGCATCAAGAAAGTTAGTCCTCAGGAAGGAAGCTTGCAGGTCAGATGCAGTTCAGGTCCTCTGTCTAACATGCATGGTGTCTTCAGTAATGGGGGCTTACCTCGCACATTGGGAAGAGAGGGGCAACCAAGAGCAACAGCAGCAGCCTAGAACGTTTTGGAAGTTTCTTAGACAGCCCTGACCAATGGCTCAAAAGAAGTCCTCTCACCACTGTTGTTGGGGTGTGAGAAGTCAGATAGCCTATGCTCTTCAGAGAAACAATGCCAGCCCAGAGGGAATTTCTCATTTAAACTATATATGCATACACACTTACGTATATTGTGGGTACTTTTAAATACATAGTTAATAGTATGATTCCTTAAGACTTTTACCTTTTTTTTTTCCCCTGTAATAAATCTCTCTTCACTTCCTAATTAATGCACACCATTTCTCCCATTTCCCCATTCGGTCACGTTTATCCCATAAATCTCCTTTCAAGTGTTCTCCTTCCTGTGCTCCCTACTTCTTCCCCAAGTGCTCTCCTTCCTGTGCTCCCTACTTCTTCCCCAAGTGCTCTCCTTCCTGTGCTCCCTACTTCTTCCCCAAGTGCTCTCCTTCCTGTGCTCCCTACTTCTCTCCCAAGTGCTCTCCTTCCTGTGTTCCCTACTTCTCTCCCAAGTGCTCTCCTTCCTGGGCTCCCTACTTCCCTCCCAGGTGCTCTCCTTCCTGTGCCCCCTACTTCTCCCCTAAGTGTTCTCCTTCCTGTGCCCCCTACTTCTCCCCTAAGTGTTCTCCTTCCTGTGCTCCCTACTTCCTCCCCCAAGTGCTCTTCTTCCTGTGCTCCCTACTTCTTCCCCAAGTGCTCTCCTTCCTGGGCTCCCTACTTCCCTCCCAAGTGCTCTCCTTCCTGTGCTCCCTACTTCTCCCCCAAGTGCTCTCCCTCCTGTGCCCCCTACTTCTCCCCTAAGTGTTCTCCTTCCTGTGCTCCCTACTTCCCTCCCAAGTGCTCTCCTTCTTGTGCTCCCTACTTCTTCCCCAAGTGCTCTCCTTCCTGGGCTCCCTACTTTTCTCCCAAGTGCTCTCCTTCCTGTGCTCCCTACTTCCCTCCCAAGTGCTCTCCTTCCTGTGCTCCCTACTTCCCTCCCAAGTGCTCTCCTTCCTGTGCCCCCTACTTCTCCCCTAAGTGTTCTCCTTCCTGTGCTCCCTACTTCCCCCCCAAGTGCTCTTCTTCCTGTGCTCCCTACCTCCCCCGAAGTGTTCTCTTTCCTGTGGTGCCCCCTACTTCTCCCACACTCTAAGTGTCCCTTTTTACTTTCCTGACTTCTGCAGTTACTTCAGGCCATAGATTCATACCTGAAGACTTGGAGCAGGAATTGTCTTTCTAGGTCTGGGCTACCTCATTCAGTATGAACCCCACCCCTCCCCTTCTCCTCCTCCTTCGTTTTTCATTTTGGTTTTCGAGACAGGGTTTCTCCGTATAGCCTTGGCTGTCCTGGAGCTTGCTCTGTAGATCATATTGGCCTTGAATTTACAGAGATTCATCTGCTTCCGCCTCTAGAGTGCTGGGATCAAAGGTTTGTGCTGCTACTACTGCCTGGCTCAATATTATCTTTTCTAATTCCATCCATTTACCTGCAAAGTTCATGATTTCATTTTTCTTTGCTATTGAATGGTCTTGCAAATGTATACATAAGGGGCTTCCACTATCCATTCATCAGTTGGAGGACATGTAGGGCTATGTCCATTTCTAGTTATTGTGGATGGAGAAGCAGTGAACCCAGCTAAGTATGGAGCTAAGACCCTGTCACATATATAGCTGGCAAAGATTCCCTCGCATTCTGTGGCCTTCCTCTTCAACTAGTTAAATGTTTTGTTTCTTGGTTTGTTTGGTTCGGTTTAGTTTGGGGTTTTGCTGTGTAGAAGCTTTCCTCTTGTCAATTGTTGGCTTTAAGTCTTGCACAGAGAAGAAGGACTAGTAGAAAGTCCTTCCTTACACCTCTATCATGTCCAGTATATAGGTATTAGTTGTTTTTCTTTTCTTTTAAACAGCGACAAATTATACACCCAGATAGTTTGTGACTGATCATATTTATAAGGTAAAATATTCTGGTTCATCTTGTACCCTTTCAAAGTATTTGTCTCCAGTCAAATAAATTTAGATACAAAATTTGAATTAGATATATATATATATATAGAAAACCTAATGTGACAAAGATAGAAAACCATTTCAAATAAATTTACATTTTAAACAGCCATACATTTTAAAGAATGCACTAAGCCATAGACTGAAAATGATTCTCACACAATCTCTCATTCCGTTAGCAATAGATATTATCCATTCATTTGAGTAAATGTAACCCAATTGATAGAAGCAGTCATTTGTATAATGGCTTCTGCATAGAATTCTCTAAGAATGGTGACAGAGACTACGTACCTAAGAGCTCGCTAATTGGTATAAAATCCCAGCAGGCTATTTTGGGATCCTTGGCAGCCTCATGTTTTATCATCTTGATGACTTTAATAGATTTAAGTTAAAAATTTGTTTCAAAGAGTGAAAATTTAAACTCAGGATCCAATTACTTCCTCGGTCTCCTCAGTATGTTTCTCTGCTTTGTATAAATCTATAGTTTCTAATGATGGAGACTAAAGTAAGAAACCATCAGATTTTACAGAAAATGACTTTGGAGACAGGCCTATCCGAGGGCAGATGATGGAAGTAACAGTAACTCAGTTCTTTTAAGACAGGCACACAACGTACCAGAAGAGGAGAGAGGGATTTTGTGTATGTGTATGTGTGTGTGTGTATGTGTGTGTTAAAATCATTACAACTAAGTTGCAAAGCCAGATTTATGTTTTTCCCTTTTAAAAAATTAGGAGAAAAAGAAAGAAAGAAGCATTCTCAGGGAAGAAAAGACTTTCAAATTACATATATAATTAGGACTACTCCACGGCACTAAAGTTCTTGGGAATATATTCTAAAAATTTAGCTTTTTGTTGAGGTTAAGTAGAATTCCATACTGCATGTAAAATAAAATTTCCAGAATTCACATGCCCTTTATTAAAATATGGATTAAGGGAAGAGACTGTGATAGAGCAGACTTGTTTCTGTTAGTCCATGAAAACCCACCCTGGAGGGCGGCACCGTAGGATCTCCCATCCTTGTACCAGAACAAGCCCAACACCTCACTCCAGTGCTAGCTAACATGCTGAACTGAAGAAAAATAGCTGTTTTGCACCTATCTACCAAACCTCACAAACAAAATCAACAGAACAGTCAAGATTAAATGCCGGAGGAAGTGTGTGAGTTCTGAGAAATACCTCTTAGTGTACCACCAGCAAACAGCACTGAGGCTCTATCAGAAGTGGGACAAACCAGGCTGAATACTGCAGTGAGAGAGAAGGTGGCCCATGAGTCAGCAGTCCCAGAGCCAGGAAGAGGGGCGACACAGCTTGAGTGCTTGGGCATTGGCTGGGGGTTTGAGGAAAGAGTCTAAGGAAGAAGGTTTGTTCTAAACTGCCTTAATTACAGAACAGGGCTCTGGCCATGAGCAGGTACAAAAGGCTGCGGTCATACACAGCCGGCTGAGGAAGGCATGGGGAATATAGTGACTAAACAGAGACTCTGCTCGCCACCACTATGCTAGCAGTGTTGTTTCCTTGTTTTATTCATTCCTCTCCCTCCCCCCCGCCCCCCCCCCCCACAAATGTCCCAACTTGAAGCTGATGTTACATGAAATTGTTTAGGTCTGAAAGGAGAAAAAATATAGCCTGCCTATGTCAAGAGTGCCTTGATATACCTGTGGCCCATGTGCATCCATGTGTGTGCGTGGGCACCCCCACCACACACAAACTTAATTAAATATCTAATAATAAAAACAAAATTTAAAAGATGTTACTTATTTCTCAAAGGTTATTTCTGCCAATTGGTTGGACATGATTTCTTGAAATTTATACCATGGTATCTTGCCCCCACTATCACAATGGCCAGTCTAGATGTCCATCACTGCTAATCCAGCACTCTGCTGACAACAGCTACCATGGGAACGGGATGCTAAGACCCTTCAGTGCCTCTCTTGGTCCCTGGGAAGGACATGCAATATTGGGGTTGGTAAGTGTGAGTGTAGGTGTGGGTGCACTCTACCAAGAGCGCTTCCAAAGAATCTCGCTCACTTTGTCTGAGTAAAAGGTTCAGAACATTCCCACCCTCAAACATATATTTTTTTGAGCAAAACTTTCTATGTGAAGAGTACCTTGACATATCCATGGCCCATCTTCATCCATTTGTGTACGTGGGCACCTCCCCAACTTAAACATATACTAATAAAAATAATTTAAAAAGATGCTATATAAAAGATATAAAAGATGCTATATAAAAGAACAGAGTATTCTCTTCCCTATGTTCTGGATGCTGATTTTTGCGATTTTTTTTTTTTTTTTTGGTAAGGCATTTTGTAGAACCTTTAAATTTTTCTTATAGTTTTCATTATATACAATGTCATTGTCCTTATAAATCTGAATATATTTTTATTTTATGAATATTTAAAATTTTCTGCTTCACATTTTCGAACCTTTTTGCTAAAAAAATATCTTTACTTTCACTTTTGTTTAAATCATAGATTAGTTTTAAGTTTTTTTCTAAAAAGTTATCACATAAAGATCTAAAGAAAAAAATTGAGACTAATCTTTCACTCTTCCTTTCAGAAACAAACCATATAAACTCAACATTATTTCCTGTGTCCTAGAAGAAAGTCCTATTAAAGTCTATGGATAAGACTTACAGCCCTTGCCTCTTTCAGGGGGTTTCCTGGCTCCAAAACTGTTATTTCAAATGATAGCACTACTATGTCAGCATGGCCTTTGGCTCCCTGACACTTACAGTCCCTGAGGGTGGCAGTGACACGGGCGCCATGGTTACACAACTACAGAGGATACAAAGGGATCCAGACTTTCTGAGACTATCAACTGAGTTGTTAATGTCCTCGCTCAAGGACCCAGCAGTTTTACACACAGCCTCCTGACCAGCAAGCAGACGCACTCCTGAGATGGCGGCACTCCACTCGGGAGGTGTGCGCGTGCGCGCCACTTCCACCCTCTTTTGGACTTCTTTCCTCTCTCTCCTTAGCTCACCCTTGCTTCCACATCCTCGCCATTCATGTTTCTGTTTGGGAGGTTCACTTTTCTTTTATAAAAACTATAGGTAAGAAGCTATTAGGTTTTGAAAATGAAAAGAAGACTAATTTTGCAAACAAGTGCACAAAGGCACTGCTCTTCTGAAGATACCTACATCTGCCTGTTATTGCCCCTGGCATTCTAATAACTTCTTAAAACAAGTCATTTTTGGTTCTGTCAGAAGCAATATATCATTCACTCTCAGTGCAATAGAGGATAGTAGAATAATAGAAAAACAACATATGGAAAGATTGAACATCAATAGAGAAATAAGATTCCTTTTCATTTATCTGGGGCCCATTTCCAAACATTGAAGCAAACACATATAACTAGAATTGTAAAGGGCAATAAAATTGTTCTCACAAAAAGGAAAAGAGAGAGACAGAAATCTCAAGGGAAAGAAGATAAACCTAAGAGCTGGTGACCAGAATACCCCTTCTCACCAGGACGAAGGGCAATGTGCTTAGATAGGAGGGGTAATCTCCTCAGAGCCACAGACCTAGAACAGACAGTCTTTCCACTGTATAAGCTCCTCTTAGTAGGAGCTGATTTTCTATCCAATTAAACTTGTAAGTACTACTTCCTTTAAGAGACATTTTCATATATAAAATGATACAGTCACTTCAGATAATTACACATTTTCTACGTTCTCTCAAAGGGAATTAAAGCATATCATTCCCCGTACTCCTCTCCACTCACTCCCTGTCAGGCTGTCAATTACGAAGACTCCAATGTCCACAGTTAAAAAAAAAAAAGATATGCAGGATTCCAAAGCTGTCAGAGGGTTATGATCAAATGTATAAAATCAAGACATCTTCAACTGCTGCTATTCTAAGTAGGCCTGACCCATTTATTCCTCAGAAAGTACTGCTTTGCACACGCTGTAGTCGTACCCACGGAGCTGAGAGGGCTAACCTGGCCACAAAGCTTCCTGAACACTAGTTAGTAGTGTACCTAGTGTGCCAGCAGAGTAAGGCATCCTTCAGGAAGGAGGTTAGCACACTGTGCTGTCACTCAACTAGAAGCACAGTCTACTGTGGTCTTGTAGAAATCAGGCAAAAGCGTACAGACAGATTCTGCTTTCAAAGTCAAGGAACTAAATACCCAGTAGTTAGCTTCAAAACAAGATAAAAAATAAAGAATTAGTAACTGTGACAATGCTCATAAAATGTTCTGGCCTAAAATGACAAGGGAAGTTTAAATTTCATTCATATTTAAAAAGAAACATCTAATCTTGAGACAATAAAAAAAAAAAAGGCCAGGGATGTGGATGCGGCTGGAAGGGAACTGTAAGGTGGAGGAAGAAGGGCCAGGGATGTGGATGCGGCTGGAAGGGAACTGTAAGGTGGAGGAAGAAGGGCCAGGGATGTGGATGCGGCTGGAAGGGAACTGTAAGGTGGAGGAAGAAGCTGTGCAATCCGAACAGCAAGTCAAGAAGGCTGGCGTGGAGAGCAGACACCAGAACATGTATGTACTCAGTGTTGACTAGTTCCTCAGCTGAGCAGCAACCACTCTCTCTGTTACCCAGTAATGCTTAAAAACTGTCCAATGGAAATAATTTCAAGCACAGAAAACTTGAAAACTGAATCCAGAAGACTCCTGCCTGCCAGGCCCACCAATTTTGAACAGGTCTGCCTGTGAGTTTTCTGCTTTCTACCTGTATGTCTGACTTTAACACTTGAGCGACCTTGCCCTGGACACATGGCATCTGTCTTGGTGTCTTCTCAGGTATCAGCCCTGCCTACTCTCTCTCAGTCACTTAAATGTGACTGATACACAGACAACTCGTCTGCATTTGGGGCCTGGGATTTCCTCATCAACCCCCCCCCCCCCCCCCCCCCCGACTTTCTTAGCAAGACTGACAGCCTCCCTGGCTACACTCACACCACAACAGTCCTCCCCAGGAAACGCCTCTGGGCTTCATTGCTTTGCTATACTTCTCGTGTTTTCTGTCTGCCTGTCCCTCTCTCCCAGGCTTCCTTTCTGACATTTCAACTTTATTGGATATTACCAATTTTAATGTTTTCTGGTTTATTATTCCTGTTTTATTTTACAAAAGGAAAAAGTTTAAAATGATTAAGAAAGGACACTCCGCTATATACTAGGAATCTATTTCTGCTGAAAATTAATTCACCTCAATGGTTGGTAGCTCCAAAAACAAAGATTATCTCATACAGTCTCTGGGACTAGGAGTCTGGGATGGTTAGCTGAATGGTTGTGACTCAGCATCTCAGGGCTGTACACTAGCTATAGGACAAGCTACCACACTATCTCAAGTCTTAGCTGACACTGAAATCTACTATGGCCTTCACGGGATGTGGCTAGCAGGCCTCAGGCTATCTGACTGGGCACATTACAGGACTCCCCACAGAGTGGCTCACAGCACCGCACTGTGCAGAATACTCCAAGAGACCGAAGAAGACAGTGTCCAAGACAAAAGCACACAGTAGTGACATACCATAACTCTGGTACCTGGTGGGGCTAAGAGATAACATAAAGATGTCAAAACTGAGACACAGGCGCTAACTACTGCATATCGTTGCTTATAGAATGACTGTCATATAATAAACACCTTTTCATACTAACATCTTAAAAATCTTCACAATAACCCATCAATAGTTCACAGAGAACTTATTTTATATACATGAAATACTCTACTATGTATTACATAGAGTGTTACATACCTAACACTGATCACTAGCCATTTGTGTAGACTCTAGTATTTTATAATTACAAATAGATAACCCATTGTTTATATATTTTGTGACTGAAAAACAAGTGTTATAAAACCTAGTCTGAATCCCCGATATATTAAAAGTTGTTTCAGAAGAGTTCTGGTCGGCATGCTTTTAAAAGGAAGAGTTAAAGTCTTACTGTGCCTTTTTCCTGTCATTTAAAGCAGTTTCGTGATGCCTTTTTTTAAGCACTTGATAGAAGTGACACACAATTGTCCACCACTGTCACCTGCACCCTTGCAATGTAAGGACTAGAGACAGCAGTAACATTAAGCAAATAGCATAAAGTGTTAAAGGCGAGGGGGGGGGGAGGGGTGAGCGAGGCAAATGTTACAATAGAATCTGAAAAAAAGGAGGTAGCCACTAGGTAAAGAGACAGCAAACGACAGGCCACTTTTTAAATGTTTATGGAAAGGTTCAGAGTTTAATATAAAAAAAAAAACAAAAAACAAAAAAACGATTTAAAGGAATTCAGTTACCAGGCATTACTGTAAAAAGTCACAAGCCAAGAACCATTTCCATAAAACAGTAGAAAGATGAACTGTATTACACTTCAGATAACACTGTATTAACGCTTTATTTCCCAATTATGATCACCACATTTGGCTAGTGTCTTAGGAGAGCATATCCCAAAGTGTTGAGCCAAGCACCACATATGTGCAACAGACTTGAATGATCCCGTAAAGCAGATGTAAGGCCATGCGCATGAGAGCGAGTCGGTTCACTACGTAGGCCTGGTAAAACTATTGTAAAACTTGACTTTATCAACCTAACGGGATTTAGAATCAACTAGGAGACACACATCTGGGAATGCTGGCGAGAATATTTCCATGGAGATTTACCTGGGAGGGATGCCCCTCCATTTGTGGGCAGCGCCAGTGCATGGGTCTAGGTACAGGTTCTATGAAACAAGGAGGAGAGGAGGAAGTGGGCCGTCCACCAGTATTCATCTCTCTGATTCCTGACTCACACAGATGTGACAAATCCTCCTCACACTCTAAGTCACGCCTTCTCGCCGATAAAAATCTGGCATACTGTTAATAATACATCGGGTTCTAGTCTATCAATAACTATGCATCTACTGACTAATCATTTATTTTACAGGGATTTCATTGAGGCTTGGGATCGTAACAATCAAACAGAATTCCACTTCTCAAGACTCTAATACTAGGAGGGATGAGAATCAGGCAATGGTAAGTGAACTCACTGAATATGGGAACAGGTGGGAGTGAGAAAAGTAGTGAACTGTGCATGCATCACAATGTCCCTTTATAATTAACTACTGCAGCCTCCAACCAATTAACCTCCACCCCATTTAGATATAAACGTGTTGCCAGCAATAAGATCTCTTTAGCAGAAGGTTTAAGTTAAGAGTACTATGTCCCTTGGGGTTCCAGTAATACATTCTCCTAGTCTAAGGCTGTCAGGGACTGATGATCCAATGGCTTGCTAAGCAAATGAGGGTAACAAAGTTAGCCTTTTATTAGCAGATAACAGTCTTTTCACTGGTACCTAGAGCATGCTGGGAGATGTTATTACAAAGGTGTCAGAACCACTATCCCTGAACATATTAGACACAGGAGTAGAGATCTGAAAGTGGTTTTGGTTTTCAGGATAACGTAACATTTTACATCACATTCTACCCCAGATTCTATAGCCTTAGGGTAACATTATATAGCAACACTGGCATTGTGCACAGCAAGGCTGAAACAGGGCAGGAAAGATGGTCTTCTGCAAAGGTCCACTAGTAAACTCTCCAACAGCAAGCTACTTACTTTAATTATAGAATTTAATTATATTACTATATAATTAATAGTGCCTCCTCAAACCTAAGTGATCTTTCCCATGATTTTACTATTCAGTATTTTTTTTTTAATGATAAAATTTTCATGCCATATGTTCAGTGACTCTTTAAGGTCTTTGAAGTTTAGTTCTTCAAACTTAAAAAAGAAAATTAGCTGTTGAACTGTTCTAATCTTACAGCTGAGGTAAAGAATAAATGGAATTAATAAACAGCATAGCAAAAGATAACAAAAGGGAAGACTATGGGATTATGCTTTCAACCCCAATATTGACTGATACAGGATTAGGCTACTGACAAGTTTTATTTTTGGTCACAATTAGTAAATGGAACAGTAAATAGTAAAGTCTTAATTTTACTTTTATTCTTCCATTTTAAAAGCTAAAACAAACAATTCTCTATATTACCTGTTTGTCAATATCACAATACCAGGGATCCAGTATTATCTCACTGTATTTTGTGATTGCTTACATTTTAGATCCTAATTGGGAGACATTTAGAAATTATCAGGAATATCACAAAAATTCATGCTCATAGAGTCTCACAGTATCAAGAGTAACAAGTAGAAATGACCTATTCAAATACTTTCAGACTAGAGAGGTGGCTTAGCTTTTATGAGCACAAACTGTTCTAGAGGACCCAGGTTTCATTCCCAGTACCATGTTAGGTACCTCACAACCACATGTAGCACCAATTCAAGAGGGCCACCATCTTCCCTCGGCTTCCTCCCTCAGCACTGGCATGCTCATTGCGTATACTCACACAGACATGCACATATACACATAAATAAAATAAATCTTTAGGTGAGTACGAAGGGATGGGTAGGTCTGGGAGGAATTAAGATAAATATGATTATAACACATTGTATAAAATTCTCAATTCTCTTTAATCCTAGCACTCGGGAGGCAGACAGATCTCTGTGAGTTCAAGACCAGCCAGGTCTACAAATGAGTTCTAGAGCTCTTATACAGAGAAACCCTGTTTTGAAAAGAAAACAAAAACAAACAAAAAAAAAAACCTCAATTCTCAAAAAACACATGTTGTGATTCAAAATGATGCAGATATATGACATATGTCAAAGGAATTCAAAATTAATTTTTATTTTGTGTTTGTGGGAATTCTGACTGCATGTATTTGTGCAAGTGCCTGTGAAAAACCAGAAGTGAGTGTCAGTTACCCTAGAACTGGCCTTTCAGCTCTCACACACATGGGTGCTGAGAACTAAACCTAGGTCTTTCAGAAGAGCAGTAAGTGCTCCAAACCACTATGTCATGCTTCTGGTTCCTAAAAAGAAATGGTTTTGTTTTTTTACAAAATTATGGGACTAGAAAGATGGCTCTGTGGTTAAGAACACTGCCTGGTTTTCCAGAGATCCAAGGTTCAATTCCTAGCACCCACATGGTAGCTTACAACTGTCTAGAACTGTACGGGATCTGATTCCCTCTTCTGGTGTTCACCTATACATGCAAACAAAACATTCATATACATATATTAAAGTATTAATATGAGTAATAAAGAGTAAGATCTCTGAGGAAATAAATATTATTTTCCCTATTACTATCAGTAAATACACCTAGAAAACTTCATGTGATACATCAAACAAAGATAAGAACCTTAAGAGGTAGACAGAAGCTCAACTGACTAGGGGCTTCAGTAGAAAGAATAACATAGTACTCAGGTCCCAAGCTCTTCTTAACTCTATATAAACCCTATGAACTAAAAAGGCTGGGAACTTGGAAGCATCACCTGCCATAGTTAAAATGACCCCACATTTCTCTAAGAAACTAAGCAGAACCTATCAAGACAGGCAGCTTGTGCAGACCGACCAGCCTTCTCCAGTGAGATATTACTGGCATCTAACTACCCTCCAAATCCATAGCCAATGCTACCTTTGCCAGTGACAACCACAGATGTACACTCTCCCCAGGCTTTAGCTAGAAAGCCCGGAGTCTGAACTTTCATGTCTGCTGATAACGTCTCCAGGGATCACACTGAGGACAACTACAGACCCCGCCCCACCCAGCAACAGTAACGAGCTCCTACACTTTCTCACAGGCGTGCGGTCGGTCAGTGGAGGCCCTGTAGAGAATCACCAACATCAGAGGGGCTGCCATCCCAACACCATGATATCAGTAGTGGTCACATAGAGAAATGTAATGAGAATAATACATTTCCAGCCACAAAATTATCAGTAGCAGTCTAGAAAGGAGGCAGATGTCCACTCACTCTGCTTTGGGTAACTGAGCAGGTATGAACCGACCCTCAGCTCAGGAGGCAGTGCCTCCACATCTTGCTGTTCTTTCACCAGAGCAGTGTAACGTTAAGATACATTCTCACACTACAAACAAATGTATAGGGCCAATAGAAAAGCATATGCTACAGGAAGATCATTACAAATCAAATAAAAGGGACAATCAATATTCTCTGGTTTCTTACTGCTACCGTAACAAATCACCATAACACAAATATATTAAAGTTCTAGGAGTCAGAAATCTATCACAGGTCTTGGAGAAATCTACATATACTAACTAAAATAACAGAACCTGGTAGAAAAAAAAGATAGAATATTGCACAATTAATTTTGTGTGAAAAAAATTAATTCTAATCTAATGAATAATACTGGCAGGTTAAGAGTAAGTAGGTAAATAAATGTCTTGCAGGTATGTTTTTAAAGCATGAGGGACTGTATTAGTATCAGTTAAGTAGAATTCAGAGTTAAAGAATATGATCTGAGAGCCCTGATATAATGCAAACAGGGCCAGTCTACTAGGAAACATGCTATCTTAAATATGCATGCACCAGACAACAAAAACGCAGTATATCTGAAGCAAACATGGACAGAACTTAAAAGGAGCTACAAATTTACAATTTTAGTTAAAAATTTACTACTACTCTCTTAACTGATTAAACTAGAGAGAAAAATCCATCAGAACCCTGAGCAAACACATCTAGGATACATTTATTAACCTCATGGTCTTTGATCATACTCACAGAACTTAACACCTATGAGAATATCCTATGGACCATAAAATGATCAAAATACAAACAAAAAATCCAAAAGAATTTAAAATGAAATAGCATTTTCCCAGAACTCAACTCCACACAAAAGCACCATAAACCGGTAACAGAGAACCTTCAAGTATTTAAGATCAAACAACATCAGTAAGTAGTCCATGGATTATGGAAGAATCCTCAGTTAATTCCAAAAGAATATTAGACAGAATAAATATAAAAACAGGTCAACATTTACGAGACACAGTGAAAGGGATGCTTAGAGCAGGCCTGACAGTGACAGCATGCTAGAGGAAAGCCACACCTGGCCAAGTTCTTTCTTCAAACACCAAGAAAAGAAAAGCAGGCTCAATGTAGAAAGAAGAAAAATGAGAAAACATTTGAAACTAGTAAGTTCTTTTTAAAATATCAATGAAATTGACAAAGAAAACTACAAATGGCAAATATCAAGAAGAAACAAAATATCACTGCTGATTCTAGAAAGGACAGCAGCATGTAAGACACAGGAAAACTCTAAAGAACTCTATAAACAAATTTGAGAGTTTGCTTAACCAAAACTCAGCAATTCTTTGAAAGACCTACCAGAAGCCACACAAGGAGAAATGCATAACCTAACTGTCCTATCTATACAACAATTAAGGTAACAAAGTATCAGGCCCAAAGGGTTAAAAATTTATTTTAACAAAAAGAAGAGAAGTTAAAAAGGGAAGGGGCAATGTGTCACAATCTCCTTAAAGAAAAAAACGGGGGTGGGGGTGGGGGTAGGGAGGTGGGGGGTGGGGAGTGGGGGGTGGCAGGAAACAAAGGGAATGTTTCCTGTTTCAGACCACCCCAGTTAACAGTACATAACTAGAACACAGCAAACATCTCTATGGGGTAAGTATTCTATACACGGACAGATGGTATCAAAATCTCCTTGTGATACTTAAGAACAGTTTTTACAAGATATGGCCACTGGGGAGAGTAGTAAGGAGTACAGGGATTCCTTGTACTGTCTACTACATATGTACATGGATCTATAATGGTATTGACATCAAATTTTCAAGGAAAGAGCTAGTAATATTGTAACAGCAAAACATTTAATAAATCTACACCATCTATACCAGTGAAACAAACGTGGGAGCTGGGTAAATAGTAAGTCACTTGAGTAACATGATGAGGCCCTAAGTTCTAATGTCCAATACTACAGTGCCCCCCACAAAGCAAATAGTAAGTTTACCACAATAAAATTTAAAAGAACCATTTAAAATAAAAATTTGATCAAAGTTCTAGTTGAAAATGTTACAGAACTGCTTATTAAATACCCCCCCCCCCCAAATCACAGCTACTCTCAAAGTGCACACTAACTCAGAGTACACACCAACAAATTACTGGGCTTCACAGTACTGTCAGTGATAAACAGAGGCTCGCACTGGGCTTTGCTTTATGCTTTGAGGACAGGGGTTTCATGCTGAGGAGAGACTAGAGTAGCCAAGGGTGTGGTCTGACCACCCAGCTCCACCTTCTACCCCCGGGGCCCCACCTTAGGACACTGAATGTCTCTGGGCTCGTTATCTCTGCCTTCACTCCCACAATGCCCAAAGCTGGTATCACAAGTATGTGCCACCATTTGGTTTGATGATGATATAAGCTTGATGACTTTATACATAAAAACAGTTGATTATGGATAGCCTGAAACACTAGAGTGCTGGGGTCATCCAACATTGTTAGAAATTACAAAATAATATGTGTAATTCTGACAAAAACTCTTAAAAGGCCTACTTACATTTATGATTCAGAAGAGGGTACATCAACTTAAGCAACCCAAAACAATTTTTGATAAAGAAGAAAATGTATTAAGTTTATGAACTAGAGAGGTGGCTCAGCTGTTAAGAGAACTTACTACTCTTCCAAAGGACCCATGTTCAATTCCCAGCATCTCCAAAGCTGCTCACAATGATCTGTAACACCACTTCCTAAGAATTCTGACATCCACAGGCATGGGCACACATGTGATACAAGAACATGTATGCAGGCAAAGCATCCATACATGTATTTTTAAAAAAAAAATAAGATTTTGATAGGTCAATTAATAATTACTGATTACCTTCTCTGTCATTACTATCTGCTCAGTTACCAGAAGTTAGAGCCCAGACATACATTTAATCTAATCACTCAGTAGTACACTGTTAGGCCTTAGTTCAATCTTTGATTGTATTAGTACAAGCAAATAAGGGCCACAAAACATGATGCTGGGTATCAACAAATTCATGAAGAAACCAAGATGAGTTAATGGAACAGGGAACAAGATGGTGAACGTCTGAACAGATACCTAACTGATGAGCCGCAAAGTTCTAGAGTCGTGTTTACTTCAGACAAAGAAAAGAGCTTGTGTGCCTGACAAACAACAAACATCCAACTGTATGAAAATATGGAGCAGAGAATAAAAGACTGAAACACGCCAAACAGGCCATAGTTGAAGAGTTCAGATTTTACCCAGGGGCAATGGGACTATGTTAAAGAAGAGGATGCTGGCTTATGCTCTGTAAAGCCTGCCTGCTCTGGCTACAGTGAAGAGAACTGACACGCAGAGCCCCACGGTGACTGTGCCAAGGAAGAATGAAGATGGAGATTTGGGCCCCAAAGCTAAGGCGTACGGTGGTGAGAAACAGGCGGTACAGCGATCTGCAAGTACTGTGTGTAGATCTAATACCAAGAAGGTGGATGAAACGTGTACAGAAAGAGTGAGAGCCCTTTTCCTGAGTGAACCCTGGTGGCCAAAGCTAAGCAGGCAGAGTCCAGATCCTTACAGTCCTCAGTAATTATTCCACTTACGCAGAGAAGCAGTGGAAAGAATCCAGACCGCCACTGCTGGATTTCCAAGCCCGCCTCTACAGGCACTCACCACCCGCCTCACCAGGGTCAGGGTCTGGGACGGTGAGCCACAGCTGATCACTGCAGCACAGGGAGGCTGCCCAGCAACCAGACACGAGGATGTCTTCAGAAGTACCATGAGCTCAGGTTAAAGTTTCTTACTGGTGTTGGTTTTGTTGTTGTTTTGGTTTTTGAGACAGGGTATTTACTACATAATACAGAGAAACCTAGAGCTCTCTGTAGCAAGCTGACCTCAGACTTTGCAGTGAGTGTCCTACCTCAATCTACCAAGTGCTGGGGTTACAAGAGTGAGTACGGGTTATTTAGTTTTCCGGCTCCTTTGTGCAAAACATCCTTATTCTTTATTATTGTTTCTCCATATCAACAAAGAAGGTGCCAGGGCCAATTTCTAGGCCAACCATGTGACCATAGAAACATGCATAGTTCATATTCTAATTATCATTGATCTTGCCAAAGATAAACATTTCTTGGGCCATCTACCCTTCCCTAAATTCTCAGTCTTAACCAGTTTTCACCTTGCCTCATTCATCCCACTGACACCCTCCATCCTTCCCAGTGCTCCAGCGATTTTACTTTACATGGGAGGGAAAAAAATTCCTCCCTAGTCCTGCTAAGAAACAATGTCTTTTCTTCTTATGATTTTTCCAGACAGGGTTTATGTAGCCCTGGCTGTCTTGGAACTTGCTCTCTACCTAGCCTCGAACTCACAAAGATCTGCCTTGCCTCTGTGTTCTGAGTGCAAAGATTAAAGGCGTGCTCCACAACCACTTAGCTAACAATGTCTTTGTAAACACATTTGGGCATTCCCATAATTATACCACATGCAATACAAACAAATCTTCAAATACATCCAAGTCAAGAACAGAAACATCCGTTTCTATATGCTAAGCCTGAATATGGTAATAAGCACAATTCTGGTGAAACTGATGACCTCAAAGTGACAAAGATGAATAAAAGCTAAAAATAGGGTCTGTAGAGTTCTTGCCTATAATGCACAAAGCCCTGGGCATAGAGGCATATATCCAATGCCACTAAATCAAATATTGCATATTATGCATGAATGTCAATCATCAGCAAAACACACACATGTCCATACTTCATTCAGTACTCTGCAGCATAATGCTGCTATCTCCTAGCAGAAAGGAAAGGGTATACAAGGCACATCAATGCTATCTATTTTGTGGGGTTTTTTATTTCCCTGTTTCCAAATGTACATTTTATAAACAGAAAAAGTCCAAACTGTTACTCTTAAAAATCCAAAATTATAACATGCCAAATATCTTGCAATAATATTTACATATACTTTGACATTTTATATTCTTCTAAAAACCAACACAAAAACCTCACAAACCAACATTGTTTCCAAGTCCCCCAGCTGATTACCTACAACACAGGCAATTAACAAAAGCTAAAACCTTTTAGACTTCTATAAACCTTATCATTCACTCAAATAGTTCAGCAAATATTTGAACCAGTCTTTCCAATTAGCCTTCTCTTTCAAATGGCTCGTGGCACTATCCAAAGCAAAGCCTATGCGGTAATGGTCAACTGTTATACTGACAGACTGTTTGCTTTTTATAGCAGTCTTCATATAAAAAACAAAATCAAACACATACATTTAACTTACTCTTTGTTAATTTGCTTTAAGGTATACCTGCTTATTGTTTGGCTAATGTAGCAAACTTGTAACATAAATGATAGGCTATCAGATTTTCAGCACCTAAATACTCACAAAGAAATTAAAAAAAGAAAATCACTCTCAAGTTATATAATAGCACTGCAATTCATCTGGAATAAAAATGAGACTCAGAGTAAGCCTAACCCTCTAAGATATTCCTCTCAAGAACCTCCCTCTCCTTCAGGACAGAATGATAAGGACTGAACAAGGGTGTGCATTTACTAGACAAGACAGGGCCGTGCCCTGAGCCCACTTCCCTTTATAAAATCAATGCTTAATCTTCTAAAACTTAGCTTGGGAAATAATATTTCCATCATAACGCCATCAGAAAAAATTCCTTTGTAACAAGCCTATATGGGCAGAAAACCACTCTAAAACAGCTCACGTGTTTCCTTAATGTATGTTATACAGCATGAATGTACAGTACAATAGATAGTATTTCCAAGAAAACTAGTACACTTTTTGCCTTAAACCACAACTGAAAGAAAAGTTGCCTCAAAATATTTTTAAAAGGTACAATGCCAGTAGCAGTTGAATATTAGTAGTAAAATGTAGAAAAATGAAGAATCTTCCCATCTAAGAAAAGTGCAGTGCTAGACAGTGTGCAAATCAAGTTCAGATATGCTATCTGTTCTCTGCTGTGCTCCGCCTCTTCAAGTGAGCAAGCCAAAGCTCTACCCTAAAATGATCTTCTCTGACCTGCAGTGAAAATTAGGAGACGGCTTCTTACAGTTGTAGCTTATATCTGAACTTATGTCTTTCCAACAGTAGAAGTGCAGTCCGAAAGGCAATGATGCGTTAAATGCACCTAACAAATGAACAGGCAGGCAGAGAGATGAAGAAGAGGAAAGGTCAGGGTGAGGACACTCAGAAACAGTCTTGCTTGGTGCTTGTCACACACTGTAGCAGCCGCTCTAAGAGGAGCTGTCGCTGTACTGTGTGTCTCCTCTGGCCAGCGACCACTGAAAGCTGCTGTATTGTAGCAAGACTGTTTACTAAGAGACTGAAGGCTTCAGGACTAGGCAGGTCAGAGATAAGTCAGGTAGGCCTGATCTCATCATTTAAAGCTGTGCATTAACTTTATCTCCACTGATTTAAACAGCTTTATTCCTCTGGTAGATACTCTCCTCATGCAACAACTCATTTAATCTTTAATTAATTAAGAAATATCAGATTACTATGATTTGGCAGTGATTATATTAATTTTAGCACAGTGGGAAGTTGTCTTTCCATGTAGAGCAATTAAGCAAAATTCCATATATTTTTAAAGCTTTCTGTATATAAATGCCTTCTATTCTCCTCACAGTCTCTATGAGGAGTGCACAGCACAGATGGACAACTTAAACACAGATCTCTCTCTAGTTAAGAGTCACTCACTTCTACACAATCTACGACAGCACCGTCAGCACTGCAGCAACAAAGAGGCTCCAAATTACAAAGTAAAGGAGGGCAAAGGCAGCAGCCGGGATACTGAGACCAAAAGCAAACAGAGCCAATGCAGCACCGAGAGGAGAGAACGGAGATGGATGACAAGAACTGCTCAAAATCTAGCCGTTAAACAGACGCTTGCAGACCTGGTGAGGGCTGCTCTCTACCTCAGGGTCTCCTCTGTGATGGTTCTTGGCATTTAGTTTAATAAAATTAATAAGGCCAAATCTGCATTATCAGAAGTAGAAAGACAATATATTACCCCAGTCCAAAAAAACTTGGCTATCAGGGTAAAAAGTGCAAAGATATGGCAAAATACACAAAGTGGGTGAGGCGAGCACCGGAGCGTTTAACTGTTGACCCCGGGGACAAGGCAGCAGGTTGTCTTCCCAATGAAAACTACTTTTACAATATCACAAATGCCCTTGTCTGCTCACAGTGAAGGGCTTTAAAAAGCCAGCCGGGAAGAAGAGGTAGAGGAAACCTGCGATATAAGCCATAAAACTGGCAAAACATGAGAGACACTATGATTTAATGCTGCAATTCTCAGTGCTTTAAGCAGTAAAATTGATATATATCAATCTATATGATATATATACATATATAGGTATATATCAACACAATTAATAAGCTACATAATCAATAAGTTATTTAATATTTTCTTAGCTTCCTTAGTGGAAAAATATTCAGTGCATGAAAATCTTATGAGATGAGCCTGCGAGCTCTGTGTCCTTACCTGTGAGGACAGCTTTTGCTGAAGGATCTGCCAGGTCCAGAGCTGACTTCCCATCGGTGTTCCGGATGTTTGGATCGGCTCCGTGCTGCAGCAGCACTGTGCAGGGAAAGCAGAGACAGTATCTTACCTCGGGGATACAGAGATTATTTACTGCTAAGTGTCGCCTCGGCATGGTGTAGGCATAAACATACATTGCACAATTTTTTCTCTTTCAAGAAAAGAAAAATGAAAGGAAAAAGGAAAAAAAAGCACTGCAGCAGAGGATCTTCTCTAGAGTAAAGCGAAGTTGGCAACTTATGGTACAGTATTATCACATGACCTGACATCATAACCATGCAACGGGAAGCTTGCCCTGAGCAGTCCTGCTCTGCCTCCCGAGGCAGCAGTATGTGTGGGAGCTGTGTGCTTGCTCCCTGACTCGCTCTGTGAGCTGTGCGAGCTGAAGCTGCCCTGGCCTGACTACCACTGTGACTACCTCCTGCTGCTGCTGCTGCTTCCCTGCTCAATTTCCAAACGCTTCCTCTCTCAGAAGAGCTGTAACCCTGTGCAAGGCTTCTAGTGGCTCGGTGCTTACATATGAAACACACCATAGACACACTGGCTGGCTTCCAGAAGTTTGACAGACACAGTAATGCATACAACTCCAGCTCTTGCAGCCATGCCACAAAAACAAAATCCACAAAACAAACCAACTATCTCTGTATTATGATCCGCCATCTAATTTCTAGAACTAGAAATCACTGAAATGCTACAAAGGTGTTTCATAAAAAACTACAGAGAATCCTTCAGAACCTCTTATAAATGAATGGGCAGGTAAATAAACTAAGGATGTGGCATTTTGGTAACTATCTAATGCCAACTAAAGCACCTCTGCAGTGGAAGCCAGGGACTGCTGGCGTGCTACTACCCCTCTGTCCTTCACCAGTGCACAGGCTAGGCATCTTTAGTCAAAAACCTGAGCTGCAAGGAGGTGAGGAACGCGAATCCTCTGAGCACCTGACCCTGGGACAGAGGAGCTCTTTGGTGTATACTGAATCACTTGCAGGTGTTTTTCTACACTTCCTGGGGGTGGGGGCGCAATGTGGAGGTAAGAGGACAATCACTTCTACATATGGATCCCAGGGATTTAATTCCCACCCGAGGCCTGGTGACAAGTGTCTTTACCCACTGAGCCATCTCATTAGCCACTGTTGTTCTTTTTTTTCCTAAGCAACAAAAGTTTTTATTCTTTAGCAAAATATATACTAAGGAACCAAATTTAAACTACTACTCTTCAACTTTAGAACTCTCATTAACATACATGAGATTTAAGCAATGGGGGGCTGAGAATGGAGCTCATTTGGTAGAGTGCATACCTACCGTGGTACACGTGAAACACAAATCTCGCATTGAGACCTGGATCCCAACCTCAAAACATCTCATTCTATATATACACGCAAAGATTCCAAAATCCTCAGGTGGGATGGGTTTTGTATTTAGGTCCTTATAGCTTACAGAAGGTCTTTGGGCTGAAATGGTGGCTCAGCTGGTGAAATGCTTTTACATAGGCATGAGGAGCCAGGTTCCCATCCTAAGCATCCACGCAGAAAGGTGGGCACAGCAGCAGCATTTCTCTGTGATACAGAGTTCAGAAGTTAACAGAAAGTTCCCTGGAGCTAGCTGGTCACAGTCGAGTCAAATCAGTGTATCCCGGGCTCAGTGAGAGACTCTGTCTCAAAACATACAGTGGAGAGTGACTGAGGAACAACACTCAGTGTAGACTCTCTGGACTCCAAAAGCACAGGTACTCTCGTGCACTCAAGCACACGCCTAACAAGCAACTACAGGGACTGAGCCCACTCACCACCCCCCCAATACAAAAGCTGCTTACAACATTCAGTTACAGGCTTTGAGCCACTACTAGTTAATTCTAAATAGCCACTACTAGTTAAGTTTTCATTCATTCTAAGCTCTACACTGAAGCCCATACATTCTTTTGAAATTTGGAAGGTGATCTTCATACTACTAAGTAATGAGTCATGTTGTTTGTAAGGCCGTTCTTTCTGTGATGCACAAGCCATCAAGGCTATGGCTTTGCTACAGGACAGCTGTCTGAAGGTAAGCAGTCACACCTCTCATCTTAGATCTGGGGTACCTTCACATTTGCAGCATTAAAACAAGCCATGCTTGGGAAGACACAGAGAAATCCTCAGACGGTCTGTGGTCATCCTCCTACCAGCTGTGGTTCTCCATGGTTTCAGCTGTCTTCAGCCATAGTCTAAGATATTGTAAGTTTCACACCATGCACCAATCTGAGGACACTGTTCCATCCACCCACTGGTGAACCAGTACTCTGTCCAGTGTACTGACCAGTGTACTGTCATGTGCTGTCCACCCCCAGATACTCAGTAGTCATCTGAGCTAGCAGATCAATGGGCACATCATCCCAGGGCTGATGATAAGGGGCTCTTATTTTACTTAGTAACAGCCTCAAAGAGTAAGCAGAATGATGCTGGTTGCTGGTGATTCAAATATGTCAAAAAGCAGCTTAGCATAGTATGTTTTCTTTAAACAAGAAGACAAAGGTTCTCAACTTAAGGAAATTGTGTGGTCCGATCTCTGTAAGGACAAATCTGTCACTGAAACTACATGCAAGGGAAAGTAGTCCACGCCAGTGATGCTACTGCACATCTAGGGATGGAAACCCTAGAGCTACTTACAGTAGCTTCCACTACAGTGTCGTAATTCTTATCATTAGATGCTACTGCTGATCTGAGACACCATGCACAGATTAAACCGCAATATCAATTACTTAGATATAGTACCCTCTACATATACACACGTACAGGAAAGTACAGATATAGGACTCAGAACTTCCCAACGTTTCAAGCATCCACTAAGAGTCTAACCATGTGTCCTGTGCATACTGATGGGGAGGGGACTGCTATATATCATTTAATTCCTGATTGCAGCAATAAACATGGTTATTTCTAAAGAGACTCAAGAGTTTAAAATAGTAACACAACATCAAGCTGTTGTTACTTTATCTTCCTGACAACTATCATTGGTGGTCAATTTGAATACATCCAGAATTAACTTAAAACAACAAAACAAAACAAAACAAAAAACAGCCCAAGCATCTGGGCACACATGTGAGGTAATAGTTCACTGGATCCTTTGAGGTAGGGCCACCCTGTGGCGGCTCACTCATTGGACATGGAAAGGCGTTTCTGCTCAAGGAGAATGAGCACAGCTCTCATAGGCAAGTTCACACACCCTCTGTTGAGACAAGCAGCCTCATGAACCAAATAATTCTTGGTACTTTCTATTGAGAGACAGCCACTGTTGGACTAGCTGGACCAAAGTCTGCAGCCACTCTAATAAATCCTCTGTATATATGTAAATTCCTCTTCAGAACCCTGACTATACAATCAAAGTGATCAGCTTTCGCAGAAACTTTTTTTTTTTTTTAATTCCAGAAGAAAATTTCACCTTGGTTCATCCTGGAAATTTCCACTTGGTTTATAAGCATCTCAATCATAAAGCAGACTCAAGACTCAAAGGGGGCCGAGGTGCTGAGTGATCAAGTGCACAGGTAGGGAGACAGAGAAACGGCTGTCATGAAAAGTACTGCCTGCTAGTCATACTTGGGACTGAACACCAGATCCTGCTTTAAATGGAGGTGAAAACATTTTTACTTAGCAGGATATGACAGTTACATAATGGGAACTTTGATTCAGCAATTTTTAATAAGTGGTAGAAGCAAAGTATTGAAAGCCTGACTATTCCCCCCAAAAAGGAACTGAAATCCTCAATCCTTCTAACAGGATTTTACTTAAAAGGGTCTTACTTTGAAAGAGAAATTGGCCATTTACTCCCATTCTGGTTTAAGCAGTTTCAAAATTTAACTGTCCTGCCTGAAATGTGTGGCTTTTAAACATTTTGAGGTCACTCCTAGCTCTTTCTTTGACCTGAACATAGGCAGATCCACAGCAGAGCAATGTTGCAACAGGAAAGAACAGTTGAGTTAACCAACTGCTGCTAACAAAATCCGTATTAGAAAATATAGGGGGACGGAAGAGGGGTTATGGGATTTGCAGGGAGTGGGGACCCAGAAAAGGGGAAATCATTTGCAATGTAAATAAAAAAATAAAATTAAAAAAAAAAAAAGAAAATATTTAACCACCACAAGTTCATTAGAAGTAAATTAAAAAACTAACTCCGCCGGGTGGTGGTGGCGCACACCTTTAATCCTAGCACTTGGGAGGCAGAGACAGGTAGATTTCTGAGTTCGAGGCCAGCCTGGTCTACAGAGTGAGTTCCAGGACAGCCAAGGCTGCACAGAGAAACCTTGTCTCAAAAAACCAAAAGGAAAAAAAAAGGAAAAAAAAAGGAAAGGAAAGGAAAGGAAAAAAGGGAAAGGAAAGGAAAGGAAAGGAAAAAAGGAAAGGAAAGGAAAGGAAAAAAGGAAAGGAAAGGAAAGGAAAGGAAAGGAAAGGAAAGGAAAGGAAAGGAAAGGAAAGGAAAGGAAAGGAAAGGAAAGGAAAGGAAAGGAAAGGAAAGGAAAAGAAAAAACTAACTCCATAAAGTTTAGATGTAAAGGTATCTGCTTTAAGTAACAGGGGTCCTGTTAGGGTTCTGTCTAAGCTCTACCCCACAGTTACCTGGCAACAGCCAGGTAGGCCTGGCCTACTATAAAGGGGGCTGCTCAGCCCCTTCTCTCTCTCTTACCTCTTATCTCTCTTACCTCTCTCACTCTCTGCTTCTCTCTTGCCCGCCTTGGGCTCTCCTCCCCTCCCCCCTCTCTCCACATGGTCATGGCCAGCCTCTGCTTCTCTACTCTCTCCCTCTCTCTGCATCTCTCTGCCTCTACTACCCCCTTAACTCCCCTCCCATGGCCTGAATAACTCTATTCTATACTATGCTGGTGTGTGTGTGGTCCCTCAGGGGAAGGGATGCCTGGGCATGGGCCCATGAGGCACACCCTCCCCCACGCTGCAGAACATAGTCTCAGACCCTCTTTCTCTTTTTATGATCACAACAGGTCTAAATCTGTCTTTCCTGCTGCAGAAAGAAGTAAATGAAGAGAGAAAACAGTGTTGCCTGACAATACCATTGCCTATTAGCTCCTCAAAATATCAAAGCACAGTTTCAAATGCAGACCCTTTAGGACATACAGATCAGCCACCGGCATGCCGTCCCGTCGCTGTTGCACTACTGGGTGTTCAGTCTCCGCTCATCTCAGACACTCAGAAGCACATGCGCTGCACCACAGCACGTGCCACAGCAGCTGAGCTATGCCAACCCAAATGGCCTTTGAATAGGGAAATGCACAAAGCCAATGTGCTTTCTGCATCCAGTGGAGAGGGCAGAGCAGGCGTGACTGTAATAGTCAGGTGGGCATTTCCGAGTACTCTGCCAGCGGCTTGTTTGGCACTACATTCTAATATGGGAAGAATGACATATACAACAAGCAGAGGTGACAGTGTCAGATCTTAGGAATGCTCATGCTACTTCAGGGGTGTGTCAACTCGGATGCATAAAATGTGCTTTCCAAATTTGGAACCATCAGAGATAATTTAACTATAGGTGCAAAATGTAATTGGGAATTCATGTTGTATGGTCAATACAAACACCACAAGCCTCTCAGAATATGCAAATACAATACAAAGAACGATATGGGGGGGGGGAGAACATATGAATACCCAAGTCTGTAAATTGATGAGTATCGTGTCCACTGGAACCTCCTTACTTTACTTCACTTATTGAGACGTGGCCTCGCCATATGCCCCAGCTGGCCTCCACTACATGATCCTCCTGCCTCAACCTCACGAGTCATAAATAACTTCTACTATCTTTACCAACTGAGATATGAGCCAACCTTAAACCACTACATCTTGACCCTTCCCAGGCAGGCAGGCTGGAAAAGCTACAGCAGCTGACACCAAAGCTAGGCGTAGCTCAGGCGGGGTCCGCCTCTCAACTCCATCCCTGTGGGCTACTACATGAGTTTCCTACTCAATTTCTATTTATTTAGCCAGATCTGTTCAGATTCAGAAAACACAACTTGAGCCATGTTGTCTCATTTCATTTTTAACTATTAAATTTAGGCACCTACATGATTCTTATAAATTAAAAAGTTAAACTTAATGCAAAGCCTCAGTGTGCCAAATACTAGAAAAACACAAAGTACTTCAGAATACATTGTATTAACCATAGACAATATTAGACAATTTAAAAATCTCTGAGAAGAAGAGGAGGGGGTAAGCGGGGTGGGGAGGACTGCAGTCAGGATGTAAAGAGAATACATAAATTAATGGGGGAAAGGTTGTTCAGGTGATTTCTTTAAGTGGCAAACATAACAGTATTTAAAAGTATTAAAAACTAACAATTATGCGAGTTTAGAGTCTCTATGTTTCCGACTCCCAAAGATTTGTAAACAGCTTACTTCTCCTGGATTCAACTATTTCCTTGCCAACTGAGTTTCAAAAACTGAATCACATAGGACCCTTTAGATTTTTATGTTATCTTTATTTTATGTGTCTTAGCTAGGATTTTCTTTGCTGATTTTCATGACCAAGGCAACTCTTACAAAGAAAACATTTAACTGGGGCTGGCTTACAGGTTCAGAGGCTCAGTCCATTGTCATCATTGTGGGGAGCACTACAGCATGGGCAGGCATGGTGCAGGAGGAGCTGAGCGGTCTACATCTTGATCCCCAGGCAGCAGGAAGAACTGTGTGCCACATGTTAGCATGCTAGCCTGAGCACAGAAGACTTTAGAACCTGCCCCACAGTGACACAGTTCCTCCAACAAGGCCACACCTCCTAAGAGTGCCACTCCCTATGGGCTGAGTATGGAAACGCATGAGTCTAAAGTGCCCATAACTACTCAAACCACCACAATATGCACCAATGTCCTGCCTGTATGTAAGTCTGGGCGCCATGCATATTCCATGCCTCACAGAGGCCAGAAGGTTAGATCCCCTGAGACATTACAGACGGCTGTGGGCTGCCAAGTGGGTGCTGGCAACTGAACCCCGGGCTTCTGAGCCACCTTTCCAATCCCAAGGAAAGTTATTAAGTTATTTTTTAATACATGGAAATGGTCCTTAGCTTTTTTCTACATTTCCTGGGGATGGGGACACATGTGGAGGTAAGAGGACAGTCACTTCTATGTGTGGATCCCAGGGATTAAAGGCAGTCCCGAGGCCTGGTGACAAGCATCTTTATCCCATGAGCCGCATCAGCCACTGCTGTTTGGTTTTTTTCCTAAGCAACAAAATTTTTTATTCTTCAGCAAAGTATATACTAAGGAACCGAATTTAAACTACTTACTACTCCTCAACCTGAGAACTCTCATTAACACACATGGGATTGAAGCAATGGGGGGCTGAGAACAAAGCTCATGTGGTAGATGCATACCTACCATGCACAATACCCTGGATGGGATTCCCAGCATTATACAAAACCAAGCACAGTGAAGACATGCCTCTAATCGCAGTACTCTGGAGGCAGAGGCAGAAAGATCAGACGTTTAAGGCCAACTTGAGCTACGTAAGACTGTCTCAAAACAAAAAAGACTGCTAAGGGACAGAAGCTTTGTTTTTTCTTTTTAACTAGAATATACAATGCTCCCTTGATTATATAGTGATAGTTTCATCAACATAAATACATATTAAAAATGTTTTAGTTTTTTATACAAGATATGCTTTATTTACCAGAGCACAACACATCAACCTAATCCGAGATTGTTACTATTATGGTAGGGCTTTTTTTTAAAGCTATCAAGAGTTGATTTACTCTAGCAGTAAACAAAATTTCAAGTAACTACTGCTAATATATATAATAATTTGGCTTGTTGAATTTAAATTAGAATTAAGGGACAAGCAAGCATTTTCAATTTTGAGCAATGCCAGCTAACTCATTTAGGTGCTAAACAATGAAAAGTAATGAGATTTAAAACAAAAACTAAATGCAACTTCAAGTGGTTGCTCCTGAGACAGCTCAAAAATTAATGGAGGGAACTGCAGGGCAAAGGGAACCCTAAGTAGGACGCATGGAAGACACCACATTCTCCCCACATCACAGGGACTTGTACCTCAGGATGAGGAAGTGTGGGTGTGCACTGGGGTACCTGAGGACACTGGAGGCTTAAAAGCATGGTGTAGCCACTCCAGATTAGAAAACATCAGAGGAAAGGGTGCCGAGGGAACCGCTCTTGGCCTTCAGAGAGTACAAAATGCTACAGACCTCATTAACACAGCTGCTACAGCGAGTGAAGCAAAAATGCCTCCTAGGCCGCCTTAGCTACGAGTAACCACCAATGCCTAGGTCAGGGGTGGGGAGGGTGTAGTTCAGGGTTAAAATTCTTTTCCTGTAAAATGATTTTTAAAAAGATTTATTTATGTATGTATTTTGAGTACACAAGGGTTCTGTCTTCATGCACACGAGAAGAGGGCGACAGATGGTTGTGAGTCACCGTGTGGGTGCTGAGAAGTGAACTCAAGACCTCAAAGAGCAACGAGTGCCCTTAACCACTCAGCCATCCCTCCAGAATAAAACAAAAGCAAACAAAACCAAAAGACAAAAGTTCATGTCAATCCATTTTTTGGCAAAGGACAAATGATTGTGGTGGTCTGAATGAGAATGGCCCCCATGAGCTCGTAGTTACTGCTTAGTCCCCAGGGAGTGGAACCATTTAGAAAGGACTAGGAGGGTGCCACTGGCGGCTGGCTTTTTTTTTTTTTTTTTTTGAATTAATATATGTTTTATTTACATTTCAAATGATTTCCCCTTTTCTAGCCCCCCACTCCCTGAAAGTCCCGTAAGCCCCCTTCTCTCCCCCTGTCCTCCCACCCACCCCTTCCCACTTCCCCGTTCTGGTTTTGCCAAATACTGCTTCACTGAGTCTTTCCAGAACAAGGGGCCACTCCTCCGTTCTTCTTGTACCTCATTTGATGTGTGGATTATGTTTTGGGTATTCCAGGTTTCTAGGTTAATATCCACTTATTAGTGAGTGCATACCATGATTCATCTTTTGAGTCTGGGTTACCTCTCTTAGTATGATCTCCAGCTCCATCCATTTGCCTAAGAATTTCATGAATTCATTATTTCTAATGGCTGAATAGTACTCCATTGTGTAGATATACCACATTTTTTGCATCCACTCTTCTGCTGAGGAATACCTGGGTTCTTTCCAGCTTCTGGCAATTATAAATAGGGCTGCTATGAACATAGTAGAGCATGTATCCTTATTACATGCCGGGGAATCCTCTGGGTATATGCCCAGAAGTGGTATAGCAGGATCTTCTGGAAGTGAGGTGCCCAGTTTTCGGAGGAACCACCAGACTGATTTCCAGAGTGGCTGTACCAATTTGCAACCCCACCAGCAGTGGAGGAGTGTTCCTCTTTCTCCACATCCTCGCCAATACCTGCTGTCTCCTGAATTTTTAATCTTAGCCATTCTGACTGGTGTATGGTGAAATCTCAGGGTTGTTTTGATTTGCATTTCCCTAATGACTAATGAAGTTGAGCATTTTTTAAGATGCTTCTCTGCCATCCGAAGTTCTTCAGGTGAGAATTCTTTGTTTAACTCTGTACCCCATTTTTTAATAGTGTTGTTTGGTTTTCTGGAGTCTAACTTCTTGAGTTCTTTATATATATTGGATATCAGCCCTCTATCTGATGTAGGATTGGTGAAGATTTTTTCCCAATTTGTTGGTTGCCGATTTGTCCTTTTGATGGTGTCCTTTGCCTTACAGAAACTTTGTAATTTTATGAGGTCCCATTTGTCAATTCTTGCTCTTAGAGCATACGCTATTGGTGTTCTGTTCAGAAACTTTCTCCCTGTACCAATGTCCTCAAGGATCTTCCCCAGTTTCTTTTCTATTAGCTTCAGAGTGTCTGGCTTTATGTGGAGGTCCTTGATCCATTTGGCTTTGGGCTTAGTACAAGGAGACAAGGATGGATCAATTCCCATTCTTCTGCATGATGACCTCCAGTTGAACCAGCACCATTTGTTGAAAAGGCTATCTTTTTTCCATTGGATGTTTTCAGCCCCTTTGTCGAGGATCAAGTGGCCATGGGTGTGTGGGTTCATTTCTGGATCTTCAATCCTGTTCCATTGATCCTCCTGCCTGTCACTGTACCAATACCATGCAGTTTTTAACACTATTGCTCTGTAGTATTGCTTGAGGTCAGGGATACTGATTCTCCCAGACTTTCTTTTGTTGCTGAGAATAGTTTTAGCTATCCTGGGTTTTTTGTTATTCCAGATGAATTTGAGAATTGCTCTTTCTAACTCTGTGAACAATTGAGTTGGGATTTTGATGGGTATTGCATTGAATCTGTATATTGCTTTTGACAAAAAGGCCATTTTAACTATATTGATTCTGCCGATCCATGAGCATGGGAGGTTTTCCCATTTTTTGATGTCTTCATCCATTTCCTTCTTCAGAGTCTTGAAGTTCTTGTCATACAGATCTTTCACATGTTTGGTAAGAGTCACCCCAAGATACTTTATACTGTTTGTGGCTATTGTGAAGGGGGTCATTTCCGTAATTTCTTTCTCAGCCTGCTTATCCTTTGAGTATAGGAAGGCCACTGATTTCCTTTAGTTGATTTTATAACCTGCCACTTTGCTGAAGTTGTTTATCAGCTATAGGCGTTCCCTAGTGGAGTTTTTTTGGGTCACTTAGGTAGACTATCATGTCATCTGCAAATAATGATAGCTTGACTTCTTCCTTTCCAATTTGTATCCCTTTGACCTCCTTATGTTGTTGAATTGCCCGAGCTAGTACCTCAAGTACAATACTGAAAAGATAAGGAGAAAGGGGGCAGCACTGTCTAGTCCCTAATTTTAGTGGGATTGCTTCAAGTTTCTCTCCATTTAGTTTGATGCTGGCTACCGGTTTGCTGTATATTGCTTTTACTATGTTTAGGTATGGGCCTTGAATTCCTGTTCTTTCCAAGACTTTAAGCATGAAAGGATGCTGAATTTTGTCAAATGCTTTTTCAGCATCCAATGAAATGACCATGTGGTTTTTTTCTTTGAGTTTGTTTATGTAGTGGATTGCATTGATTGATTTCCATATATTGAACCAACCCTGCATCCCTGGGATAAAGCCTACTTGATCACGGTGGATGATCGTTTTGATGTGTTCTTGGATTCAGTTGGCAAGAATTTTATTGAGTATTTTTGCACCGATGTTCATAAGGGAAATTGGTCTGAAGTTCTTTCTTTGTTGGATCTTTGTGTGGTTTTGCTATCAGCGTAATTGTGGCTTCGTAGAAGGAATTGGGTAGTGTCCCTTCTGTTTCTATTTTGTGGAATAGTTTGAAGAGTATTGGTGTTAAGTCTTCTTTGAAGGTCTGATAGAATTCTGCACTGAAACCATCTGGTCCTGTGCTTTTTTTGGTTGGAAGACTTTCTATGACTCCTTCTATTTCTTTAGGCGTTATGGGACTGTTTAGATGATCTATTTGGTCCTGATTTAATTTTGGTATTTGGTATCTGTTATCTGTCAAGGAAGTTGTCCATTTCCTCCAGATTCTCTAGTTGTGTTGAGTATAGGCTCTTGTAGTAGGATCTGATGATTTTTTGGATTTCCTCAGTTTCTGTTGTTATATCCCCCTTTTCATTTCTAAGTTTGTTAATTTGGATACTTTCTCTGTGCCCTTTGGTCAGTCTGGCTAAGGGTTTATCTATCTTGTTGATTTTCTCAAAGAACCAGCTCCTGGATTCATTGATTGTTCGTACGGTTCTCTTTGTTTCCAATTGATTGATTTCAGCCCTGAGTTTGATGATTTCCTGTCTTCTACTTCTACCTTTTTTCCCTTGCTTCCCGCCATTTCTAGCCAATAATTGATCTATTTTCCCTTGAAATTATAAATCACTTTTCTGTTCCAGCATAATTTGTTGAGTAGACTATTTTTTCCACAAGTGTATGACCACTTAGTTACTGTTCTATTGCCACTGTGTGGAGAAACCTTGACCAAGGCAACTTAGAGAAGAAAGTCTTCAACAGAGAGCTTCAAAAGGTTAGTGCATTAACATCACAGCAGGGAGCCGGAAGGCCTGCGGGCAGGCAGGCACACCAGTGCAAAAAGCACTGCAGCAGTAACTGACAGCATTTAACCAGATTAGAAACAGCTGATGGTAAAATTACTGAAATGAAAACAGTTCAAAGGGTATTTTCATGAACACAACAGGGAAAGAAATGAAGGGGCATGGATGGAGTGAGTTCTACCACGATGCAAACTGCCTTGTAACTAATGCCAAACCAGACACCAGCCATACTCACAGCTAATGTGCCAGCACTAATGGATCACTAATAGAAGACATGTTTTTCTACTACTCGTGTAGAAAAACAAAAACTGTCACAGACCTCAGAACAATGCCTACACATAGCTGACAACACCAGAAACCATGCAAATTTGACAAGCTAGCATAATTAAAGTACATCTCACTAATTTTGGGAGCCTACCTTAAAATAGGTCTATTCTTCCTTATCACTGTTCCAACTTCTAAATAGATTAATCATTCACTTTTATATTTTTTAACATTTGTCTTTATATATTTTTGTGTCCTGTCTATTTTTGTGAATATGAACATGTTGTGGTGTGTACTTGTGGAGGTCCAAGGGAAACTCTTGCTTTCTATATTGTGTGGGTTTTGGAGATCAAATTTAGGTCGTCAGGCTTGGCAGCAAGGGTCTTTAGCCACTAAGCCATTTTCTGGGACTCCACATTTAATTTCCTTAGTCACAGGAGATAAACTCTGTGTATTTCAAGGACCAGAAAGAGTAATGAGCTCTGTTCTCTCCACATACTCACGTTCACTAATACGCAAGCTTCTCTGGAGAACAGGAGATAAACATTTCTTTGAAGCTCAATGGCGTCGTCTTCTGCACTGAGTGACTATGTCCATTCACTGAGGAGAGTAAGCTGTTTTCATCTAATTAACACCCTTTGGAGGAACCTGAGAGCATCACTGCACAATGCACAGCCTAATGTGACCCACTTATAAAGCTTTCCAAAATGGAGATGAAAGGGCAAATAGTCTAATATACTGACTGAATAGGGAACGAGGCTGGGATTCCAGAGAAGAGTTTTAAAGTAATGGCTGTGTTTTAGCTTGACCTTTTTACTCATAAAATAATCTCCTAATATTCTTGAGATAAGCTATCCCATAAGGTTGCCTCTAACGAAGGTAACCAGAGTTTGTGAAATGTGTTACAGAGATTGATGATCCAAATGGTTACACTGAATTTTCGTCAATTTAAATTTAAAGATCTTTTTAGTTGGTAGTTACTAACAAGCAGTTCATGTGTTTGACATTCCTTACACATATGAAATTACTTCATGAACAGCAAATTTTATGAACTCCAAATATAGGTTAAGCATTACTCCCAAAGCTGGGTGTGGTGGTACAGACCCAATCATCCCAGCACCTTCGAGGCTGAGGTTGGAGGATTATCATTGAATCTGAGGCTAGCCCTGGCTACACAATAATAATCAGGCCAGTCAAAATTACACAGTAATGGCGTTATCTTAAATTAAAAAAATTTGTGTACGTATGTGTTATGTATGTATATCTGAACACCCAACCCATGGAAATTTTAAGTTAGATATATTTTAAGCATAAACATATTTCAGCCAGGCAGTGGTGATATATGCCTGTATTACCCAATATACATCCCAGCACTTGGGAGGCAGAGGCAGGCGGGTTTCTGAGTTCCAGGCCAGCCTGCCTAGTCTACAGAGTGAGTTCCAGGGCAGCCAGAGCTACACAGAGAAACTCTTGTTGTCTTGAAAAAATAAACCAAACAAAAAAACAAAAAACAACCCCAAAAAACATATTTTAGAACTCTAATTGAAAAAAAATGTTAAGTACCAAAAATGTCTTATAAACATTAAATACAAATGTTTTGTATGTATTGTGTTTAATGAAAAGTATCAGTGGATTGATATCACCTATCTTTTAAATGTGGCTCCTGGAAAATCTTTACCTTCCTGTGCGCAGCATTCCATATCTATGGGCAAGTGCTACTGGAACACAGAGTTGGCTCCTCCTAGGAGCTCCTCTAAGTCTCCTTGGAGCAGACACTGCCTCCCTCTAGGTAATGGCTCCATCATGCTGCTTGCTCTGCTTGTGTCCTCTTGGGCTCACAGGTGACACGGGAAGGAACTGCAGTTTCGCTGAGTGTAGAACAGTCTTTCTGATTCCTTGAGAACAGGAGGATGGAAACTGTCATCTGTTGCACTTCAAGGTAGACAAGAGTCTTCTGCCTTCCTCTCTCTTCTGGTTCTTCAGGCTCCCTCAACTCCTTTCCTTCAGTGACATCCTTTTTGGTGAGTAAACAGGGGATGGGGGGGGCTGGCACCTTGGATTTATCTTTCACCCTGCTGTCTTCAGCTTCCTGTCTTTGCTGGAGTAGGTAACTTTAAAAAGTGGGGCAGTATCCTGCACCTTCTTAGATGTTTAACCCTAACCCTGACCTAGGCCCACTAGGAATCAGTAGCAATTCCTGACTGTGACAACTACAACTGTCCCCACACCCTGCTACAAGAAGAACTTGCCCTGCCTGAAAGGTTCTTCAGGACTCACGCTCCTCTAACACTCGGATACAACGTGGGACACACCTCCAAACAGCTTTATATGCCAGCTACTGTAGTAGTCTTAGGTTTACAACACAAGTAAACAGTAAAAGAGTAAAGTAAAATAATTTTAATTAATAACAATCTATTACTTTGTCTTTGAGTGGCAACTTTATCGAAGCTATTTTATTACAAGGAATACAAGTTATTTTTATAAGACTTCTTAAAGAGCAGACAGACTTCATCAAATAGAAAAGTGGAAGTGTGCCTGTGCTAGTTAGAGCTACTGTTACTGTGATGTAATGCCATGATCAGAGCAAGTTGGGGTGGAGAGGGCTTATTATTTCAGCTTACACTTCCAGGTAGCAGTCAAGTACTGACAGAAGTCAGGGGAGACACTCAGAGGGCAGAATCTTGGAGGACTGTTGCTTCCTGGCTTGTTCCTGTGGCTTACTGGCTTACTTGCAGGCTCTGACAGAAAGAACCAGGCCCACCTGTCCCTACAAAGGGCAGGGCCCTCCCCCAATAATCACTAATTAAGAAAATGCTCTACGGGCTTACCTGTATGGAGGCATTACCTCAATTTGGGTTCCTTTCTTAAAACAAAACAAAACAAAACAAAACAAAACAAAACAAAACAAAAAAAAAACGACTCTAGCATAAAATTGGCCAGCACACTACTTAAAACTGCACTGTCTTGCTATCTCCTCTCCTTTCCTATAAACAATAAACATATTCATTGGCATCACCAAACTCTTAATTCCAAATTCTCAGGAAAGAGAATTTAGTCCATTTGGTCCAGTGTCTGTTTCTAAAGGGTTTGTCCCAGGAAGCAGAAGGCAATACAAACAGTGGTGATGGGAAGGCAGGCTTAGTTCTGAGGGAAGATCCACCGAGGCAGGCAGGCATCTCAGTGGGACTCACCATGAGAACACATCTCAAGTTCAAAAGTGATGTCAGCAGGTTCGTAAAATGGGGGCTTCTACTCTACACACCAGTCCATTATCTATGTGTTTATGACAAATATTTTAATTTTATTACAAGTAGAGTAGTGAAATTTCTCCTCAGACAAAAAATTACCTTCATCCATGCTTGCATAACAACACTACAAAACATAAAAATTAAGTTCTTCACATCAGCTGCCTAACATTATAGGTAAAATATTAAATAAATGAAATGTAAATAAGTCTAATTTAGATTCCAGAATAAACAATGTCAAGACTCTAGAAACAAACCTTAAATTGTGAAATAGTCATGAAGCAACTATTATGCAAAAATACAGGGCTTCAATTATGCCTCTAAAAAAGTCTTTAATATAAAAATGAGCAAAACTTCCAAGATTCTGCTAATATATACCATTCACACAATAAACTATTTCACCCTAGTGAACTATTTATCTTTTTTTGTTTTATTACACAAATATCTGTATATAGCATTTTCCTTGTACCTCAATGCTCAAAAGTTGGGTTCAAAAAAAACCCTAACTTTACATAGAGGCATTCTCCTGTGTGATTTATTGAATCAAGTGTATCTCTTCCAGTGTTATGACCAGACATTAGCATGAAATTGTATGATTAAAAAGGTGTCACTATGTGTCCCAGGCTTTATACAGTCAGGCTAAACTATAAACTAGGTTTCATATTTAATAAGTCAGTACCCTAAATCTCTTACCTACCTTACTATCAGTCTATAAGACCATAAGCTAAGAATGCCCTAGAATTGCAACACAAGTTTTCTTCCCCCACATGAGTTCTAAAGGACAGTTTTCACATCTGTCCTAAATGCCTCTCCTGCTCCTATTATATCCCATATCCTCCTCCTTATAATTCCATTAACAATTAAATACTAAAAATCCTAATTCTGAAAAACATCATGGCTCCTTCCTTTCAGTGTTCCCAGTCCCATACTCACGAATATTCTTTCAAAAGACCACAGTTAAAACTGAGAGCCAAACATGCACAGGAAGTGTGTGTGTACCCTCCTCACTCTCTAGTCAGGCTCCACAGGATAGCAAGACTAAGAAAATTTCAGCCTTGATACAAAATAGATATAGGTTTTAACTGACAGTGGAATGTTTTGTAGAAAATCGTATTAATACTATCATATC
The DNA here is from genome assembly GCF_947179515.1 of Apodemus sylvaticus. NCBI lineage: Eukaryota > Metazoa > Chordata > Mammalia > Rodentia > Muridae > Apodemus > Apodemus sylvaticus. Next base: position 32,294,783 of record NC_067489.1, read on the forward strand.
TGGAAACTATATTAAACAACTCACACGGAGCCTTACATCCTTAAGTCTGGATTCTGTTTACAGGTAAAGCCTCCTAGTACCTTTCTAACTTGAAAAAGGCTGGCAGGGTTAACTAAGCCAAGTGCTACAGAGAGCCCCTATTTTTAAGTCTATAAAACAAGGATCACACTTGGCTTTCTAGTTTAGGGAGGACTAAAATCTTTGCCTGAAATCCCAGGCAAAGTGAGGAAACAGCTCTAATGTCCAAGAGCTTCAGGTCACATGACAGTATGCAAAGCAACCAAGACTAAGCAGACTAAGACAGGAGTCCCGCATCTCAAAGGCCGTTTTCATACTACACAGTCTCAAACCGCATGACTCACTGACACACTACTGTCACCTATCACGGCCAGCCTATTCTAAAGTAACAGAAACGTGTAATTCTTTTAACAGATAAATTTCAATATTAGGTGAAGACCAACATCACTATAAAAACATGTTTTAGCCTCTCCTTTTCCTCTTAAGTTAAGCATTTTATTTCTTATAATACTAATATGAATTTGAGCTAGTGCTTTCCTATGCATCCTAATAACAATGAACGTGTGTGTGTGTGTGTGTGTGTGTGTGTGTGTGTGTGTGAAAGAGAAAATATAATCATCACCATTATCTAGAAACCCTACTACAGTAGTACCAAATTAATCAGGTCAATAAATAAATAAATAATCTTATCTTCTTCAAAGCATTTTAACACCAGTAAGCAAGATATTCAGAGTCAGTTATTCTGTCACAAGAGAAAATAATAGTACCATCCTTACTGGATGGTTCTCTTTTTCAAGGGTACTATATGGAATTCTGCCAATTAAGGTGTTATTCAAAATTGTTACACTAAAAAAGACCCACATTCACAGTATTATGTGAGAAATTGATGTAAAAAAAAATCAAGATGAGAGTTGTTCTGAAGGGGAAAAAAAAGAATAATGAAAGGAATGGAATCAAATTCTCAAAGCTGGGCTGCAAATGGCTCTGTGGTGAACTCGGTGCTCTACCAGAAAGCCTGAGTCCAGGTCCTAGGGCTCACCAGGCAGGCACAACTGCCTGTCACTATCTCCAGGGAATCTAATGCTCTCTTCTGGCCTCCATGGTATCTGTACACCAGTACATATACCCACAGAGACATATAACTAAAAAATAAGTTCTAAATAATTCTCAAAGCTTTGTTAAATGCTCAACTCATTTTCCCATGGAGTACAGAAGCAAAGGGAAATGGATGTCCTTTGTAACTTGTTTATGGATGACACATGGACAGATCATGTGACACACTAAAATTAGGAGTCCTAGTGTAGCAGCCCAATAGCTGAAGCTGCTGTGCCTCTCATTAAGAAGTTGTAGCTTTGCAGGCCATTAGCCTAAGGTGATTAAAGCCTACAGAGACCTTACTGAAAGAGATGGTCTGAAGGCCATGCTTGAGAGCCCTACTCGCTCGCTTCCCAATGCCACCTGAGAACTGTTCATAAGATCACAGCTAGACAAACACATAAAGCAGATATACAAGCCCAACGTTTACAGAAATTACAAAGACACTGACTATAAAATAATTATTGTGCATACAGTCTTACCATTTATTAAAGAAGCAAGCAAGCCTGCATACTAATGAGATTCAAGTGCTTGCTGGCTGCTCTCTAATGGCTACAGTTTTGTCTGGTGGTACACAGTAACCCAGTGCTGCAGAGGGAGAGGGAGAGGGAGAAATCAGTAATTCAAGGTCATCTCCTTGGTTAGGAAAGTTCACAGCCAGCCTGGGCTATGAGGCCCTGTGTCAACAAGACATGCACACGGGGGTGGAGGGAAGGGGATGCGGGCGTGTGCACACTCTCGAAGTCTACGTAATACTTCTTTTGGAGATGATAAATATTTTGGTTTTATAACCATCAATGCTGAGAATGTTGCTTAGCATAAATATGTAGTAGCAAATAGCAAATGTTTAGGAGCATTTCAGAAATGGATGAAAATTGCCCTACCCCCCAAAAAAATTATTTTTTATGATACAAGTCAGCAACTCAGGGTATGAACAGAAAAGATAACAATGGACGTTATCAGACAATTAATACAATTATACAATGATCATTTATACTGGGAAAGCAAATTTATCTTTCTGGATAACAGATGTGTGTGCAAACAGTTACAAGAAACCTAGAGAAGAGTTACACAGAAACTTGCCTAGTCACATTTATTGCATGGTTCCCAATAATCAGCCTAGATGCCAAGCAGTAACTGAACAGTTAACTATAACACAATCACACAAAGGAGTTTTAGTCTACCATAAAGAATGAAATTATGTTACCTGCAGGAAAATGGATGGAACTGGACATGAATATGAGCAAAATAAACCAGACTCAGAAAAACAAATTCTCAGATACAGAATCCAGATTAACATGTATTTTATATGTAACTTGAAAGCAGAACCTAGTCTTCACTATGAGGAAGGAGTCTAAAGCAAGATGGGAGGATGAGCGAGAGTAATGAAAGGGAATGCCCAAAGAGGTGTCTCCTTCTTCCCCAACTGCCCAATCTCAACTTCCCATCTGAGAATGGCAACTCAAGGATTTACTTCAGAAGTAACAAAAAAGGTTCAGCCGTTGCAGTGAGAATTTTGGTTTCGTTAAAAACATAGAAACATTATGGGAATGTGTTTTTGCTTTAATTCCAGCACGTGTGGTGGGGGCTGCTTCAGATCGTTCACAGCAGCTGACTATGATTTGCCTCATGCACTAGCAGGGGCGTGACCTTACCAGCTGCAGATAGTTTCTGTGACTGTGTGATGTTTGGAATTCTGGGTCCTTTTCAGAGGGTATATAAATGCAAGGGCCCCAACAGGCAAGGTGAGTTATAGGATGTTGGTCGGCGTTGTTAGGTAGTCATGTGCAAAGAAAAAAAGAACTGCATTTCTGCTATACAAGTGAAACCATAATCTTATTTCATTAGAAACCACCTGTAATCTACGAAAAATTTGCCAAACAGGACATGACTTATATTTTCATGCTGGTAAAACAACAAATAGATCTTACTTATACTCGACTAAAATTTAAAAGCCTTTATTTGTCTACAGACATTTATAAGAAAACGAATAGCAAAGCAGACTGAGGGAAGGTCCACAATACACAGAACACAAATGGCCACCAACACAAGAATTCTCATACCCCTAGAAGAAAAAGAAACATACAAAACAGTCCAAAGATCTGAAAAGACACTTCCCAAAAAAACCATACATAAATGCTCACTACATTTAAGAATTTTCAACCAGGAAATGCAAGCTTCTGCAGCCAGCAGACTTGATCCTTCTGCCAAGCACCTGTGTGATGATGCTAGTAATCCTCCAAAGGATCTATCTCAAACCAAAAAACCATAAAGCACCCAGGACATCCACACCAGAACATATATACCAATGTTCCCATCAACCTGTTTACAACAGCTACAAACTGGAACTAATCCAGTGGCTACCAACTGCCACACTCGTGCATTTGAATGCACGTAAGGAAGAACTACCATGCACGCACATAATATAAACAGACAAATGTTTAGCTAACTATACCCAGAAAAAAGAGAAGTGACACAAAGAACTAGAAACATATAACAAGGTTTATTTACTACTGTGCTTACATAAGTCAAAAGGATGATCAAGGAATGGATGGGAAAATGAACAGTCATATGTTAAGGACTGGAACCCGTTCCTCACATCATACCCAAATACTAATGCCCAGTCAAATACCTAAATAGTTTTTAAAGTCTGCTATTCATCAATAGTGATACGATGAAAACCTATATGCTTGCTTTTCCACAAAGTTTATAGGAATGTAGATGGACGTAGCATGTATTAAGCAAAGCCATACAGCTATATATACACTCTAAGTCTTTTAAATGCATTCTCAAGATAAAACATATTTTCAATGCAAAGTAGTTCTTAAATGAGCAGTGTTCACATATAAGTCTAGGGGGGTACATTATTACCTTACCAGGACTCCTGAATTTCAAATTACATTTTTCACTGATATTCCTATAGGATGTAATACCACTAGATTAGTATACTGTATTCTTTAAATGAGAATTTTAGTTATTTAAAATCCTAAGTGAAAGATTAAGCATAAGGTTAAAATCAGGGGCCAGGCTGTAGTGGCACACACCTTTAATCCCAGCACTTGGGAGGCAGAGGCAGGTGGATTTCTGAGTTCGAGGCCAGCCTGGTCTACAGAGTGAGTTCTAGGACAGCCAGGGCTACACAGAGAAACCCTGGGGGGGGGGGAGGAACGGGGAGAATCAGGGGTGTGAAATGTGCCTACAATCAACATACCAGAGAATCTGAGGTACGAAGACGGCTACAAGTTAGAGTACCAGGGCAGCCTGATTTAAATACCAAGATTCTCTCTCAAAATTTCAAGGCCAAAACAAGACAAAAAGAAGATTAAATGATGGCCTAGGCCTTGTCAATGTGTTTTTAGATATGATACCTAATTGGACACTGAATGCAACTAAATAGGCTTTAAATGGGTAGCTACTATCTATAATCTTAGTTCTTATCTGTAAAGTAACATACATTCCCAGGTTCCAGAAACTAAAATATGGGCACATTCCTAAGCCATTGTTCTGTCCTTGGTTCCACTAGGATCTGCAAGGAACTTGGGGACTTGTTTCAATACTTCCTTAAAAAGCAAAATTCATGGATATTAAAGTTCCTTATTTTAAAAAGTGGTATTATATTTACATATAATCTATATCCTATATATTATTTAAGTCATTCATGGATTACTTGTATTTAATACAATGTAAACACTAAGCAAATTATTGTTACTACTTAGGAAATAACAAGATAAAGTTATGGTTTAGAAATAACAAGATAAAAAAATTGATTTTAAGAAAAAGATCCCCAAATGCCCAATCTTCAGTTAAATAAATCTATGAATAAGGAATCTCTAGATACAGAAAGCCTACTGTTTATATCATATTACTTCTTATGGGCAGAAACATCTAGAAATAAGCATAACACATTTAACATTCCAACAGCCTATACTGTTTCTACAAGACACTAGAAAAGTAAAAATAAGTACAACAGTCTCACTATTTTTATTTGACAAAGCAACTACACATACAAAGTAATCCATTCCAAACAAAAAGGCTTCCCCTTGGTGATGTGGGCATAATCTCCAGGCCCACTGACTTCTATCCCATGGTCCTGTCCAGCAAATCTCAACAGTCCTCAATTACTCTGTGAGTGAAATCTTCTCAACTGCTGACATATATTATTAACTGACAATTTAACAAGTCCAGTAGTTAAGTTTATGCTGCCTAATTTCAGGAATATATGTGTACACACAGGTAAAGACAGAAGATCATATATAAACTCGACTGTAAATTGTAATGGTTTTAACTTTTCTTCTGAACAAAGGATCCTACTGCAGTTGAGAGCGTATCTGGCTGGATAGATCTGAGCTTGTCTGGTGGAGTGATCGAAGCTAAGCCATGCCAGTTATTTTCTATACTGCAAAAGGGAAGGGGAAAGAGAGAAAACAAATACTGAAACTTTAATGGGAAAAAAATACCAAAAATTCTATTACATGTTAAAGAATTAACTGAAGATCTGATTTGGGGTGAAAAAAAAATGAGAATTACAGTTAATTTTTTTATTAGTTCACTTATATCTTTATACAATTTGCCTAATCTCTTCCTGAACAGCATAATTTTGACACACCTGAAACAAATCATATAATGCAACAGGAAAATTACATCCGACTATATTATTTTCAAATAAGTAGAGGGAGCTATAACTTATGTCCTATTCAGATATTACACTACTAATCGATGCACATCATACTAAGGGCTTTACTTGAGTTGTTTCATTCTACCTTTGAAATTGTATGATGCTGTTCAACCCTGAAACAGGTACCTCACAAAACGACCCAGGTCTCCTTGACTTCAACCACTATGACAAAATGCCATTGAGCCTGGAAAACAGGCCTCGCTGTTGCAGCTTGAACTGGGGACTCTACACACAGAACAAAAGCCCAAGAATGGTTTGAATGAATAAAGCAAGCAATGGGAGCTTTGTCCCAAACTCCTGACCCAGCAGGGAGTGGGAGCGCAGGTCCTTAATCCCAGGCCAAACTGCTCTACACTGAGTTTCAGGACAGCCAAACAAACATTTTTTTAAGGCACCATCTAACAAAGTGAAGTGTTCCGTCACACACACACTGGGTGGCCTTTCTTATTCACCAATAGCTAAGGAGCTGCTTTTTACCAAGAGGATTACAGGTTAGTCCATTTCTGCCTAAAGTCTTCATAAAGTATTCCACTGTCTTCAGGGCTTTCAATGTGGTAAACAAACAAACAAAAAACTTTGCTTAATTTTTTTTCTCTGTATAGGCAACTTAACCTCAGTGGATCTTACTCTGGCCTGGGATTCCATAAGCTTTTTCAACACTAAAATGCATTTTCTTATTATCATTTATTTATTACTGACTTCTTTATCAGTTCTTATATCTTTTCCATCTGGAACTCCTATAATATGTAAGTTTTTAAAAATAATATTGACACTCCTAGATTTACCTTATTCTTCAGGATTTCCACATCTAAATATGTTCATACTCTGGTCTGCATTTGGGGATATTTTTCACAGATCACTAGCATGTTCTTCATCTATTGAGATTGTGTATGTACACACACACACACACACACACACTTCTGCCCCTAGCAGTAGGGTTAGAGAGTCATGCTACCACACCCAGCTTTACACACAGGAGCTGGAGATCTCAATTCCAGCCCTAATGCTTGCAGAGCAAGCCATCTTTCCAGCTTTTCAATGTTTTACTTTAAAACAGATTAGGGTCTTTGGCCCTAAAGTCTCCTAAGAACAGGAGGTATATGCATGCAGGTTTGTGTTTATCTGATTTTTTTAAAGCTATCCTGGACACATACATAGACACACATACACACAAATTACTCTCTAGATCATCTGCTATGGTTAAAACAGGGTGTTATTTTTCATTTTGCTTACAAAACTTCTGATCTAGACGTCGAAGTATCAAAACAGTAAGAATTATGAGTGTGTTAGAAAACCACGCATCCCTCCATTCTTAGAATTCTTTGATTGCAGGGTGGCAAGATGGCTCAGTAGTAAAGGCACTTGCTGTGTATGTCTGGTGACCTGGGTTTGATCGTGAGAAACCATGTAAATGCAGAGAAAAAACTGTACTAAGCTGTCATCTGATCTTCACACATACAACACATAACATGCATATCTGTGTACACACACACACACACACACACACAAACTGCTACGGAATCAGCAAGCTAACCCTCCTCAGATCACTCAACTCTGTAAAGAGGGATCTTAAGGCTCTCAGAGTACAAAGCACTGATAGACAGCACATATATAGAAAACATAAAGGAAGTAATACAGGCCAAAGTTTACCTCAAGTTGAAATGACAGGAAAGTATAGGATAAACCTCAACAACCAAACCCCTACACAGTAGAAGGAAATTAACTGTTCTTTAGTAGGAACATCACAGCCAGGCCACTACTAGCACTAAAGAAAAAATCGACTGCTACAAATGATTCTTTAATATCTGCACAGCTCTATGGTTAGAATTCGGCCATTGGAGAATGGAGGACCTGGTTGACAGAAAAGTCACTCCTACCCAGGAATGGAACAAAGCGATCTGACCCCAACCAGCTTCTGTATTCACATGGCATGTGTTCAATAAATACTTTAACTTTAAATAAATGCTTTCACAGTAACTACACCTGGGCTTTATTTTGATAGGAGTTTCAAAGGTGCCCTCCCCTCCTTTCACCTTTTACAATTCACAAGAACTTAAACTGAGGGCTGGCACTACAGGTAAAGTCTGTTGAGGACTACAGGAAGTGGTGGTTACAGGGGCCCATTCTTTAACAGTTATAAGCCCTCTATTTAAAACATAGCCAATATTAAAGAAAACATTTCATTATCTGATTTTTGGTACAGAGATTAAGATGGAGAAAGGATTCTAACTTAAAAAAAAAAAATCAAAGTACTGACAAAATGAAAAATCCAGAGAGGTATAAGTAGAAAAATACTGTAGTGGAGACTAGAACTAATGTTTTTAGGGACTAAGAAGAACATGAAATTCTGTGACCAATGACTAAGAAAAATTCAGTGCAAATACTGTGTCAGGTGCAGTAACAACAGAGAAGCTAAAAGGCTACATAGACAATAACAACTTTGGGGTTCAACAACAGCTCTCACATATGAAAAGAAACTGACATCAGAGAGGATGCGCTGATTTCAGCTTTATCAGGTGACTGCACAAATGGGTTGATAGGACAGGACTATCTTAGTGCAAGACCCAGGAGGAAAAGAGACAGTCATCGGAATGCAACAAATGGCAAGGCACTACAAGGAGAATCAAAGCATCACACCAAAAATGCTAAAAAGACTAAGGATAATGGCAGAGAACTTGACAGAAAACTACAATGACAGGAGACCAGAACAAAGGCTATGAAGGAATAGTTGTAATCACTATCAAGGGAAATTTTAACCAGAATGTGTTAAAAATGGCCTATATACTTTAGCATAAAGAAAACGTTGTAATAAAATGCTGATACCTACAGAGACAGAGCCATCGCTCCGTCAGGAAAAAAGAATATAAAGTCTGCCATGGGCTAAACACATTTCAACCATCAGAAGGATCAAGAAATAGAGGAGACCCCCAGGAGACTAAACATTTGTCTTTTAAGAGGCTTAATTAGCTTTCAAAGCAGAAATGTTAATGCAATAAGGCAAAATCTTAACCGATTGGAACGTTGGATCCTCTCTGTAATTGCTTTCTCAGTCCTAGCTTGTTGTCTATTATTGTCATAAACATCAAAAGCAACCCAGGGAAAAAAGGGCTTATTTATTTCATTTTACAGTTCATCTGGAAGGGAAATCAGGGCAGGAATTCAAGGGAGGAACTGAAGCAGAGACTGGAGGAATGCTACCTATGGCTTGCTCATCACTGCTTGCTAAACCTGTTTTCTCATATATCCCAGGACCACCTGCCCTGGGGTGGCACTGCCCACAGGGAACTGGGCCCTCTCACACATCATTAATCAAGAAGCTATCCCCACAGACTCGCCTACAGGCCAGGCTGATGGAGGCATCTCTCAACAGAGGTTGCCTCCTTCTATGTGAACCTAGCTTGTGTCAAGTTGAACAAAGCAAAACCAAACACACACAGTTCAGCTTTGAACTACCGGATTTGAAACACATACCTAAGGCTTTCGAAGAGTTACAAACTGATCAGTGTTCAATTTTAGCAAATTAAAGACACCTGTCAAAATATTTGATGACTTTCTCCAAATCAACTACAATAACCAAATATGTCATCCGATTTATTAAGAATTTATACTTGTGTGGTTCTCGCTGATGCAAGGTTAAATAAATGCAGCTGTTTAACAAAAGACTTAACTACATGTGAAGAGAATAACTAGTCAGAATTTACTGCTTCTACCCCGCTGACACTGAGTTCCCTCACCGTGACACTGAGGGAGCCAGTTTAAATCTTATCCTTAACCACGTTTGGATTCAGCTCACTACTTCCCTTTGAGGGAACAGAAGTCCTCTAGAGGCCGTACACCTTCACATCTGCTGAGGCGGCACTAGCTACATCATAGTAAAAACACAAGAGTAACCTTAAGTTAAAACTGCCTGCAAACTTAGATCGCAGCAACAATACAGCACTAATACTCACCAATGCAGACATCAATTTTCCCTTTAATGGCAGCTTCATGCAGAGGCGTATAGTTCCAGTTATCTCTGGCATTTGGATCTGCTCCTTGACACAGTAACAGACTCACAACCTCAGCATGGCCGAAAGAGCAGGCATTATGAAGTGGGATGAGACCCCCATCGTCTCGGGCATGGACGTTAGCACCCATCTGCAGCAAGTGTTCTACAACATCCTTCCTTCCGAAACCTGCAGAAAAGAAGCAAATGTTCCATGCATTAAGTTAAATCCTTAACAAATCCACACCTATGTTCTGAGGAACTATACCTACCATTTACTATGTATACTTTTATATATATATACTTTCTACTGTAGTAAAAAGGCTAAAACAAAACAAGCAAAAACATTAGCTTTGCTGAACTGACCTTCCCATTTCCAAAGGGGAGATGCTCTTGCTACCGAGTGGCTGACTCAGAAGCTATTTCTTAATCACTTGCTGTGGCAGCAGCTGTGGCAGAAATGCAAGTGAATGAGGTCACTTCTGCCCAGCAGTGTTACAAAGTAACAAAATCCCATACAGAAGCTTCCATGTACTTCATTCTTAAAAACTGCTGGCAAAAACTTTATATTTAAGTACTTTAAATATTAGAATACTACTGATACTCCGAAGGTATCAGAATACTACTAGGATCGGTAGCCAAACTGTGTGCAACAGGTAGTTCAATAAAGCTATTTATGACGGGATTACAAATCTCAGAAAACAAGGTGTTAAGTGAGACTCGATGCATCTAAGGATACAGAAGCAGACTGTGAACAAGTGTCACAGTTTGGGGCTAGAAAAGGGGGAGGGGACGGCTGGCGAGGATCCGAAGCAGTGTAATGACTGAAGTGAGACAGGCTATGGAGGACACTGCGGTGGAAGGCAGGAACCACAGACAACATTAGGCAAAGTCTAACTTGAGGAGTTAGTGAGACCAAGAGAGAAGGAAAACGGCCAGTGACACCATGAACTTGTAATCATCCTCCAATGACAAACTGCCAGCTACAGTGCAAGGGACAGAAAGCGGAAACCCATCCCACGCTGGCTGTGCTGCACTGATTCCACACTACTATTTACTTGATCAGCTTAGAAACTGGCACGTTAAATAAAACTAAAGGGAAATAAAACAGTCTTATCTTCCTCCATTTCATGCATACACTAAGAAATGAGGACCATGTGAAAAATAGAACAAAAAAGTGTCATCCATGCTACCTATAGAAATCCACTCATTTTCAGGAAAGCAAGTACTAAGGAAGTCTCCCAAAATTAAATAAATAAAATAAAATAAATAAATAAAAAGATTCCATAGACATGTATTACAAAGTCAGAATTCTACTTCTCCTGGACAATGCCTCAAGTTAAACAGATTCTGATATCAGAATAGTAAAACTAGAGAGTGCTGGCCATGTGCCCAGCTAGTCTGTTGTTTTTTTTTTTTTTTTTTTTTTTATTATTCGATATAATTTATTTACATTTCAAATGATTTCCCCTTTTCTAGCCCCCCACTCCCCGAAAGTCCCGCAAGCCCCCTTCTCTTCCCCTGTCCTCCCACCCACCCCTTCCCACTTCCCCGTTCTGGTTTTGCTGAATACTGTTTCACTGAGTCTTTCCAGAACCAGGGGCCACTCCTCCTTTCTTCTTGTACCTCATTTGATGTGTGGATTATGTTTTGGGTATTCCAGTTTTCTAGGTTAATATCCACTTATTAGTGAGTGCATACCATGATTCACCTTTTGAGTCTGGGTTACCTCACTTAGTATGATATTCTCTAGCTCCATCCATTTGCCTAAGAATTTCATGAATTCATTGTTTCTAATGGCTGAATAGTACTCCATTGTGTAGATATACCACATTTTTTGCATCCACTCTTCTGTTGAGGGATACCTGGGTTCTTTCCAGCATCTGGCAATTACAAATAGGGCTGCTATGAACATAGTAGAACATGTATCCTTATTACATGGTGGGGAGTCTTCTGGGTATATGCCCAGGAGTGGTATAGCAGGATCTTCTGGAAGTAAGGTGCCCAGTTTTCGGAGGAACCGCCAGACTGATTTCCAGAGTGGTTGTACCAATTTGCAACCCCACCAGCAGTGGAGGAGTGTTCCTCTTTCTCCACACCCTCTCCAACACCTGCTGTCTCCTGAATTTTTAATCTTAGCCATTCTGACTGGTGTAAGATAAAATCTTAGGGTTGTTTTGATTTGCATTTCCCTAATGACTAATGAAGTTGAGCATTTTTTAAGATGCTTCTCCGCCATCTGAAGTTCTTCAGGTGAGAATTCTTTGTTTAACTCTGTACCCCATTTTTTAATAGGGTTGTTTGGTTTTCTGGAGTCTAACTTCTTGAGTTCTTTATATATATTGGATATTAGCCCTCTATCTGATGTAGGATTGGTGAAGATCTTTTCCCAATTTGTTGGTTGCCGATTTGTCCTCTTGATGGTGTCCTTTGCCTTACAGAAACTTTGTAATTTTATGAGGTCCCATTTGTCAATTCTTGCTCTTAGAGCATACGCTATTGGTGTTCTGTTCAGAAACTTTCTCCCTGTACCGATGTCCTCAAGGGTCTTCCCCAGTTTTTTTTCTATTAGCTTCAGAGTGTCTGGCTTTATGTGGAGGTCCTTGATCCATTTGGATTTGAGCTTAGTACAAGGAGACAAGGATGGATCAATTCGCATTCTTCTGCATGCTGACCTCCAGTTGAACCAGCACCATTTGTTGAAAAGGCTATCTTTTTTCCATTGGATGTTTTCAGCCTCTTTGTCGAGGATCAAGTGGCCATAGGTGTGTGGGTTCATTTCTGGATCTTCAATCCTGTTCCATTGATCCTCCTGTCTGTCACTGTACCAATACCATGCAGTTTTTAACACTATTGCTCTGTAGTATTGCTTGAGGTCAGGGATACTGATTCCCCCAGATTTCCTTTTGTTGCTGAGAATAGTTTTAGCTATCCTGGGTTTTTTGTTGTTCCAGATGAATTTGATAATTGCTCTTTCTAGCTCTGTGAAGAATTGAGTTGGGATTTTGATGGGTATTGCATTGAATCTGTATAGTGCTTTAGGCAAAATGGCCATTTTAACTATATTGATTCTGCCGATCCATGAGCATGGGAGGTTTTCCCATTTTTTGAGGTCTTCTTCCATTTCCTTCTTCAGAGTCTTGAAGTTCTTGTCATACAGATCTTTCACATGTTTGGTAAGAGTCACCCCAAGATACTTTATACTGTTTGTGGCTATTGTGAAGGGGGTCATTTCCCTAATTTCTTTCTCAGCCTGCTTATCCTTTGAGTATAGGAAGGCCACTGATTTGCTTGAGTTGACTTTATAACCTGACACTTTGCTGAAGTTGTTTATCAGCTGTAGGAGCTCTCTAGTGGAGTTCTTTGGGTCACTTAGGTAGACGATCATGTCGTCTGCAAATAATGATAGTTTGACTTCTTCCTTTCCAATTTGTATCCCTTTGACCTCCTTATGTTGTCGAATTGCCCGAGCTAGTACCTCAAGTACAATATTGAAAAGATAAGGAGAAAGGGGGCAGCCTTGTCTGGTCCCTGATTTCAGTGGGATTGCTTCAAGTTTCTCTCCATTTAGTTTGATGCTGGCTACCGGTTTGCTGTATATTGCTTTTACTATGTTTAGGTATGGGCCTTGAATTCCTGTTCTCTCCAAGACTTTAAGCATGAAGGGATGCTGAATTTTGTCAAATGCTTTTTCAGCATCCAATGAAATGACCATGTGGTTTTGTTCTTTGAGTTTGTTTATGTAGTGGATTGTATTGATGGATTTCCGTATATTGAACCAACCCTGCATTCCTGGGATAAAGCCTACTTGATCATGGTGGATGATCGTTTTGATGTGTTCTTGGATTCGGTTGGCAAGAATTTTATTGAGTATTTTTGCATCGATGTTCATAAGGGAAATTGGTCTGAAGTTCTCTTTCTTTGTTGGATCTTTGTGTGGCTTTGGTATCAGCGTAATTGTGGCTTCGTAGAAGGAATTGGGTAGTGTTCCTTCTGTTTCTATTTTGTGGAATAGTTTGAAGAGTATTGGTGTTAACTCTTCTTTGAAGGTCTGGTAGAATTCTGCACTGAAGCCATCTGGTCCTGTGCTTTTTTTGGTTGGAAGACTTTCTATGACTCCTTCTATTTCTTTAGGCATTATGGGACTGTTTAGATGGTCTAGTTGGTCCTGATTTAATTTTGGTATTTGGTATCTGTCAAGGAAATTGTCCATTTCCTCCAGATTCTCCAGTTGTGTTGAGTATAGGCTCTTGTAGTAGGATCTGATGATTTTTTGGATTTCCTCAGTTTCCGTTGTTATATCTCCCTTTTCATTTCTAAGTTTGTTAATTTGGATACTTTCTCTGTGCCCCTTGGTCATTCTGGCTAAGGGTTTATCTATCTTGTTGATTTTCTCAAAGAACCAGCTCCTGGTATTGTTGATTTTTTGTATGGTTCTCTTTGTTTCTACTTGATTGATTTCGGCCCTGAGTTTGATGATTTCCTGCCTTCTACTCCTCCTGGGCGAAATAGCTTCTTTTTGTTCCAGGGCTTTCAGGTGTGTCATTAAGCTGGTAATGTATGCTCTCTCCATTTTCTTTTTGGAGGCACTCAGGGCTATGAGTTTTCCTCTTAGCACTGCTTTCACTGTGTCCCATAGATTTGGGTATGTTGTGTTTTCATTTTCATTGTGTTCTAAAAAGTCTTTAATTTCTTTCTTTATTTCTTCCTTGACCAAGGTATCATTGAGTAGAGTATTGTTCAGTTTCCACGTGTATGTGGGCTTTCTGTTGTTTCTGTTGCTATTGAAGACCACTTTTACTCCATAGTGATCAGATAGGAGGCATGGGATTAGTTCGATCTTCTTATATTTGTTGAGGTCTGTCTTGTGACCAATTATATGGTCGATTTTGGAGAAGGTACCATGAGGTGCTGAGAAAAAGGTATATTCTTTTGTTTTAGGATAGAATGTTCTATATATATCTGTTAAATCTAATTGGTCCAAAGCTTCAATTAGTTTCATTGTGTCCCTGTTTAGTTTCTGTTTTCCTGATCGGTCCATTGAGGAAAGTGCAGTGTTGAAGTCACCCACAATTATTGTGTTAGGTGCAATGTGTGCTTTTAGTTTTAATAAAGTTTCTTTTACAAAAGAGGGTGCCCTTACATTTGGGGCATAGATGTTCAGGATTGTCAGTTCTTCTTTTTGTATTTTTCCTTTGACCAGCAAGAAGTGTCCCTCAGGGTCTCTTTTGATGACTTTGGGTTGAAAGTCAATTTTATCTGATATTAAAATGGCTACTCCAGCTTGTTTCCTGAGACCATTTGCTTGTAAAATTGTCTTCCAGCCTTTTACTCTAAGGTAGTGTTTGTCTTTGACCCTGAGGTGTGTTTCCTGTAAGCAGCAAAATGTAGGGTCCTGTTTACGTATCCATTCAGTTAGTCTGTGTCTTTTTATTGGGGCATTAAGTCCATTGATGTTAAGAGATATTAAGGAATAGTGATTGTTACTTCCTATCATTTTTGACGTTATTTTTTAAATTTGAATGCTTAACTTCTTTTGGGTTTGATGAAAGGTTACTATCTTGCTTTTTCCAGGGTGAAGTTTCCCTCCTTGTATTGGTGTTGTCCTCCTATTATCCTTTTTAGGGCCGGGTTTGTGGATAGATATTGGGTAAACTTGGTTTTGTCATGAAATATCTTAGTTTCTCCATCTATGGTGATTGAGAGTTTTGCTGGATATAGTAGTTTTGGTTGGCATTTGTGTTCTCTTAGAGTCTGCATGAGATCTGCCCAGGACCTTCTAGCCTTCATAGTCTCAGGTGAAAAGTCTGCTGTGATTCTGATAGGTCTTCCTTTATATGTTACTTGGCCTTTTTCTCTCACTCTCCTCTATGCCTATAATCCTTAGGTTTGGTCTTCTCATTGTGTCCTGGATTTCCTGGATATTTTGGGTTACAAGCTTTTTGCATTTTGCATTTTCTTTAACTGTTGAGTCCATGGTTTCTATGGAATCTTCAGCATCTGAGATTCTTTCTTCTATCTCTTGTATTCTGTTGTTGATATTTGTATCTCTGTCCCCTGATTTCTTCCCAAGGCTTTCTATCTCCAAAGTTGTCTCCCTTTGAGTTTTCTTAGTTGTTTCTACTTCTGATTTTAGATCCTGGATGGTTTTGCTTAGCTCCTTCACTTGCATGTTTGTGTTTTCCTGTAATTCTTTAAGAGATTTTTGTGTTTTCTCTTTCATGAGCTCAGCCTGTTGACCAAAGTTCTCCTGTATTTCTTTAAGAGATTTTTGTGTTTCGTCTTTCATGACCTCAGCCTGTTGAGCAAAGTTCTCCTGTATTTCTTTAAGTGTTTTTTGCATTTCCTCCTTGTTGGCTTTTGTATTCTCCTGGATTTCTTTCAATGATTTTTGTGTTTCCCTTGCAAGGGCTTCTACCTTTTGATCCATTGTCTCCTGAATTTCTTTATGTATGACCTTCATGTGTTCCTGTACCAGCATCATGACCAGTGATTTTAAATCCAAATCTTGTTTTACTGGTGTGATGGGGTATCCAGGACATGTTGGTAGAGGAGAATTGGGTTCAGATGTTGCCATATTGCCTTGATTTCTGTTAGTGACGTTCCTGCGTTTGCCTTTTGCCATCTAGTTCTCACTGGTGTTAGTTTATCTTGTCAGTGCTGGACTCACCAGTGCAAGCTGCCCCTTCCCAGTTGGCCTCTGGTGCACAGCTTACCTCCTGCACTGCTTGTAGACAGTGTGCTGCTGCCCAGGCTGTTCAGATCCCAAAGCAGGCACCCGAAGGCTCCCGCTGGGGCCCGCTGGATTCACTGGAGCACACTGACTTCTCCCAGCTGGCCGCCCGGAAGCCCAGCTAGCCACTTGCAGGACTTGGAGATGTAATGCTGCCGCCCAGACTGATCTGGATCCGGAAGCGGAGAGAGTAGAGCTAAGGGCTTCTGTCTGAGGCCTTGCCCCAGATTGTGTCTGTGGAGCAGATGGAGCCCGTGTGCACTCCCAGGGAGTGCCGACGGTGTATGCTACTGTGACCTCCCCTGAGTTCCGCTCACTCCGCTGGGCAGCCGATCTGCCAACCGGGCTATCGCACACAAGGTTAGCCTGGCCGCCCAGTCCCTGAGTCCAGGCAAAAGCCTGGGAGGCCAAGGTCCGAGCAAAGTTCCCCTACGGCTTTGACTGTTAATTGGGTTTGCCAGGTGACTAGGATGGCGGGCATGTGAGCCCGCGCTCCCTGAAAGCGCCGGGAGAGTCTGCTTTGCTAACAATCACCTGGGCGGGTTGACTCACAGATGGCCCACCAAGCCGCCCAGTTCTTGGGGTCAGTCCTGTGCCTTTTGGGGCCTGGACCCCCGCTTTGTTAGCCTTAGGCTATGCCTGTTACAGGTCTGCCCGCCTGAGCTCTCTGTCGTCCTGCAGGCAAAATGGCGGCGGCGCGCTCGCAGGCCTGGGCAAAAAACCTCCTGGTTGGATTGGCACCCCGATGGCCCCCCGACCCGCCCAGGGCCTGGGTGCAGGCCAACGCCCGTCGGGCTCAGACCACCGCGGTGTTGGCCTCGGATTATGTTTGTGTACCTCAGTCTGTCCGATTCCTGGAGTACGGAACCAAGATGGATCCTCCTCTCCTGACTGGTGGGAGGCCGAGTTCTGAAGTGGCCTCCGTGCAGGAAAGGCGCCGCACAACTGCAGCTGCTTGCTGTCCGGCTGGTCAGCGAAGGTCAGTGGTCGTGGGCGCAGGGCCTAACTGGTCCCTGTGACGCCTTGGTTCCACTGCTGATGGCCCTTCAGCTGGAGCAGCCACTGCTGCCGCTGCTGCCGCCGCCACCTAGTCTGTTGTTCTTAATCCTGGCACAATACCTCCTAGCAGGGGCAGTTAGAGGTCCCATGGTCTCGTTTCTACCCCTCCTTCCCTAGACCGTCTTAGCCCTATCCTTCCCGGTATAAGAGGACAAGCAAGGCTCCAGGGGAGATTGAAGGTTGTTGACTTTGTTCCCATTGGGATGGAAAGGACAATGACGTCAGGCCATTGGCATTCTGCCAGCCGAGGTAGGGAGCCTTCACCTGAGGTGGGTCTATCCAGTAGCTCGCTCAGCCTTCCCTGCTGCTGCTGCTCCCTTCGTGCGTACAGCTGCAGCTCTTGTCTATGCTGGCTAATGTCAACAGTGGACATGACAGGATGGCGTCCAAGACAAGTAAGGTCTTTGTATGAGGAAGCAGCCCAGGCGGCTCCAAGTGGCACCACCAAACTAGTACAGAAATGCACTAGGCTCAGACTCGCTCAGCAATGGCGTCAGAAGCTCTGAAAAGTCTGTCACTTTGCCGTTCTCCGCTCTGGTGTTCACTTATCTGTTTGTGTTTGTACGAGTGCGACAACTCTGAGCTGGACGTATGATTCCCAGACAAGAGAGAAGGTGGAGGAAGAGAAAGGCTTGGGCACAGAGTGTTTAGTAAATCAGAAAGTGTCTTCATGTAAGTATGCATACCTATGCTTTCCTAGCCACAAATATGTCACCTGCCCACTTACAAAAACAGGCCAAAAAACAAGTCTACAGCTGAGCACAAAGCTGTCTCAGAAAATCAAGTTATCTACCGGTGAAGAAGCAGAGGATGAATTCAGGGAGAATAAACAATAGCATCCGGCATCCCTTCTGTAAGTCATGTGTAGAAATTTGTTTCAAGGACCCAAGAAACTATTTGTAAGAAAAATCACTTTATGCTATTTGAGTCTTTAAAAGGTTTTTCAGGTAGCTGAATGAGATGTTCACTTTAAAAAGTCAACTCCGCACTCACAAATCAGAATCACCTGGGAGGAGCTGTGCCCGCCCGCCTTCTCTGTGTGGACAGTGCACTCAGGTGAGACAGTGCGCCCAGATGAAAGGGGTGTGGAAGTAGGCTGTCCCGCTGGCTGAGCCAGCCTTCCCTCCTGTTCCTGTTTCCTTCTTACAGCTGCAGCTCAGTGCTGAACTGCTGATAGGAGAGCCAAAGTCTCCAGCACCCACCAGGTTTGGGACACCAGACTGGGACAGCTTAAGCACCCAGCCTCAAGGCCTGAGCAACCAGCAGGACTCAGCGTCTCAGGTGAGACAATCCTTCTATTTCAACGTTAGCTGATACAGTCATGATAATAACAATAATAAGTTCTATCTGTTCTGCCCCTCCAGGAAACTCTAATACACTATATAAAAATGAGCAAATTAGAGCCAAATATGGTGGCATATGCCTCTAATCCCAAAATGATGGAGGTAGAGACTGAACAAACTAGAGTTTGTAGGCCAGTCTGTGCTACATAAGGAGATCCTCTTTTAAAACCAACAAGGAGCTGGGGAAAGATCCGGTCTGTTCAAGTGCTCGGTATGCAAACATAAGGATCTCAGTCTGAATCTCCCACACCCAAGTTAGGAAAAAAGAAAAAAGAAAAAAGCTGGGCCCTTGGAGTGGGCGGAGGGACCCCAGAGCTTGGTGGCCAGCCGGTCTAGAGCCGGTGAGCTCCAGGCTCAACAGAGACCCAGGTGCAAACTAGGATGGAAGGTGACTGCAGAACACCCAGCACGGACTTCTGTCCTCTGTATGAACACACGGACGGACAGGCAGGCAGGCAGGCACGCACGCACACACACAAAAATCACAATAAAAAGTAAAGAATCAAGAACAAAATCAGAGACAACTAGTTAAGAAAACTCCTGTTCTCCTGTCTAACAAGAAAGATCGGGCCTAGATTTAGAAGGCAAGGATGCTAGGTCCCAAATTCTGGTTGAGCACCTTGGTCTGTGGAGGGTCCAAGTGGGGAAGAAGTAAGGAACAAACGCTCACCTAACCCTGTCCCTGCTTAGTAAGATGATTTGTAAGTTTCAGCACATGCTTGCTGGTAAACGATGTCATTTCACATATTTAAAGAAAACGGAAAATGCACTTTAAGGAAAATCTAATGCAAGGCCTAACTGAATACACTTAGCAACGTTCTTTATTGATCTTAAAGTATTACAATTAAGGCCCTTTGAACTGTTTCAGCACAAGATATAAGACCACTGGTATTTAGTCTCCAGGTCTAAGCTAAAAAAAAAACAGGAAAAGTCATTCCACTTAACATTTAATATTTTAATTTTGCCTACAATTAAAACCTGCAAGAAACAACCTTAAACCTTAACGGTGACATGCACAATATTACCAAAAGAAAAAAAATAAATGCATTTGGAGTATTATAAACTGAAGTGTTTTATAAATGGTAGCAAACTACAGATTAAGAAGGTATTTTTTTCCTAATTTGACTACCAACAAAGCTACAAGCACTGTATCACAATAACAAAGTTCATATTACATGTCATTCTTTAATTTTTCTGTAAGTATTGTAAGATCCAAGAACACCTAAAAGACACTCAAAGTAAGAGTAAAGTAAGCTTGAAACTGTCAAGAACACTGGCATAATGGCAAAGATAAACAGGCTCTCAGTGACAGAGGACTCCGGAGACACGGCAGAAGGGAAGACATTACAGTGATCTACTGTCCTGCACAGTACCAGCCGAGGCTGGCCTGCTTTGCTTTCTCTTCCTTTCTTTTCTTTCTTTTCTTTCCTTCCTTCCTTTCCTTCCTTCCTTCCTTCCTTCCTTCCTTCCTTCCTTCCTTCCTTCCTTTCTTTCTTTCTGTTTTTGTTTTGTTTTTTGTTTTGTTTTTGGATTTTTTTTTTCCCCCTGAGACAGGGTTTCTCTGTATATCCCTAGCTGTCCTGGAACTCACTGTAGACCAGGCTGGCCTCGAACTCAGAAATCTGCCTGCATCTGCCTCCCAGAATGCTGGGATTACAGACGTGTGCCACCACGCCCGGCCCTGCTTTGCTTTCTAATGCTGGGATGAGACAAAACCAAAAGCAGCATGGCGATCAGAAGGGTGCATTTGGCTCACACTCCCCACTTCCCAGTCCAACGAGAAGGGACATGGTCAGGAAACAAGGGCTGAGAGAGACCCATGAGAAGCCCTCCTTACTGTGCCCCCTCTCATTTTGTTTGCTCTTCTATGACTTACCATCAGCTACCCAGGAATGGCTCCTCCCACAGTGGGCTGGGCTCTCCCACATCCATCAGTAATCAAAAGACTGCCTTACAGACTTACCCACAAGCCAATCTGATGGAGAAAACTCCTACTAAACAGAGTCCCTCCTCCCAGATATACCTGTGTCAAGCTGACAAAAATTAAGCAACACAACAGCCTTTGAACAATAACTGTAGAATTTTTAAACACTTTTCTACCCAGTGTATTCCGGTTCCCTCACATCACTGGCTACTCCGGAGGTCCACACGTGCAGGAATTTCTAACTCTGCTAAGTTAATTCTGAGTGTGTATCCTGGGTGAGGTGTGGCCAGCAGCTGTAAACTGAGAGGCTGCTTATCACAGGACAGCCCCGCCACGCCTTTACTCTCATTCTGTCCACTTTCTTCTGACATGTTTTCAGGCTTTCGGGTTTACAGTATTTTATGGAGGAAATTTGTATGCTGTCATGAACATCTGTACTGGAAATTGTGGAAAGAACCTGCATCTTACTTGTCTTCTATGTACCAAGTGAAGTTTACCCAATCTAATATACACTAAAGCACAGACACCTAGTAATAAGTTTCTGATTACTTTGTAATATACATCCAATAACAAATATTTTTTATTTAACACTCAACCATTATTTCTTCCTCTCCTAACTTTGTAACTAAATTAGCCTTTAATCATTAGAAGATATACTACCTTCTGATCTTTTGATCAAAATTCACAAAGGAGTATATTTCCCTGTTGATTTCTCATTTGCCAAAAGCAGGACCTAACTGAAAATTATTCTATCTTATAGAACCTGGTTTAGAAAAGAGAGAGACAGACACACAGACACACAGACACACACACACACACACAGAGAGAGAGAGAGAGAGAGAGAGAGAGAGAGAGAGAAAGAGAGAATGAGAATGAATGCTAAAGTGCAGAGAAATAAGAGTGCTTTCCCCAAACCCAATAGAGAAACCACCAGAAACAAATACAGAAGGCAAGAATTCAAGACGAGTAGGGAGTAATGGGGGTAGGAAGAAAAGCTCTGCAAAGACGACATGCTTCTCATGCTGAAGGAAGGTCTAACTTCCAGACTGAGAGCTCAGGCTGCAGTGAGGACAGACAGGACGAGCACAGTAGGCTAACAACAGCAACGGCTAAAAACTTCCCATGTCCTTCAGAAAGTAAACGTGGAACAACTAAGAGAAACTAAAACTAAGTGGAGAACAGAAACAGTGGCACATGCAGCAATGCATCAGCAGGCAAAAGAACTGCCACGACCTGGAATTCTGTTAGTAGTTTTCAGTCCTCCCTACTTTATCTCAGAGAGCTACAGACAATGGAGGAAGAAAAAACTAAACGTAATCCAATGGATGAGTCATAACTAGAAGCCGGGAGAAAAACACACAAAAACACTTAACTTTTTCTAAAACCCTCAAGCTTCATTTTATCTTAATTCTAAGCAACTGAACCATTTTTAGAATAGTTCATAAAAAACCTTTTCTTTAAATCTTTACTTCTCAGTGCATAGCAAAGCAAACTCTAGAGAGACTATAACATAAAATGATGAAACTATAAAAGAATGTCGGTGGACAGGCATCTCAGGAGAAAAGAAGACACAAAGAAAAGCTTTAAAGACAATAAATCTAGGGAGTTGAGAGATTAAATAAAAACAGAGCAATAGTTATTTAAAGTGACTACAAAAATGCAGACCAAAAAAATTCCACAACCAAATGGCCAAAGGCAGAAAAGAAAAAGGATTAATCACAACCAATGATTCACTAGAAATGTAAATTAAAACAAATATAGTATTTGCTTTATTACAATCCTGGACCTGCAAGATGGCTCAGTGGGTAAAAACTCTTGTCACCCAAGTCTTGTGACAGAAGAAGAAAACTAACTTCTACAAGTTGTCCTCTGACCTCAACACATGTGCAAGGCACAAGCACCTCACCTCCATAAACAAATATAATAAAGATGTAAAAGCTAAGAAATGTATTTTAAATGATGACATTTAAGGATACACAGAACTGTTCCTAAGAGCACTGTTCACAGCAGCCAACAATACCCAGATGCAGCAGTCACAGCAGATTGTATACAACACTAAAAACCAACAAACTACTGCCCCATGACAGCCAAACCACACAACAAGGAACAAGACAGAATCCTCTCGCCAAGTTCAAAAGCTGACTGCACTAACCTATGTGTGGTTAAGGGCTAGAGATTCGGGTGGGCTTGCGGGCTGCAGATGTACTGATTCTTAATCTGGGCGCCTATTACATCCAGGCGTAAACACTGAAAATTCACCTTATGGTAAACTCGACTTATCTGGTGCACTTATCTGGTGTTTGCTGCATTTCAAAAACAAACTACCATGTAAGGTGTAAGGACTGTGTGAGGAACATAAAGTAGTAGACTCTCTTGAGAAAGCCAATACAGCAGCACAAATTTACAAGCCAAACTTTGGGATTCTACGTCCTGCACTTTACAGCACCGTTGTGAGAATTTTCAGGAACCGTGCTTATTCCACACACTCAGCACCCAGGGCTCCTTTAAGGACAATCTAAGGAACACAGGACTGTTTCTCCTCAAATATAAAACCGCTTGAAAGGTTCATGCATGTGACAGTACCAACTGTCACAACATCTCACTAAACATGGGAGTCTTAACTGAATTTTATGTATCCTCCAACAATGATTCTCAATTTTACACATGAATGAAAAAAACAGGAGGGATTTTCAAAAAACAAGCTTACCCTACACCAGTGGTATAATCAGTCCAGGATTAGGAATCTGTTCCCAAAAAGTATGGGCATCTCCTGGGGTTTGGTAAAAAGGCAAATTATCAAGCTCTGCTACAGACTAACCAGATGACTCTGGAAGTGGCCCAGCAGCAAACCTTCTAGTCTGAGAACTCTAATTATAGCTGCAGGAGTGTATAATTCTCCTGAAAATTACACATGAATCGTGGTGTATATGAGACTGTCCACATCCATCAGCAGATTCTTAAACCCATGTTAACAAAATTACGAGCGCCTTGTATTAGTCAGCACATTTCACACTCCCCGCTGGGGTTCCTAGTGACCTCAACGGTCCTTTCTGGGACCTGAGAAGTCCAAACTGTGAAACAATACTAAGATGATCCTGCTCTCCTCACCGCCAGGAGTGACGGTACTTGATTTCATAGCATCACGCCTTGGACATTTGGAAAATGCATCCATAGTTCTCTCAACCCAAACAAACAAAACCTTCATACTACATTACCCAAGGAGAGACACATAACTGTACACTCCAGTCGCCGTCCCTCTTTGTCACCAGATCTCCGTAGTATTTTCATGGTAGTTTTCCTGAGGCAATTCCACATGGGAATATTTTTCATGTAAATGTAATTACATCACATTCCAGCCACCGAGGTACATATTTGAGTAAGAGTGCCACAATGAGAATCACATAAGCACCTCTAGAGGTGCCGGCCTACTTGACTAACATCATACAGCTGTTTAAGAACAGTCCGGACCTCTGCATTTGGCCCACATTTTCTCCAGGATGAACTCGGGAGCCTGTTACTTAGAAGAGAACAATCTTTGCTCCCAAAGACAGGCTTTAAGCTTTTTGACAAATACCTAAATTTTATAGTATTACACAAGCTTTTATAATATTAACAGTTTCCCAATAACCATCACTTTTCTAAGACTGGTGTTACTAACAAACGTGCTGCATAGGTTAATACTTTGAAAGATCTGCATGGCATACTAAAGTAATACTTCCCAAAAGACCAAACCATATAATAATAAGATCCATTTCTATAAAGTCAGTACATTTTAACATACCAAAAAATATGAAAGTTAAGAGGTTAATACTTTGAAAGATCTGCATGGCATACTAAAGTAATACTTCCCAAAAGACCAAACCATATAATAATAAGATCCATTTCTATAAAGTCAGTACATTTTAACATACCAAAAAATATGAAAATTTCACTGATAAGGCTCAAAATTCTCCTTACAAGAATTATCCAAATCCTGTATTAAAAAAATAATAATCTATTATTTGAAAAGACCATTGAAATAGTACTTTCTTCTCCACTCCATCATCTGTTTCATGAATTCAATCCATATACTCCACACGACGACGACGACGACGACGACGACAGGGAAAAGGCAAGAATTGGGCTATCTTCTATCAAATCTAGCATTAAACTGACTCAAACACAGAAACCACCTTTATTCAGTAATCTTAGCTTCACAAAGTATATAGACTCTCAGACAATGCAACTGATGAATTTTTACTTCTACATTTTAACTTATACCATAAGTCTCAACAGATGTAACCCATATTAATGAACACACACTCTATATAGTCATTTCCTCTCTCCACAGTACTGCTTTCTGCACTGGTGGTCTGCAGCCAGCCACTGACTGGGAGTATTATATAGAAAAGACCAGAAACAAAAACGTGTAAACTATACCCATGTGCTGTCTGTAGCAATGTGTAAACTATACCCATGTGCTGTCTGTAGCAGTGTGGTGAAGTGTACTGTGCCCTGTGTGTGTTCTGCCTAGGGTGCCCGATCTGCCCATTGTCACTGTTTCACTTCACTCTCTGAGCATTTCAGTTCTTTTCCTGCCGTCACTCTTATCTAAGCTGACAATTCAGATACAATAGAACGAGCTAACCATGCTTCCCTTAGGAGAAAAGATGGGGGTTCTTGACTTGGGGACTTCTGGAAAAGATCAAAACTATCTGCACATAATTTGCCACCAATTCTTCTGTTTCTGTATTCTTGCCACTAGTCCCTTAATACTTTATAAATCAAACCTTACACTGGGTGTATGTTTTGGAAAAACAATTTCTCTAAAGCTTGTCTAGTTTCAGGCATCTGAGGACCCTGAGGGCAAGGAGCATTACTATATCTTTGAGTATTAAGAGTCCTGAGACAAAATTTTTGAGAAACAACATTTTGATTCTAAGTGTTCTCTGCATATTTCCTCCCAATTAAACAATCCCTCCTGGAAGGGAGAAGGCTCATTTCACAAGAAAGTTCCTCCAAACCCAAGATGTCCCTCCCCAAGGATATATACGCAGTAAACAACCACTGGAGAGAGAGATGCTTCTGCCGGGCTACCAGCAACTTGTGCAGCAAACTCAAGGCGGGACGGTTTTATGACATGAGCTGATGTGGGTTTGGGTGATAGGGCTCCGAGTCACTCACTGAAGCTCTTTAAAGTGACCTTAACAAACTCACTGTCTCACCAAGCAGATGCGTGAAATAATCATTGCTCTGATTTGCCATTGGCCTCATAGGTGGGGTGGGGACTGTATGTTCATAGAGTCCCAGGAAAAGCCACACAATGCAATTAGCAACCAAACGGAGCAAACAAAGCCTAAGACATCTAGGATATGCAACTGAAGCTCATCTATCTCAAGGGGGAGCATCCACACAAGCAATCCCAAACTGGCTACAGACTGCTGTTTCTTACAGCTTGTGGCTGCAAAAGACTGGAGAACAAAGCAAAGGAATAGAGTACATTGACCGTTGTTTCTTACAGCTTGTGGGAAGCCAAGCAATGGAGTCCATAAGGGACACCACCTTGCTGTAGTGGCAGGTGTGTACCCCAGGGCGGGTGATAAGATGTGCGACTGAGTCTGAACTATTTGGGCATGGAGCGTCTTTGGGAAAAATCCCAGAGCCGACTGAGAAGAGGATGCCTCCAAACAGCCGACGGTCTAGACACGACTGCAGTCCCCCAAAGCAGCACACACAGGATAGATAGGATGTAAGCAGGCTGTGGCTGCCGGCATATGGATTTCTGCTGAGTGTTGAGACATACAAGAGAGGCTGAGCTGTCTTTCTCAGAATGAACATGCCAGCATAAGAGAGAGAGAGAGAGAGAGAGGCAGGCCAGGCAGTGGTGGCGCACGCCTGTAATCCCAGCACTTGGGAGGCAGAGGCAGGTGGATTTCTGAGTTCAAGCCAGCCTGGTCTACAGAGTGAGTTCCAGGACAGCCAGGACTACACAGAAAAACCCTGACTCAAAAAACCAAAAAAAAAAAAAGAGAGAGAGACAAATGTCAAACAATATGAATAAAAAAAAAAGAGAGAGAGAGAGGGGGGCACAACAGGAAAAAGACATGGGAATGCATCCTCACATTAGCCCTGGTTTGGGAGGAAAAGTGGGGATGGGGTGGGGTGGGGGCTAAGATGGAGGTGCTAGACTGCTGCTCCACTTAGTGGAGTACAAGGAATAGAGTACAAATTTGATCCATGCTAAATAGTCCCTAATATCCAAAAACTCAGAATGCATGGGAAGAATCAAACAATAAAAAGGAAGATAGCAAAGAATACAAGATACCCCTCACATCTAAATTTAATACAGAGGAAGAAAAATCTCTGTGATTCAACAAGCAGATGGCAGCCTCAATAATGGAGCAGTACAGGGGACTATGGTAACCACTACCACACTATGGCTGAAAAACAGTGCCGGAGTCCTCACAGCCTGATTCATGAAGCTGCTGGAACAGGGGATACAGGAGACCGGTCTGGCTACCCTAGAAGCAGAGAAAATGATTAATATAATGGCTCACCCCTAGAAATTAAAGCTGAATAATCTGAAGCAACATGAGGAAAATTAGTCCCGGAGGGACTAGAATGACTCACATAGGGATACCTGGTTATGACCAGCTGAGTTCCTGTGTCAAAGGATATACAGCAAATGGGAGGGGCGAACTGAGTGTAAAAGATGTGTGTGTGCCCCACCAGGTGTCGTGTGGTGTCAGCTTCCTCCAAGTGTGTAACAGCCTCCTTCCTCGAGATTGAAACATTCCATCCTGCAGGAAACTCTTTAAATAGGTAAACAACTCAAAATAGCTTCCCAAAGTCCCTGAAACTGACCAGATACTGTCATTAGGCCCCTCCCCACCAGAGTAAGCAATAGAGGCTGAGAGTCCCTCTCACAAGAGCAGAGCTGAGCTGCAAAGAAGACTCAAAAAGCAGACCAGCTGCCTGCAAGAGTTGCTTAAGGACCTGCTGAGCAGCCTGCAGGCTGCAGTGTGCTCCAGGTGGCCCAGTGTTGGTGAGCTGCCACTCATGGGGGGTGGGCTTTGGTGACAGAGCTGCCTTAGAATCAATAAAACTCATTGGCTCACCAGGTTGGACTTTGCTGGTATCTGTTCTTTTCTGTCATAGGATCCCTATCTAGGATGAGTAGACAGACGTGTGTCTCCCCTGAAAAAGTTTGTTATTCAATGCCAAGCCAGACAGGTTTATATTCAGAGGAAAGTTAAGATGGGGGTGGCTTTCATGGCTTTGCAGAGTGAGTCCATGGTAAAATATGATCTTTACAAAATGGAATCTGGAGCCGGGCGTGGCGGCGCATGCCTGTAATCCCAGCACTCTGGGAGGCAGAGGCAGGTGGATTTCTGAGTTCGAGGCCAGCCTGGGCTACAGAGTGAGTTCCAGGACAGCCAGGGCTACACAGAGAAGCCCTGTCTCAAAAAAACAAACAAAAAACAAAAACAGAAAACAGAAAACAAAAACAACAAAAAAACAAAATGGAATCTGGATGACTTACTTATGTATGTTTTTCATAAAGTGTTCAAGCAAGGGCATGAGAGAAAGGCAGGGCAGACAAGGAGTCTGTCCAGGTCTCCAGACAGCAGGACTGCTACTAAACCGGAATTTCCAAGTAAAAGGCTGACAAAAAGCCACACATTGTGCTTGTCAGCCCCTGAAGGCTTTGAAACCTGAAACATTTGAAAGGGTCAAAGAGGAGAAAGAGCAGTACAGGTGAAAAGATGAAGTCCCATCCCCCACCCCCCCACCCCCAGGGGCAGGCGGCAGGCAGTTAGTCCATTAGTGGATGCTGTGCACACTTCTCTCTCCCTAGAAGAAAGCGCACCAGGGCTGAAGCTGTTTGCCCAGTCTGGACCCTTTGAGCCCGGGTATGACTCATGGAAAGGCAAAACCGCCTTGTTTATCAAAGCCTGTCAGAACCAGGAAGCTGGATCCCAGCAGGCACAGAAGGCAAGGATACAGACCTGCTCCCTTCCGGTCTCCAGCCAGGCTGGACCCCTAGGAAACCCACTGTGGGTGGAAGGATGTGCCGCAGCCACAGATGGAGTGCAGGGAGGCTCGTGAAGAACTGCATACTTAGCTCTTTGTAATCTATATCTAATAACATACTAAATAAGGACGCACCCTCCCTTCATGCGGCCATCCCTAACAGCTCTACTGACAGGATGACGGATGCAGGGGATGAGATCTTTTGGTGTTGCATTAGATCCTATTAACACTTTAAAATGAAAATGTCTCAATTCAAATGAAATAGCAAAAAATCCCTGGTCTTTTCTTCCCACTCTTAAAAGACAAGATGGTCTGCCTTGTGATACTTCACAAAGGTCAACAATTGCCAGAGAGTAGACTCTGGTAGCTGCCTGCTAGCCGGGCAGGGTGCAGTCAGTTTATGCTGCTGTTATGAGTGGTCAACCACACCACCCTGGGCTGATCTGTTATACAACCCCAATAAGCTCAATGGCTCACCAAGCCAGTCTTGGGAGAACTCTTTCTATGCTCTGTCACTGGTGCTTGATCTGGGATGAAAAGATGATTAATCCTACCTACCCATTATCCAACAAGGACAGGAAATAACACCACTCACCATCTTGCAGAAGAACTATTTGGTGAACTTCTGACAAAGGACCAGACAATTTTAGTAGAGTCCTACTATCTAAAGCCCTGAGAAATCCCTACTGTCAAGGTCCCTTAGAAATAGAGATCCAGATGGTATAAGCGTGAGGACTACACTGTGTCTCAATAACTGTTGACCAATGCAAGTTTCATTAAGCTCATGTGAATTTCCACTAACACTTCTTTAATGATGAATTTCACACTGCCAGAACCACAGTCATTCACACATCCATAACTGACAGAAAAACTGAAAAGGGCATTATTAACATAACTGCTGAAATTCACACTACTGAATACCAGTATTTCCATATTTCACATTGGCGAGATTAAATGAGTTCTCAGGCTGGATCAGCTGGTAAAATGACCATCATGTATCCATGGGGACTTGAGCTTGGCTCTTCAGCACCCTGGAAAAGTAGCGAAGTTACCAGTAACTAGGGTTACCATTTGTAACCCTAGTACTCAGGCTGGATGACAGGAGGATCCCTAGAGTTCAGTGGTCAACCAATCTAGCCAAACTGTGAGCTCCAGCTTTGACCTCCACACACGAATGCATATATTCACACACATGCAGACTTATAACACACACCCAGTTCTCTGTACAATATCAAAGGCCAAAACATCTACTATAATATTTGTTGTTTCATTTTAATTATGGCAAAATATACATTATATAAAACTTACTACCTGAGCGTTTGCACTATTTACATTAGCGCATGCTCTGAGGCACATGAGGAGGGTAGCGGCAGCTCTGAGGTTGGTGCTTTCCTTCTCCCAGCAGCTGTGGGAGCAGCTCGGGCATGAGGCTTGCGCAGCGGGCACTCCTACCTGCTGAGCCATCTATCTCCCCAGCTCCCATCCCAAACAGAACTCGCTCAGTAATAGTTGTGACTCCTTCATTTTTGCTATTTAATTTTTTGTTTGCTTCTGTGAATTAAAATATTTAACAGAAATGTATCAGGATTTCCTTAAAACTCTTTAAACTTAACAGAATTAATTTCTAAAATACCCTCTGATTTAATGAGGATCACTCAGTCAAAATGAACAAACGGTAAGACAGGCCAACCCCTGGGACTGCTCTGCAATGAGTCGCTCTGCGGTGTAGGGAGCTTCTGCTCCTGCAGGAGACTCAGACTTGCTTCCCAGTACCCACAGTGGACTTCTCAAACTCCAGCTCCAGGGGACCCCCTCTTCCAGCCCCCAAGGGTTCCAACTCCGCACATGAACACATGCAAATATGCACATATATTTAACTGTAAAAAAAAATCTTTTAAAACAAGCGCTCTAATATCCTACTTACTGAAGAGTTTTACTTTAAATGCCAAGGCTAAGGGTTAGAGGGACCCTCCCATCATAAACTCACTACCTGCCTTGGAGTAGGAAGATGAGGGACTATTTTTTCTTCACTTCCAAATTTACATGATTGTTTTTATCATCAGGAAACCAATGAGAAAGTCATGAGAGCTGTCAAATTATAAAATAACTCAAAGCATAATTTTATTTCTCATTACTATGAAGTTTCCATTGAGCAGCCGGACTTAATGATTCTAAGACAACTAGATATATAGGGTTAGTCCTACTGTGTCACTTAATAGCTATGTGACGTCTGACTTTGACAGTAAAAAAGTAGATTAGTACATTAAAAATCATTATTTCTATATATAAAAAAGTCAGATCTGAGATTAGAAATATTAACCTAAAAAGTCCCCTCTTCAAAAGTGCACTGAATACCTATCTTAAGGTTTTCCTTATTTTCATAAATTTCTAATAGGATAACAATTATACATTCCATTGCTACATTATGAATACTGCCTTGTGGGGAACACCAAGTAAGTCAAGCTTTTACTACCTTGCACTACAAATTAGTGCAGAAGAATTTTTTTTCCAAATGAGATTTTTCCTACAGAAAAGAACTTAGCATCTCTATTCCAGACATTATTTTACAAAACAGCTATCATGTACTTATTAACTGTACTCCTGTGTCATCTTTTTTTAAAAAAGGCAAATTTCCATAGTCAAAACAAGGTAAGCCTATGAAAAAGGAGAAAGGCACAATGTATGAACGGGCTGGATGGGACATCAAAATGGCTCCCTATTATATCAGAACAAGGGCATCCAGGCCTATTGGATCTACGTGGACTTACCCAGCCTTTTCAACAGCACTATAATTAGCTACAAATTGTGACGTTTCATTACTTTTCAAAATTATAAATGGTGATATGAAGACTGCAGCTTTTAAGAACTGTGGGTCAAGCCATGAACTCTTTTTAAAGGCTGTCTGGCTCTGCAGTTAACAAAAGTCATCTAACATTAACTATCAACGTTTACTCGATTCTTTAAGAAGAAAAGAGTTACAAGTCCAAACATACAAAAACCTGCCACTAGCCATCGAGTTACAACCAAAAGGAGGCTTCATGCTTTATTTCTCATTTCCTGCATTTTAAAAGAAAAAGACTCATTTTTTAAAAAACTGAACTAGGAGCTACCGCTCCACAAAGAACTGAGCAGAACAATCTAATGGTCGTGCTGCTTTAGTTCTATAGACAGCCTGAGCAAACAGGAAAAGCAAATTTCCACAAAGCAGGCATCACCTGACAGAGTCCCTAAAGCACAGGACCCCAAGACACCACTAGGATGTTCCTCTAATACTTTTTTTCCCTCTATTATTTGAATCAAAATGATTTTCAAAAAACTTAGGCTCAAAATCCATCATCCCAAGTGCCTAGACTTTAATAAAATCCCAAGAAACTCCTCCATGTCCATCCATCCATACACACATACATATACACACATATTAAGGAGTACAATGTTTTTCAAACAATACACTGGAAGTCTACTTCTGGACATTTGCTTTTTTTGCATTATGGCTGGTCTGATAGAAAGCAAAGAGTTTTTTCTTTTACCTCATCCGTATATTACAGCCTGTTCATGGTGACTAATCCTGCTTCTGATCAAGAAACCACAGGAATGACACAAATAGCTTAGTTCATTTTCTATCATAAAAAACAATTATAAAAGCTAAAAATTTAGGGCTGGAGAGATGGCTCAGAGGTTAAACACACTGACTGTTCTTCCGAAGGACCTGAGTTCAAATCCCAGCAACCACATGGTGGCTCACAACCATCTGTAAAGAGATCTGACCCCTTCTTCTGGTGTGTCTGAAGACAGCTATAGTGTACTTATATACATTAAATAAATAAATCCTTACCAAAAAAACCCCAAAATTTAAGTGATAAACAAATCTTTCTGGCAAGTCTAACATCAAGGAGCCTCAACTAGCAAGCACCCTCTCTCTCCCTGCACAAAGCCAGCTGGTTAAATGGCATAGCAACGTACACACGCTCTAGGTGAAGAACTAGCCCAATTCATCCTTTTTATTAGGAATCATTCCCAAAACAGCTACTGTACTCCACTGTACTGACAACACTACTCACATGTTAGACCTTCCCAGCTTCCCTCCACCTAGCATACATGTGAATACATGTATACACAAAGTCACACACTCAAAAGGAAGCCACACATATGGACTCAACATTTGCTCATGCCATGCCCTCCTAAAAAAAAAATCTATGCACTGAAACCTTCCAGTGTGGCAGGATTAGGAGGTGAGTGAGGCCTTTGGAAAGTGATTGGGCAACAAAAGTGAAACTTAGAGCCAGCCGGGCGGTGGTGGTGCACACCTGTAATCCCAGCACTCTGGGAGGCAGAGGCAGGCGGATTTCTGAGTTCGAGGCCAGCCTGGTCTACAGAGTGAGTTCCAGGACAGCCAGGGCTACACAGAGAAACCCTGTCTCGGAAAAACTAAATCCAAAAAAACCCCAAAAAACCCAAAAAACAAAAAACAAAACTTACAGCCTTTGTAAGGAAAGACATGAGTGCTCTCTGCTCACCACTAAAAAGTACTAAAAAGTTGTTAGTCAGCAACTCAGAAGACAGGTCTTACCAGAAGCTGCCCTTCTGAGACCCTGATCTGATCTCAGATCCAGCAATATGAGAAATTTTTATTACTTATAAGCTACCCAACTGTTACACTTGCATAATACCAGTCCAACTGACTAACAAATAATCATAAATATTTATGAATCTACTAGTTGCTTTTAATTGAATGATGTTGAGCTAGGGATATGGTGGGATAGGACTATTGGTGGAGTATACGTACACGTGCATGAACACTGGAGTCAACCCTACCACACACCACACCACACAAAGGCAAAACTAACCTAGTAAACAGAAAAACAGATAATCCCACAAACGTGTTTAGAAATGCATTTGCAAATCTTGGCCGTTGACTCTCAGCAACTGCTGGCTACATTAGTGAGAGCAGCAGGGCCCATGTTAAAGCACTGGTTAAAGAGACATTTATTCTCCAACCTCTTAGAAAAGCCAAACCTAAAATTGAATATTCCGTTGTACCTGACGCTAGATAACAAAGCAGGTTGCAGGGAAAGGCAGCTTCTTGGATGACACCAATGATCTAGTATATAGTCACAAGTTGGATACAGTTTTGGGTTAAGGAAAGACCGAGTCACATGAAAGAGACAGGCTCATAATAACATTAAAAAGCTATCATGAAGTGATATCACTGTCACTGTGATGTCACAATGCATCACTTCTGTGTTCTATGATGACTCTGGTGTAAACAAACCCAGTGGAGTATACCTGTACTGTCCCTCTCATACGGATCCATAGCTCATCCAATTGCATGCAGTACATAGACTTGGTAATGCTAAGTTACTAGCTTGATGTATTAACTACATTATGCTTTTCATCATTATTTCACACTTAAAAAATACATACACAGAAAGCAGCCTCAAGGAGGTCCTGCAGAAGGCACTGCTATCAGAGGAGATGGGCCAATGCTGCCATTGTCCCTGAGCACATTCCAGGGGGACAAATGCTAGCGCCCAGTGCGACAGTTCTAGAAAGTGAAGGACAGTGAGAACAATTATTCTGACCTGGTGTTGACCTCCGTTACTTAATATATCTGTCCTACTTCTTAACAATAACTAGTACACAAAGTACAGTGAAAATAAAATTATTTAAAATAAAAATCATTGTAAGATAAGATGAGGATTCAAAAGATAAAAATATTTTGTTCAACTGTATAGAAAATGATTATGTGTTTTAAGTATTACAAAAGAATCAAAAGTTTTAAATTTTTTAAAGATTCTAAAGTGGGAAAGTCTTGACCAGGCATGGTGGCCCGAGCCGGCCCACTGCTCCTCAGGGGCGTGAAACAGAGCACTGCCACCTCACCTCAAGGCTCTGGGGGTAGCCTGAGACCCTGACTTCCCAAACAAAAGAGAATCAAGTCAAGCTTAACACATCGCTGAAGAACAAGATAGTTTTTATCAGTTCGGAAGGCTGTTCGTGTACATTGTTTAAACAAGGAACCGACAGCAGTGCAGGCTAATGCTGGGCATCCTATTACTCTTCGGCACACCCAGACTAACTTCCAATTCTGCAGACTCCACTCACGCTGAGTGTCTTTAAGGGTATACTGTGTTTATATTCTATGTTTATACACAAATACCCATCAGTGTGTTACCACTGTCAGAATTCACACACTATTGTGCCACTGCACACGGGTGAAGCCTGAAAGCAATACATATACACAGTACAGAGTACACGTGAATATTGGGCTGTGCCGTCCAGGTTTCTATAGACGCACGTGATGCTTACACACAACCAAATCACCTAGTGAGATGTTTCTCCAAACTTATCCCTACCATTAAGCAACAAAGAACTGTAACTTCGTGTACAGCTTGTGTAAGCACCTTCTCCTGAACATGGGTTGAGCAAATCTAGGATGAGAACATTGGAAAGTAAGTTCTTTCACTCGCCTATCCTGCTGGCTGGCTTTCTCTAAAATCAACTGGCATGTTGTGAGCTGCTCTGTGAAACTGATTACTATCTCAGTCCTACAACTCTCAAGAAACTCTTGGCTACCAATCTGGACATTTACCTAACCCAACATCCCATAATTCTAGTACGTTTTTGTCCAAGAACAACACTACAGCCACAAAACAAACTTTTAAGAATGTATGTCATAACAGCTTTATTCATAATAGTCAAAATGGAAAACAGCTTAAGAGCCAATGAGGAGAAAGAGGATTAGTTGGAGCACACTGATATAAGGAACTCTACTGAGCACATGGGAACTATTGATCCGTCCATCCTGGGGGTAGGAGAGGCGGGCCTTACAGAAGAGTGTGAACTGGGTATGATTCCATTTATAGACCGTTTAAAACATAACTGTTAATCCCAGAGAACTGACCTTCCTGACTTTGTAGTGACTTTTTATAAGGGTCTGAGGTATTTGTATGCATCAAAACTCTGCTTATTTGGGCCACCTACTCAATGGTCTGCAATCCAGGCATTTAAACAATCTGAGACACTGAGGGATATTTCAGCAGACAGTATAAGCCAGAAATATGAGCAATCTTAGATAACAGTTTGCTTGTTACTTTTTCTACTATTGGAGATATATCTGTAATGTCATCAAACAGCTAGCTTCTTCTTTAAATCATTCACTTCCAAAGAGTGACACCTGATTGAGGCAAAAGAAAAACACACTTGTGCATCTCCCTATCTCAAAGTTCCCTGAGAACTGTAAGGAACATGCACTCATTTTAGAAAACATAGGTACAAACAATCTCATTTCCAATCAGCGATTTTAAGTCTAGGAAAGAATTTGCAAAATAAATTTTTTTCTACCATAGTCAGACCTTTCAATCCTGAGAAGCTGGGCCTGTGGTCCTGCAAGTAATGCCAGCACCTGAGAGGCTGTGGCACGGGCATAAAGAAGCCAACCTAACCTAAAGCAAGAAGACTGTCTCTAAGACAATGAGACCCAAGTAAGGTAACTTCACCAACAGAATCAAAGTTGTTGTCTCAGGAGAAATCAGAGAAGTCCACTCCAGGACTGAAGCTCTTGGACTACTTTTTACCACAGGTTAAAGCATCGAGTATTTAGCTAAACAACTATACTGGAAGGGGGTGGGGATAGCGGAGCCAGCATCATCTTTATGAAAAAAATCAAGATCTGGAGTTGAGCAACTTTTGTGGGGTGTGTGCTGCAGGGAGTCCATCCAGATCAAGAAAGCAAGCCTGACACACATTCTACCTTTGGCTACCTTTGATGCTAAAATGCTTTGTAATATATAGGACCATACAAGTATATGTTAACTGACTAAACAGAAGTCTACATCAAGCATCTTCAATTTAAAGTAAATACTGTGCTGGGCATGGTGGAGGCTCCGTGAGTTTAAGGCCAACCTGATCTATACAGTGAATGGATTCTAGGACAGCCAGAGATATGTAGAGACCCTGTCTCCTTGGAAGGGGAAGGGGAAAGGGAAGGAAAGGAAAATTAAACACTCTGAGGGACTACAAGGATGAGTCAGTGGTTAGAAGTATCTGCTACTTTTCCAGAGGACCCAAGTTAGTTCCCCTGTCACCCCTTATTTCATACTGCTCACAACCACCTACAACTCCAGCCTATGGGGATCCAGCACCCAGCACCCTCAGACAGACAGACAGACAGACAGACAGACAGACACACACACACACACACACACACACACACACACACACGCCCATATATAAATACATACATAGACACATAAACTTTAAAAACTCAAATTAAGCTTTAAAAATAAATACTAAATACTGAGATCTCAAAACTGTTTGAACCCTAAATGAAAATGTCATCTGAACTCTTCTGTAAAAAGAAATTTCTCCAAAATTATATCAGTTTGTTAGTAAAAATACATCACTAGTAGGAAATAAAAAAAAAGCTCTCTAGGGAGCCTGTATAATGCTCACCCAGAATGCCAGCACTCCAGAGACCGACACAGGCAGACTTCTGTGAATTTCAGGCCAGCCTGGTCTAAATAGCCAGGACAGACAGGGCTGCATAGTAAAACCCCCGTTTTCAAAAACAAACCTAAACTAAATAATCTGTGTTAAAGGAAGGATTTCCCAGCGGCTCCAAACCCAGAATTAACAGCCTCTTCCACATTCTCCAGAAGATATGCTAACAACTCCTACAGATTACACTTGGAGGGTTGTTATTATTCTTTAACTTCCTCACTGCACAGTAAGCTCGATAAAGTTAAGAGTGTTCTGCCAGTATTGAACACATTAGCAATTGTTACTAACTATAATTTTTAAACTTTTCCATCTAAGACATTTGCCTATTTCTTATCCTTAAAAAAGCTATTCCAGGACAATGACTATAACAACAGTCAACTATAGTCAACTAACAAGGACTTTTAGCTACTCAGCCTACAGTTAATGAAAACTAGACTTAAGCTTTAATGTTATACAAACAAACATGAAGGTGTAGGTTAACTAGAGAATGCTTTCTACTGTGGAGAATGTGTTAATTATCACTTGTCTATGTCCCACAAAGAACTGAGGAAAGCAAAGAGAGCAAAGCCAATCCAGGTTAGGTCCTCCCAAGGCCAAAGTAACTGCATAAGGCTGCTTCCTGTCTGCAGTCTAGTGTATGTGAGTGCACACAAACTCCAGGAAAGAACCCTAAGCAGTTGTGGGGCAGAGAAGCCATGACAGGAACAAGTCCTCTTCTCTGTGGACCAACGCTAACTGAGTACAGCAATGCAGAGACAGAGTAAGCAGCACGCTGGTAGG
Source organism: Apodemus sylvaticus (assembly GCF_947179515.1). Lineage (NCBI taxonomy): Eukaryota > Metazoa > Chordata > Mammalia > Rodentia > Muridae > Apodemus > Apodemus sylvaticus. The sequence continues at coordinate 32,332,907 of NC_067489.1, forward strand.
CAGACATTCGTGAGACAACACATTACTCAGATGTGGAAAAGCAAACACTCTCAGATGATTTATTACATCAGACTTAGACCTTTAATTTAGCCTCTTTTAAGGAAAAAGGAATTGTGTAGTGGCGCATGCCTGAAATCCCAGGGTTTGGGAGGCTGAGGCAGAAGAACCTTGAGCCTGGTCAGGCCTGTCTTGAGAGACAGAGAAAAATGAGAAGTAGGAAAGAAAGACAAGCAAGACAAGAAAAAGAAATGCTCTTTCATATCAAACAGGAGCCTTGACTCTTCACCTACTTAGATGAAAGCCAACTTATAACCAGTTTATCACACTCAACAGTTACTGTCTAAACAGCCAGCACAGAGCCAGGAACCTGACCATTTCAATGGGTGTCACACCACTGACGAGGGTCCATTAATGAATCAGATACCATTTGCTAAAAGTTAAGTGGAAGAATATACAAGCACACATACAAGGGAGAGTGCAGTTTCCATTCCCTCAAGGTTCTGATTAAACTGCAATAATATAAACTCTAAGCAATGGCTAAAATTAAAAAACAAACCAAAACAGAAAACCTAATAGCTATCCTTTTCCATGAGCCCCAGATGACTACTTTCTCCTCAAAACTCCCAGTAACTTGGGAACTGTGCACTGCAATTACAAACCCAAGTATAGATTATGGCTTAAGTTCTAAATCAAACTGCTCACTCAGCATCTGTGTTCCACTGCTTTGCTTGTGAACTAGACTCACTTAAACATGTGTGCCTCAGCCAGGCGGTGGTGGCGCACGCCTGTAATCCTAGCATTCTGGGAGGCAGAGGCAGGCGGATTTCTGAGATCGAGGCCAGCCTGGTCTACAGAGTGAGTTCCAGGGCAGCCAGGGCTACACAGAGAAACCCTGTCTCGAAGAAACCAAAAAAAAAAAAAAAGTGTGCCTCACTTTATCATCTGTAAAATGGAAATCACAGTACTTGCCAAGTTATAGAACAAAAAACCTGTATAAAGTTCTAAGCTTAGATTTACAGAGCTGAAGGAGGTGACACCCACTGAAGGTACAGCAGGAGGAGGTGGTGTGTGCAGCCCAGTGGTAGAAAGCTTACCCAGAAAAAGCAAAGTCCTGGTGTTCTCAAGACAGCATCTTAGGACAGAAAAGGAAGGTGCTAGAGAGATGCTCTGAGATTAATTAAGCATTGCTTACTTTTCCAGAATAGCTCTGGAGCCCCCACCCCCACCCCCCCACCCCCCCACCCGTGCTGGGTGACCCACAACCTGTAACCCCACCTCCAGGGGACTGCCCTCTTGTCCATACACAGATACACAGACAAACACACACCTGGCAAATACGCACATGTACTCATGAAAAAAAATTTTAAAGAAAAACTAACATTTAAAAGTGGAATCTTTGATACTTTATTATAAAAGTGTCTTTTAATTTTGTACCTTTCTGCCAAGCAGTGGTGGCTCACGCCTTTAGTCCCAGCACCTGGGAGGCAGAGGCAGGTGGATCTCTTGAGTTCGAGGCCAGCCTGGTCTACAGAGTGAGTTCCAGGACAGCCAAGGCTACACAGAGAAACCCTCTCTCAAAAAAAAAAAAAATTGTACCTTTCTGTCCTGTTTGAATTTATAATAAATGTGTAAGTGCACACTTCAAAGGTGATGTTGTAAAGTCCAAAAAAAACCCCAAAAACATCAACCAAAAGTATCAAGGCAAGTGAAATTATGGCCCTTTTGGTTTTGTTCTACATTTCTGTGTTTTATAAAAATATTCTGTGTTTCTAAAAGAAAACAACTATTTACTCAGAAGGGGGAAGGGCAAAAAAAGTAAAGTTCAGCATTTAGAAATCAATGCCTACATGGAGAGTTTCCCTGCCTGAGACTTCTTCCTAAATCCTCAAACAACCTATCATCTTTGTCTCTAAGAAAAGGTGCTAGCAGAGACAAGGTAAATACACAATGGACCTCAAAGCGGCTCTCTCCGTCCCTTATCAGAAGGCACACAATGCCCTTATCACTATTGTCTCCGACTGGCCGGCAGTAGTCCCTCCAAACAGATTGTCGACTTCTTAGAAAAGGTGGAGTTTCACAAACCCCATTGTCTTTCGCGGTGTTACTTGAGAATATGAGAGATTCTTAAACACTTGTTGAGTTACTGTACACTTCTTTTGGCTGGGACTGTCCGTCCTCAAGGGACAAAACCGTGTCGTAAAAACAAAACTAGCACACGAACGACAAAGCTGGTCCTGAAGCTACTCAAATCCAACTCGTCTCAGACACACTCTGAACTGCAAAGTTTTAAGTGTGCCCACATCCAGGGCTGACCACTACACAGAGTTTGCGCAAGTTGAAGTACCACTCTTGCAAACGCCAAGGAGTGAATTCACACCTCGCCCCCACCACCCCATGCACTAAACTTCAGTTCTCGGGGGTGAGGCATAAAAGAACCACCGCCAAGTCCCTCTACTTGTCCCACTACAACCTGTAACTTTTTTGTCCTAGTCCGATCACCCTCCCTTCGCTCCAAAACCCGTAAACTACAATTCCAAAGACTCTGACCTGCTGCGAAGTGAAGGGGAGAAGACTTTCGGCCGGCCATGTCCTTTGCATTCACGTTCGCGGCGTCCACCAACCTCTTTACCCGGGACACGTCCCCATTTCGACAGGCCTCCAGCAGCTCCCGCAGGGCCCCACTCACGGCTGGGACGCCCGGGCCGAGGCCCGCCGCCCCGGGTCCCAAAGTTGCTGTGGAGCCAACTCCGGCCGCCTCGGGACTCTCCGCTAAGCTCGAGCCAGGGGAGGACGGGGAGGAAGACGAAGACGAAGTCGGGGAAGAAGTGGACGACGCGGAGTTGTTACCGCCGCCGCCAGCTGGGCTGGGAGCGACCCCGACGGCGGCGGAAGCTGCCGGGACCACGGCCGTAGCAGCCACCGTGCAGACGGCGCCGTCCACCGGGTCGGGAGATCGCGGCCTGTCGGGCGGGTCCCGGCTGCCATCCCCCTCCGGCAGCGCCAGGCCGTGCCGCGGGGAGGCGAAGGGTGCCAGGCCGCCGGCCGTGGGTGAGGCAGGGGTGGGTCCCGGGGCTAAGCCGGGGCTGAGCGGCGGGGGAGGTGGCGGTGGCGGAGCCGAAGCCCCTGGGGCGGGCTGGAGCTGTTGCTGATGATGGTGGTGATGATGCTGAGAGCGACGCGACGCCGCCATCTTCCCACTCCCCCGTACTGTCACTGCGGCAACGGCGCCACCGCCCGCCCTCACTTCCGGATTCTGGACCAATCAGAATCCAACATACCCGGAAATGATTCTTGCCGAAGTGGGTGGTGACCGATAGAAGAAGGGAAGTATTGGAAGCTCAGAGAACAACCAGCCTGGGGGCGTGGCTTAGTAGTTGAGAGACTGGCTTTTGTGACGCCCTGGCGGGCTGGCTAGGCAGATTTGAAAGTTACTGCGAGCCACACCTGTCTGAGGAACTTCTTCCTTCCTTCGCTTTCTGCGGGATTGCTTTCCACTGCTTCAGTCTTTCAGGTGCCCGTCAGTCTGCGGTGTCTCGCTTCATAAGAAGCCATTAAAGTGTAACTTGTGCAAGCATCAAATATCCTTGCCCTAAAATGGGATTAATGGTACCCACCTCACAAAATTGTTTGCAGGGATGAAGTGAGCTAATGCATACAAAACGCCCTGCAGAATACATGCCTATAGTTAGCACATTGGGAATATTTTTAAATGCTCTCTACACCTTACCATCTCTTTGGTCTCATTCTGATACAGGACAGGAGGGAAGATAAGGGCACTTTATTCTCTAGGAGTGCATTTGTACTTAATGCCGGAATCCGTACACATACACACTGTCAATAGCTCAGTGTTGGAGTCTGAGAGTCGGATTATTGAACGTATGCCCTAATACTGATCAGATCAGGGACATAGCTCAAATTTATCTGAACTACATTATCTTTTTCTATCAGCTTATAAAGGAAAACAAAACACACAAAAACCACAATGAGGTCATACACAGGTGTAGGAAGTTCTGCGGGTCATCAGCTCTTACTTAAGCCATTTTTGACATAACAGTTCATGTTATGAACAGACCTTTAATTTTGATGGGCCCTATGTAAAGCTTTGTGGAATTCCTTAAGATTAGCAAACCTCAGGCCATACAGAACATAACAGAGGATGTGGCCATCATGCCCCTGCTCTGAGTCAAACTATTTTTCTGTGTCAAAGGCTGGCAGGCATATTACAGCAACGATTTGAAATAGCTGGCAGGCATAAAACAAAATGGCTATGGCTATGCTAGGTGGGCATGGGGTCAGACCACACAACACTTGGTTTGTCTGTTAAATCTGACTTAGGGTGCCTTGAGAAGCAAGAAAAACTCAGTGGCATTGGGAGTAGGCAAGCCTAACCTAAGTAGACAGAGAACAAGAAGGGACAGGTGCAAGCAATGGAGGAAGGGGGAAGCACCAGACTAGAATCCCAGAGACTAGGCAGACCACCTGACTTGAGAGACAGGGCCAAACTCTAGAATGACTGACTCTGTTCTGTTTTGCCCGCCTGGAGATGAAAGGGAAAGCAGGTCTCTCAAATGTTAATCCTGTCCTCTCAGATTTCAGGCGCTCTGAATAGAGCCATTCAAAAATTCATCCCGTCTTTGCTTGTTGCCATGTGTAGCAATCAGTTGCACAAACTCCCATAATATGGTGACTGTGTGTTAGTCGGGGTTCTCTAGAGTCACAGAACTTATGGACTGTCTCTATATAAGGGAACAGATTGTAATGACTATAATATTGTAATGATTGTAATACTGGAATGACTTACAGCCTGCAGTCCAGCTAACCCAGCAATGGGCAGCTGTGGATGGGAAGTCCAAGAATCTGGTAGTTGCTCAGTCCCACGAGGCTAGTTGTTTCAGCAGGTCTTCTGTTTAAAGTGGACTCCTGAAGACGTAGGTTCCAACGGATAGGCTGGCAAGTAAGTGCAAGCATGGGAAGAAGCCTGAGTCGTCTTTCTTCTCATGTTCTTATGTAGGCTTCAGCAGAAGGTGTGGTCCAGGTGTGTGTCCCACTGTGACAGGACTTGGAATTTGATCTCCTTGCCTCAGTCCCCTGGGATTAAAGCAACCTTTGCCTGGGCCTAAGCTTTCCATGACCACCATGCCTCAAGATCTGGATCAAAAGTGTGTGTCATCCCGTGTCAAGAGCCTGTGTCTTCCTTCCACCCTCAAGATCTGGACCACAGGTATGCCCCCCCATTTCCGGATTGTAGATTGTTCCAGGTGTAGTCAAGTTGACAACCGGGAATGGCCGTCACTCACGCTCTGTGACTTTGTTGATGCCAGTTTTAAATGGTGATTCTGATTGTTGGGGTTGAAATTCAAGCTTTGTCAGTTGTTCCTGCCTGTGTACATGTAAGCAGGCTCTTTAACCCAACATCCTGCCAGTTTCCTTTCTGCAAGACCAACACATTTGATTAAATGTTAATTAAAATTAAGATTTTTTTCTTATTCCAACTTTGTACTTTTATTTCTCATCTTCATTTTTAACTAATTGTGAAAATGTTTTTTTTTCCTTTTTTTAAGTTTGGCTCTTTCCCCTTCATTCCTTTCCACTTCCCTCTCCTCTCCTAATCTAAGATAAAAACATGATTTCTATCTACAATGCACCATCAAAGTGCCATTTTCTACAGCTATTTTTTATCTTTCCGATTACTATTGCTTTTGTGTGACATCAGGAGATGTGCCTAAGAATGGGATAATCAATCTCAGGGAGGTCTCCACTTCAGACCAATTGTTCATTACTCAAGTAGGCATTGTGGAAGCAATTATTAACAGCTTTATTCCAATAGAGCAGACACAGAGAGAGTCTTAAGAAAAAACAATGTGCATCAAGCAGAATACTAAGGCAATGGTTGCTTCCAGTGTTCATTCTTAAATATAATTAGCATGATATTGATATTCCCGTTTCAACGAATGAGTGGATTTTGCCATATGAGCTAAATATCATCAAATCAGGAACATGAGTGACATTTGGTTTACATTGAATCTAGGACTACAGGTTAGAAGTCTAACATTATCCTGTGCCTTATACATCTGTGCCCTTTTCCACAGTGACATTTGACAAAGGGTAAGGCATTATTAGAGAACACAGTAAAACTAAAAGTAGGCCACCACATATGTTCTCCTAGTTTTGACTCTTTTGTGTGAACAAATGGTATTATCCATGACCATTTATAAACTTATAAATCCTCGTACAGTTCAAGGAATACATTCAAGTACCTTAAACAAAAATTTCAATGGACAAAACTTAAATTTATAATGAACCCCCCCAGAAATGTATTTTTGTTGTTGGGAACTGTGAGCTTAGCTCAACGCCCCCAGCTGAGCTGTTTGCACAGGTTTCTTGAGAGCAAAACATCCCATGACTTAGCTTGATTCCTGCCTTCCCACCAGGTGTGGTAGGGACTTCCCAGGTGTCTGACCTGTGGCTAGGTTTGTTTGTTTGTTTGTTTGTTTGTTTTGACCTATGGTTTTTCCTGTTCTTGTCCCAGGCCTCTAGTATATATTGCCGGTCTCTCAGTAAAGCTTTGGCATTCTCCTTACAGAATGACCCGAGTCTGTGTTTTCTGTTAATCCCCCAGGCCTATGCCTGATGTTTGGTACTGTGGCAGTGCGGGCGCCGTCATTTTGTGAACTATGAAGGTGGTTATTACTGCTCTGTCTTAAATTCCGTATCTTATCCACAATCAAAAAAAAAAGGAGGCAACCTCTCACCCCCCCTCCCCAAAATTGTACCCAAAGCATTTCTGGACAGTAAAATCCATAATGCAACTTGTAAAAGAGTATGTCCTCTGTTTTCACAGTGCTGTTTGGATGAATGAAGCAAGAACTGGTAATTTGACCACTCTTTGGATGTTCTAGATTTCTGCAACAGAAATCCATTGTGAGTTGGTTACTATCGACCTCAAAGTATATCAAGCCCCAGTTACTGAAGGTTCTGTATTTATTTTCCAATCAATGACCACACAGGTTTCTCATAAGAAATCAGAGCAAAAGATGGAACACATCTTTTGTTTGTGTATCACAATCATCACCACCAATGAAATAAGTTCTCTTTTCATCATTATAGTTTTGAAAATTCTATGGTGTGACGACAGAGCAGGATTGCTGAGTCAGCAATGTTATCTTGCGTCTTCTTGACCTGGAGCAGAAGCTCACATCCAGGAGTGGAGGTGAATCACCACAATAAGCCGGATAGCTACAACTTATCTCCCACCCCTTGAGTGTTCTCTGATAGGGAAGCATAAGGAATGTCTCGTCTGGTCCTCCGATGGCCATTTACCCATATATTGCAGAAAGAAGTAATGGTCAAACTATTTTGTCTACTTATCAGAACAAAATAAGGATATCTCTGCTGGATTGAGTGAAAAGACTGAATTGCCTGAAAGTGATCGCAGGACATTCTGAAAATGCATTCAATCAATTGGAAATAGTTTTTTTCATCCTCGGCAGAGAGCAGTAAAGGTGCTTAACATTAAGTATTTATAAAGCTTATGGGCTCAGAAGGGCTAATGTTGAGCTCTAGACTCGAAAGGGCAGTTATCCCTACCTAATCCGTGGTTACACACAGTTCCACAAGGGTATGACACAGCATGATGTACCAAAAAAGGGAAAGCCTGGCGTCAAACAAACATGGCTTTGAATTGTATCTCTAACAATGATTAGTGAGCTAGCCTTGGTAGATATATTTCAGCCTAGGAATCTGACTTTACTGGAACTTTGGCGTGAGGATTAGAAGGCCTAACTATTCTGTAAGTATTCTTAGAATGTTAGTGCTGTTCCCTTCTGGAGGTACACATAAACATTAACAGGAAGTACGACCACTATTAACAACTCTCTCCTCTCAAAAGATGACACTCGGAAACAAATAGCTACCATTTAGCATGTAACAGACTTCTTAAAGAAATAATGATTTGCTTCCTTGATTGATTAATTCAGGATTCTTATAAGTCCCTCCGATCTCCAAAATATGAGAATCACAGTAAAGTAGCATCTTTCAAAAAAATATTTACACAAAAATCATGTCCAGTTGACCTAAAAGTATAAGCATACAGCACTCGCCTGGGCCATACTATTGTCACAAGGAAACCAAATCTGCTAACTGGTAAAAAAAAAAAAAAGAAAAACAAACAAAAAAATCAACAACTTCATTTCTGGAATGTGTTCTAATATTTGGGTTTTCTCCCCGATAATTATATAAACTCTTTGAAGGTTACTCCATTTGGCATGGATTCCATACGTCTCAGTCAGACTTGGTTGGATTATTCTATCCATGCATTGCCAATTGATCTGATCCAGATGCGAGGTCACTAGTAGCATTTCAGATCTATCAAGTCCAGTTATTCTTTGGAGCTCTGTGTAATGCTTCCTTGCCAAATTCTCCAATACAAGACAGAGATACAGCTTGATTATGCCAAATATACAATATCATTTTCTCACCTTAGTTTTAGAGACAGTTCTTAGGCCAGAAATGCCCATGGTACCACTGGCTCAGATTTCTCTATAAATGTGTTACTACATTCTCTTAGCTAAAGTTCCAACCAGAAATCTATGAGTCACAACAACAAAGGGACCAACAGTTACCATGGCAACATCATACTAAATGAATTGTATCAGATGAGGGTTTGTTTAAAACAGAAATTTATTTTGGGACAGGAAAGTGACAATGATTCAAAGCTGATTTAGCAAACTCTCACTTGCTTTATAAGATGATTTCTTACCTACCAGAGTCAGTTGGACGCTATGGAGGTTAAGAATATGGATTCTGTATGTCAAATGCTTGGGTGTGAATCCCAACTTTGTCACTATTTAGGATTAATTCCTTTGTATATATGTATGCATGTACACATATGAGTGGAGACCAGAGGACAACATCAAGTGTCATTCTCCAAGTGCCATCCATCTAGTCTTTGATTGAAAGACAGGATTCTTTTCTGTTGCAAGATATTTCCTAACCATTCACATTGAGGCAGTGAGAGGCCAGTGACTGGAGGGGAGAGAGGAGGAGGAGCTAAGAGAAGGAGGGGCGGGGAGAGGAGGAGCAGCTAAGAGAAGGAGGGGCAGGGAGAGGAGGAGGAGCTAAGAGAAGGAGGGGCGGGGAGAGGAGGAGGAGGAGCTAAGAGAAGGAGGGGCGGAGAGAGAGGGAGCTGCAGGGGGGGGGAGCGGAGGAGGAGATGCAGATGGCGTCAGATGTGTTTCTGGTGTGCTGAGAGGTTAGAAATCGTGGGATAAAATGTTATCATTGTAACTTGGCATTATGTAATTGGGAGTTACATATACTTAAGTATATTTGGTTAACTACTCAAGTTTAAGAGTCATGCTTTGCAGGATGATACTTGGAAGGAGTGGGTGCAGGGCAGGAAGAGAGACCAGCCGGGACTTGGAGCAGAGGCCTGGTGGGGTGGTACTATATTTTAGCAATTTTCCACTACACTTTGTGGCCCAGAATTTGCCAAATAGATGAAGCTGGCCAACCAATAGGTCCCAGGGATCTGCCCATTTCTTGCTCCCTACCTCTGAAATTATACAAATGCATGCCACCACATGCCTCCCCTGCCCCTTTTAAACACAGGCTCTGAGACTCAAGCTTGCAAGGGAAGCATTGTGCTAAATGAACTGTTTGCACTGCCTCTGCAATGTTTTAGCAGAGACGGCTAAAAACCTGTTTGTTCTACCTAAAAAATGATAAGTTTTTATACTTCATGTATTCCTTTCCTTATAAACATTTTTCAGTAATTAGAATACACATGTGTACTCCATTAAAGACTACCTCATGCCAAATATACATATGTATCTGTTATCTCCAGAAGTCTTAAGCATATTTAGAAAAATCCCCAAACATTCTGGAATACATTGGTAAAGAATGCATGTGAAAAGACATAATGGTATATGCAACTTCAGATATGCTCAATCAGAATAGAGCGATATAACTGCAAACCAATAGACTGGCAGATGGGACCAGAAAACCCAAACTTCCCTATTAGAGCATTGGGGACATCTATCACACCAAGATGATGTTCCCATTGCAAACCTAACAAATCTAACTAGACGGAGAATAAGGAGGGAGAAGTGCAGGAGATGGCAGAGGAACAGCAGCCATGAGTTTAAGAGACAGGAGACAGTCCTAAAGTCCGGGATGATTGGCTGCCTTTATTCAACCATGCTAAGCCCAGGTGAAGGCTGGAATGAAGACCAGCAGAAGCCAGAATTTACGGCTGAAAGTCCGAGCAATGGGAGGCATTTGCCATTTCAGCTGTGCCTCGCACCCACTCTCCTGATTCTTTCTTGGTTTCTGTCTTAGATTGTTTTCTATTGCTATGATAAAGCAGCTTGATCCAAAGCAACTTAGAGAAGAAAGGGTTTATTTCATTTGCAGCTCATAATCCATCATGAAGAGAAGCCAGGGCAGGAACTCTAGGCAGGGACATGGATTCAAAAACTGATACCTGCTTGCTTCTCAGGGCTTGCTAGCCTTGCTTCTCTATCCCACCCAGGACAACCTGCCCAGGAATGGCACTGTCTAGAGTGGGTGGACCCTCCCACATCCATTTTTGATTAAGAATGTGAGCCACAGACTAGCATAGAGTCTACCTAATGGAGGCAATTCTTCAATTCACATCCCCTCTTCCCAGATTCTAGCTTGTGTCAAGTTGACAAAAAAACTAACCAGCTCTGCTTCTTCATAGAAGTCGATGAATGAAAACTGAGTTAAGTGACATGTATGTGCAATTTCTTGTATCCACTCCTCCCCATATCTTATCTTCGGGCATCTATTTTGGTGTTCAATTGCTTTGCATAAAATATCCAGGACAATCCATTTAAGTTTTTTGTTTGTTTGTTTATTTGGTTTGGTTTTGTAAACCCATCTGTACAGTGGGCAGCTAACAGGTATTATAGCTTTTGGCTTTAGACTGACTTCTTAAATGAGACAGCCTCTTATCTTCAGAGAAATATAAATCACTCCTTCAGGCTATAAGGAGCAAAGGAGGACAACTCATCCTGGAAGTAGATTCTGTCCCAGGACTGAGGAAAAAAAAAATCACTTTAGGATAGGGTTTAGGGTTTAGAGCCAAGCATTCCAGAGGAAAACAAAAATAAAAAACCAACAAGCAACAACCAACCAGCAACAACAATAAACAAACCTTCAGCAACTCAAAGGCTCCAGTTTCACCATTGAGTAAGAAGACAGGCCGTTAGAGCCAACTCTATTGGCTCTGGCTTTTGAGGTTTTAACCTCATCCCTCATCATTCTGTAACGCGGGACCAAGCCCGAGTTGGCGGCGAGGCCCAGATCTTTTCTCCAACTCTACAAAGTTGTCCTTTGATGCTCACATGTGTGTCACGGTGTTTACGAACATGCATCAAATATACACATTTAAAAAAAAATATTTTATAAAAGTGAAGACCCAAGCATGGCATAGTTAGGGTTGACATAAAGGACTGGGTAGGAAGAGTTACACATTTGTTAAGTAGCAAATAATTTTAGGACAAAATATCAAGAATTTGTTTTTTGAATCTTGCCAGTTTAGAATTGCCGTTGCACACTTTTGCATGGGTGCACATGAGGGCCTGGAGTTCACGAAAGAGCCAAGACTAAAGATGTAAACTGAAGAGTCATCTGCATATCGAAAGCTTCTAAAACCAGAAGCTTGATAAGATCATCAAATAAACAACTCTATAGCTAGAGAAGATACCCAAAGTCTGACATTCTAATGCACTGCTGGGAAGAGGCAGCCAGAGAAATATAGGTTAAAATAGTAGAGTATATTCTGGAAACCAATGAAGAAAAGGACTCAAGGACTATGGCAGGGTCATTATTGACCTCTGTGCCATATTATTTGTGGTTGGCCCTGTGACCTCACAATTTTGTCCTCTGGAGAAAAGTATGATCACTAGCCCTTTAACTTTAGATTCAAAGACATGATTTTCTGTTTATGCGTGGGTGCAGGGAACCATGGAGTTGACCTGGCCTGCCTGCCTAGAGAGGCATGTGTCATAGGTTTTTCAGGTTAAAGTCCATGGCTCCTGGGGCACAAGATGCCTTCCAGTTCCTGAGAGGCTGATACAGTCCCTCAGGCAAGTGTTCAGGCAGACTGGTGTTTCTATGTTCCCTCAGAAGTCAAGGAAACATGGAAGCTTGGCAGAACAATTGGTCTTAAACATTATTTTTCAGAACCCTGTATGGTTTGCAAACGTCATTGACTTCTGGCAACTCCAACTGTATTGATCCTGGCAATTGCCATTGTGTTGTTTCTGATAAAGGTATAAAATGTCTGATTGCTCTCAATAAAATTGTCATAGCCTCAGTCTTGCTCTCATCTGGGCTGGATAAATTTCTCAGAATGATATCAGGTAACCTTGGCCTGGGAACTGCAGCTGCCTCCAGGTGGACTTTCATCTGATCAAAGCCAGTTTGGAATCTGGACTTAAGAGGCATCTTATGTTTCTTTTTGCCCTTTGGCATTTTATAAAGTAATAAAGGAAACAGGCCCAAGTCAGTACGCTCACCTAAGAACATCTAGACACTTGTGAGACAGACAGGAGCCAGTCTGCTGACTACAAGTCAACCTGGGCCTCACTTGCAATTGTCCTACAGACAAACAAGCATCTTACATGACTAGGTTTGAGGATGATTTCTGACATAGGACTATTATGGCAATAGCTGAGCAATTAGAAAAATCACAAGGAAGTGGTAAAGCCATGTCGGATATGCCTAAGTGGAAGAGAGAAAAGTAAGACGGATGCAGAGAATTGCTGGAGCATAAATCTTCATAGAGCATGGGAGGGGCTAGAGAGCGATTTGGGGGGAGCATGAGCAACACTAGCTGGCAAAAGGGAAATCGAATCAAAACAATGGATATAATGTTTTCAGTGAATGTTGGCACAAAGGGAAGAAAGGGTTACAGTAAGAACTTAAAGGACTGACAGGGTTTTTATTTTATGGATATACATTTATGTTATAAAAATATTTTATAGTTTATGGCTTTATGAACAAAATGATCCTGCTTGTAATATTTTGCATAGAAAAAGATTTGAGAGGCAGGTGGATTTCTGAGTCCGAGGCCAGCCTGGTGTACAGAGTGAGTTCCAGGTCAGCCAGGGCTACACAGAGAAACCCTGTCTTGAAAACACAAAGGGGAGAGAGAGAGAGAGAGAGAGAGAGAGAGAGAGAGAGAGAGAGAGAGAAGTATATTCAGACATTCCATTGAGGCAGTTGGAATATCATAGTGATTCATTCTGTTCAATTTCAGGCATTTAAATATATTATATCTATTAATCTATAAATTCATGTAAATATGGATCACCCATATGTATACTTTGGGGCCTCTGGTGGTGATACATTGGTACATGCCTTTAATCTCAGCACTCAAGAAGCAGAGGCTGGTAAATATCTGTGAGTTTAAGGCTAGCCTGTCTACATAGCAGGTTCCAGGTTAGCCAGAGCTATGCAATTGAGACCTGGTCTCAAAACTAGATAGATAGATAGATAGATAGATAGATAGATAGATAGATAGATAGATTGATAGATTGATAGATTGATAGATTGATAGATTAATAGATAGAGAGTATATATGCTTTGAGATGGGGCGATAGCTTCATGCTTAAAATACTTGCTGTCTAAACATCAGGACGGGAGTTCAGATCTTCAGAACCCAGGGAATTAGAGAGTGGGTGTAATGGCCCACCTCTCAGTTCACAGGTCAGAATGTGGATCCAGGGGCTATGAGCTGGTTTACCCAACTAACCATATCCAGCAACTCTGAGCTCAACCAGGAGGCTCTTCTTCAGTCAATAGGACAGAGCACAATGGATGAAGACTCCCAATGCCAACTCTGAGTTTTCACATGCACATCCACACACGTATGGGTGTATCCACACAGCCACACAACTCCACATGTGCATACAGAAAGCATACATACTTTGAAGACTTCAGCACATTTAGAGTTCTGCAACAGTTGTGCAATCGATAATAAAACCTAGAGGCTCACCGAGAGGAACACTCAAGTCAATTACAACAATATGTTAAAGAGGGTTTTAAGATGGAAAAAAATGTCTTTATGGCAACAAGAAATATCTAGAAATGCAGAGGAAGTTCATAATGGGGGGAGGGGACTGTTACAAAACTAGTGTGTCCTTGGTAGTACTGTGCTACTAATGGCCATTTCTTTCCAAAATGCAAGCTTGAAGAACTCTGCCACAAAACGTGAGATTCAGGTAGGGGAAGTGTGAAATGAATAATGGGAGGTCCTGAGATATACGTACAGGTACAACTACATGTCCCAAGTCAGACATTAGGAATAAGTGTCGTATTCTTCCTTTCTGTTACAAATATTGTCTTAGATTCACTTTTATATCCTTCTTTCTCTTAACAGTGTTCTCTCTAAAAAGGGTGTATTAGTGATGGTTACCTTGGAATCACATTGAAGCTATAGCATGTGAAAAGAAGACATCCAAAAAAAAGCCCATTGAATTTCTTGTGAAACAAAGTTCATTTGCATCAGTGTTGTTAGAACATCTGATAGCGTCAGCAGCAAGTGACACACATATTGAATTAAGACAGAGTTTGTGCAACTAATTGCTTCCTTAGAATACTTGACAAAGGAAGATTGAGGAGAAAACTATTTAGAAACTTTAAAAATTCGAAGTTATTTTCTTTTTCTTTTCTTTCTTTCTTTTTTTTTTTAAAGGCACAGGCAATCACAAAGAAAGAGTGTGAACCTGCTGTACATCTCTAACAGGAAACCTGGAAACTTAATCTGAAGAAATAACTCCGAGGGGAAGCACAAAACAAAACAAAACAAAAATGTTATTACAGCAGTCTCCTTATAGGGGTGATAAGCTAGAAGCAATATAAAAATTAACCAGGACCTCGTTATTCAATTTAAGACATTGCCTTTGTTAGAAATTATGAAGTCCTAGTCAAATAACAAATTGGAGTGCATGCAAATATGTGGGAAAGCATTTACCAAAAAATGTTGAGGGAATAATGGAAGAAATATTGTTCACCTTGAGCACAAAAAGGGAGGTCAAGGCTTTGGCCTCTCATGTTTGCATGACTCGTTAGTTCTCTTGCATACCGTGTGACTTATTATCTGAGTCACTTTCTCCATCTACCAATATGTCTGATAATTGCCAAGTTGTGAAGACTTGTGAGTTAACATACACTAGAAGGTTGAGCTTAGAGGTTATATTTCTCTTGCCTTTGCCTCCACTAATAAAAAAATAGAATATAAAATACTGCATACAGTATTGTAGTTTCATAGACTATTGTAATTGATGGTTAAGTTTTCTAACTACTCACCCCTTATAACTCATTCCCTTTGTCCCTGGTTTAAAAGAGCAAAGGGGGGAAACAATAATTGTAAAAAAGGAAATTCAACAGCGCATAAAGACTGAATGAAACCTTTAAAGGGCCCAAATTTTGTGGACTTGAAAAGCCAGGATCAAACCACAGAGTAGACAGTGACCTGTAGGGCTAAACTGCACTGTGTACTGTCTTAGTTATGCTTTTATTGCTGTGAAGGGACAATATTACCATGGCAACTCATACAGAAAAACATTTCATTGGGGCTGGCTTACAGTTTCAGAGGTTTAGTCCGTTACCATCTTGACAAGCATGGTGGCATTTAGGCAGACTTGGTGTGCAGAAGGAGCTGAGAGTTCTATACCTTGATCTGAAGGTAGCCAGGATGGGACTGTCACTGGGCATGGCTTGAGCATATATAAGACCTCAAAGCCCGCCTTCCAATATGACACACTTCCTCCGAAAAGGCCACACCCACTTCAACAAGGCCACACCTCCTAATAGTGCCTCTCCCTATGAGCCAAGCATTCAAACACATGAGTCTTTGGGGGCCATACTTATTCAAACCACCACATGTGCCCTAAAATTTATCTGTGGAGTCCACCCTGATTTGCACATAACATCTTTGCAAGTAGCTACCATAGCCCAGCTACTCTAAGACAGTGTGTTCAGCATGGGGGTGATTCATAGAGACCATGCCCATAGGTAGCTGTTGGACAAATAACAAAAATCAGCCAACAGGGGAGGGGAGGAAAGCTAAAAAGGGACAAATGGCAAATACACTTAATTGGCAGAGGTGATAATAGGAGAAGTAAGTTTACTTACAGCAAGGGTCTGCAATGGTCTGTGGTCCTGACTGTACTAGTTGCAGTTACTCTTTCCAAATTATCCTTTCTACCATGCTTTTGGAGCCCAGTGGTGATTAGCCGGACAGGAAACTCACCTGAGGTTCTGTAGTGTCACGCTGGTCAAGTGACACATCGGACACTCACTTAGCTTTGCACAGTGCTCACCAGAAGGTTCAGGGCAGAAGGTTCAAAGGACCAAGAGACCTTGTCTTCTCCATGTGTTCCCGTACCGTACTGCTTACGAGGAAAGGGGTTTCCTTGGTCAGGTGATGTAAGCACTGGCATCCCTAATGGACTCGTGTTTCTTGTGGGACCAGCATTCCGCAGAGCAGCTAGCGTTTCCATGAGCAGGAAGCATGTCCTGAGCAGACAGTAGCAGTTGTAGTTCCCCAAGTCCATTAGACACTCCGGTCTGGGCCTGCATAGCCCTTTCCCATTACTCCCTTGGCTTGACTGGAGCCTTGGGAACATGATGTCCTATTTGTGAGCTCATTGGATAGAGATGACATCATAACGGCAGGTCCTTCATTATGAGGTTAGTGCCCTGAAGGAAAGACACACCAGGGAGAGTCCCCTGCCTGCCTTCCCTGCCCTCTTCTTATCTCTGCCTTATCCTATTAACAAGCACAGGGGAAGATGGTCTTCTGGAATGTAAGACAAAGGCCCTCACTAGAATCTGATTATGCTGTCACACAGACCCTAGATTTAGAACCTAGTCAGATGTGGTAACACATGCCCATTTCAGTCACAGAAATTAGAAATCAGAGGCATGATCATTAGGATCATTCTTGGCTACACTAGGTACTTTTTTTTTTTAAGAAAAAAGATTTATTTATTATTATATCTAAGTACACTGTAGCTGTCTTCAGATGCACCAGATCTCTTTACAGATGTGGTTGCTGGGAATTGAACTCAGGACCTTCAGCAGAGCAGTCAGCGGTCTTAACTGCTGAGCTATCTCTCTAGCCCGCTATATTAGATTCTATCTCAAACCAACAAAACACCAAGAACCTAAAAATCAAACATTAACCTTGATTTTAACACTGCTAGAACAATGTGAAAATAGATTATGTGATGTCAGCTACAGTCAATGGTGTGTGGTTGCAGCCACTCAAGCAGGACTGCAAGTAAAGGCGCAGAATTTCCAGTTATATTTACATTCTACAAGGAAACGGGGATAAAGCAAAAGAAACAACAGATACCTTCCAAACTAATAAGAAATCCAACTTGACATTACAGGATCGGTAGTGTTGTTTTAAAAAATATTTAATTTATAATCTAAAAATTAAATTGTCGTTGCTGTGAAAAGTCAGCTTGGTTCATCTCTTTCATTTCCAGACTTTGTGGTCCTCAGCGATACCTGCACTTGGGCTGTTCATAAGCATTGCAAATTTAATAGATCAATAACTAACTTATTCTTGCTTCCTCCTAAAAAGTCATTTTTATTCTAGTCTCCCCCATCTTCATTATTAACTTTTAACCTTTTAAAATGAGATTCCTAAGGACCTCCCTCTCCCTCTTTCCCTCTCTCTCTTTCCCTCCTTCCCTCTCTCCTTCTCCCTCCCTCCCTCTCTCCTCCCTCCCTCCCTCTCTCCCTCCATCCCTCTCTCCTTCTCCCTCCCTCCCTCTCTCCCTCCCTCCCTCTCTCCTCCCTCCCTCTCTCCCTCCCTCCCTCTCTTCCTCCCTCCCTCTCTCCCTCCCTCCCTCTCTCCCTCCCTCCCTCTCTCCCTCCCTCCCTCTCTCCCTCCCTCCCTTCCTCCTTCCCTCTTTCCCTCCCTCACTCCCCCTCACTCCCTCTCTCCCTCTCCCTCTCTCTCCCTCTCCCTTTTCCTCTGTCTGTATGTTTAGGCCAGAAGAGAATCTTCATCTCCCCTGGAACTGGAGTTACAAGCAGTTATGAAACACTTAATATAAGTGCTAGGAACTGAACAAACTTGGGTCCTCTGGAAGAGCACTGTAAAAATAATTTTTAAATCAGTTTTTATTCTTTCTGGGCCCGTAATTCTCACCAATAACAACTCTGAAACTAATTATTTATTATTAAATGCCTAGGCCATAAGCCTTGACTCCCTCCCTGACAAGCTCGTAACTTATTTAACCATTTATTCTCTCGCATGTCTACCACTTGGTTAGTTACCTCTCCTTCAGTCCCAGCCACTTCTTGCTTAGCGTCTCCTCCGTGTCTCCCTGCTGATTTACATGCATCTCCTCCATCCATCTCTTGGTTTGTCTCTCCCGGGTCTCTCTCATCTGTCCTCGGGTCTCCCTTTCTCTTACTATTTCCTAGTATCCTCTCTCTTCCTGATAATGTCTCACCTCTTGTTTCCTGCCTCAGCTCATTGGCCAACGACTTTTTTATTGGCAGGTGATGCTTAGAAATTATTCTCTCTACAGAGCATCAAGCACTCTTATCCACTGAGCTCTAAGTTGTTTTGTTTTGTTTGTTTGTTTTATGAAGTCTCCCTAGTACACAGCTAAGAACTCACACTCCCCTTGTCTCTGCCTCCCCAGTACTGGGATTACGGTCATGCATCACGGCGGGTAAGGTCCGTATCTTATCAGTTAGTATCAGTCACCAACTCATTTGGTCATCCTGGAAGCCTGGGAACCATTCTGAATCTGTTCATATTATGTGTTAATATAGACTATAGCTATTATGCGTTAATATAGACTATAGCTATTATGCGTTAATATACTGTAGCTATTATGCATTAATATAGACTGTAGCTATTATGTGTTAATATAGACTATAGCTATTATGCGTTAATATAGACTATAGCTATTATGTGTTAATATAGACTATAGCTATTATGCATTAATATAGACTATAGCTATTATGCGTTAATATATACTATAACTATTATGCGTTAATATAGACTATAGCTATTATGTGTTAATATAGACTATAGCTATTATGCGTTAATATAGACTATAGCTATTATGCGTTAATATAGACTATAGCTATTATGCGTCAATATAGACTATAGCTATTATGCATTAATATAGACTACAGCTATTATACACTAACAGATTCTGTCCTAGTCCGCCCATGGCCAAGCCATCCACAGTTGTTAAAATCTCAGTCTTGCAAATACACTATGAATTAGCCTGCGACCCTGACTTAGTCGGGGTTTCTATTCCTGCACAAACATGACCAAGAAGCAAGTTGGGGAGGAAAGGATTTATTGAGCTTACACTTCCACGTTGCAGTTCATCACTAAAGGAAGTCAGGACTGGAACTCAAGCAGGTCAGGAAGCAGGAGCTGATGCAGAAGCCATGGAGGGATGTTTCTTACTGGCTTGCTTCCCCTGGCTTGCTTAGCCTGCTCTCTTATAGAACCCAAGAGCACCAGCCCAAAGGTGGAACCACCCACAAGGGGCCCTCCCCACTTGATCACTAATTGAGAAAATGCCCCACAGCTGGATCTCATGGAGGCACTTCCCCAACTGAAACTCCTTTCTCTGTAATAACTCCAGCCTGTGTCAAGTTGACACACGAAACTAGCCAGTACAGACCCACCACTGCCACTTTGTGAGGATTAAAGTAATGATCTTCACCCTCATCTTCGTACTGACACTTTGGTACTTCCTTCTCCAGCCAAGTCCATTGCCTTTTGGCAGTCATTTTAAAAATTAAATACCTTTAATTATGATGTAGGCAGAGACTTTTCATAAAATGAAAACGGACACTTAAAATTAGTAAATAAACATTAAGGTGTCACCTAAGTGAAGAAGTAAAACATTACCAGCACTCCAGGATGCCCACTTCAGTCCCTTCTTCTTCTGTGATAACCACTATATTGGATTTTATGTGAAAATTATGTTCTTGGTTTGGCACATGCCTTTAATCTCAGCACTTAGGAGGCAGAGGCAGGTGAATCTCTGTGAGTTCACGGCCAACCTAATCTACCTAGTGATTTCCAGGGCAGCAAGAGCTACATAGTGAGGCCCTGTTTTGAAAACAAACAACCAAGCTAATCTTTATCTTATTTTTCTAGCATTTACTATAAAGAAAAGAATGGGTGATACGTGCAAAATCCTTTCAGGCTTCATCCATCTCTTCAATTTCTGGACTTTGTGGCTAAAACTTTGCATGACTATATTTGAAGATGAGGTCTTTAGGACATTTAGATCAAAGAGGGTACTCATATGGGACTGATGTCCTTACAAGGTATTTTCATTCATAGAACTATTATTAGAAAATAAATGTTGAGAGAGCAATAGTAATAAAAACCACATGATATTTGCATGAAAAAGAAAAGATCTGTTTCTGTTCCTTAGTCCTTAAATCTTTTTATAGCAGTTCAAGCTGACTTTGACAGTGGACAAGGGCAGGGGTGGGCAGAATTTAGAAAGTGATATAGAAGGACATCAAGCTTGCTGTTGGAGAGTTTGCGTGTTGGGTTTGGAATGTTTGGTATTTGGAATTTTACTCAGTAGCATAGCTTCAAAGGTAAAGCCATAGACCATTAGAGCTTGAATAGAAAATGCAAATACCCAACTAGAGGAAAATCACTGGTACTGGAGTCCAACAATCTCAGCAGGGCTCCTGAATTACCCACAATGCACTCCAGAAAAGGAGTTAATTCTGACCATTTATCCCACCCACAGGGAGACTGTTTCAAATGTTTGTCATGCTCACAGAGAGAGTCAAAAGAGAACAGTTTTCATCCCTTGCATCTCCTTCCTCCCTGCATTCATCTTGGAAACATCAGAATCTAAGGCTACTGTGTCAGAGACCTTCAGAGGAACAGAACATATATCCATACCTATGTATGGGTATGTGTGTATCAATACATATGTGCATACATACACACATATATACATTATGAAGATAAAGTTTGAAGTTCCTCAGTCTACCATCTCCAGAATCAGAGAACAAAGAAAATTGGTGGTACCATTCAGGCCAAGTTCAAGGCTTAAAAGCTGGGTCAATGGTAAAACCCCTAGTCTGAATCCAAAAGTCTGAGTCCCAGGATCTCTGATAGCTCTGATATCTATGGGTAGGAGTATGTACACACACACACACACACACACACACACACACACACACACACACGATTTCTGATATCTATGTGTATATCTCTGATAGCTATGGTCGAAGCTCAAGCAAAAAGAATAAATGTATCTTTTTGTTCTATTCAACAGGTTGGATGACAGAAACACCCTCATAGAGACTTGTCTGGAAATAATGTCTCACCAGGTATTTTAGTATCCCCTTGCTAAGTCATGTGAACACATGAAATTAACTTTTGAGGCATCTAGGCATGATGGGAAAGAGAAGGGAGAGGGCTTAAATATGTACGGGTTTGCTACTTTGAAAACCTCATGAAGCTACATACCCAACCACAGCAATACCTCTATTTTTCATACCACTGAAAACATCAGAGATAATCCACAGATATGAGACTGGTAGACGTATCATGAAGTGTCATCATGAATACCTCTTCCAACTCATTCCACATGACACTCCAAGCATTGAAAAAGCACAGATAGTCCCCATAGGTTGGATGTTCTACAGAGGCAGAGTGCCCAGAATCCTTCCACAACCCCTTGAGAGAGCTCTGTGTCAAGTTAAGAGCACCCAAACACAAGATTATGAATACCAGTAATTGGTACTTTTGAAGGGATCATCTCAGCCCTTACCTCACATGGCACATTTGAACCTCTGCCAAGCTGTTACAGCAGTGTCGAATGGATTTATACTTAAGTGTACTTATGCTTCAGGAAGGGTTCTCTTCCATTATCACAAAATGTTGTATTGGATTCCCTTTCTAGTTAGTTAGGAAGAAAGAAAGAAAGAAAGAAAATGGATAAAAAGTGACTAATGTGGGTAATTATCTTTACAATCCTTGCCAGATACAGTACTCTCAAAATTCTTTTTTATCCCTTTTCTTTTGGACCCCTGAGAAAAATTCCTTGGGAAATTTTAACTTATTGAAAATCTATAGACTTTAGCCAACTCTTCCTAAAGAGCAAGAGAATCATTATGGCTTTTCTGAAGCACAAAAAAGAGGTGCTTAACTTTAATTATACCGAGCTTTTATTGATTTGACTGGCTTAATATCTTAAGCCTCAATTAACATCAGAGAGAACTTATAATCATCATCATTCAAGCTTGGAGAGGTGGAGGAGTTCAGAAGAAGAGGAGTTGCTAAGAATGGGGAGCACTGTAGTGACAGACCCGTGAGTAAGGATAGGGAACACAATGGCTCAGGGTACAGAATACACTCAGGTCCCTGTTAATCAAATGAATAAAAAGCAGGCATAACACATCCAAAGATAAGTTTACTAAAGAATTTCTTCCAAGGGCATATTACAGCAACAACAATAATACTGGGAACATCCATTTGCTGAGTTCGTACCTCATGGTTTCTATTAAGTCTCAAACCCTGGCACGAATGGTTGAGGGGCTTATTTCACATATGGCCACCAGGTTTTCCTGATATCCCTCAGTCCCTACTTGTTACAGGATCTTCCTGGCTGGAATATCCTGCCATGTGCCCCCTGCCCTAAACCTCTCCAGCTCAGGGCCTGGGCTGCCCTTCCTCCGGCTGCCCTTCCCTGTATAACCCACTCATGTTGGTCACCCCTCTGTTTTGGGGCCTCCTGGCTGCTGGTTCCTCCCTTCCCATCCCCCCTCTCCTCACATGATTCAGAGTCTTATACACTCTGGACTCTCCTAAATCTCCCTATCTATGACTGTACTCTCCCTTTTATCTACAACGAACCTTCTTCTCGGGCATACCTGTGAGCAGTCATGTCTGTAACTTTTGTGGTGCTGAAACCCAGGACCAGTCACCTTACCTCCTTTCCTTTTTTTATTTCTTCTTCTTTTTCTTCCCCTTCCCCTTCTTCCCTTTCTCCTCTTCCTCCTTCTTCTTCCCCTTCTTCCCTTTCTTCTTCTTCTTCTTCTTCTTCTTCTTCTTCTTCTTCTTCTTCTTCTTCTTCTTCTTCTCCTCCTCCTCCTCCTCCTCCTCCTCCTCCTCCTCCTCGTCCTCGTCCTCCTCCTCGTCCTCCTCCTCCTCCTCTTCTTCCTCCTCCTCTTCCTCCTCCTCTTCTTCCTCCTCGTCCTCCTCCTCCCCCTCTTCTTCCTCCTCCTCTTCCTCCTCTCTTCTTCCTCCTCCTCTTTCTCCTCCTCTTCTTCCTCCTCCTCTTCCTCCTCCTCTTCTTCCTCCTCGTCCTCCTCCTCCCCCTCTTCTTCCTCCTCCTCTTCCTCCTCTCTTCTTCCTCCTCCTCTTTCTCCTCCTCTTCTTCCTCCTCCTCTTCCTCTTCTTTCTCCTCCTTTTCCTCCTCCTCCTCCTTTCCCCCCTCCTCCTTCTCCTCCTCCTCTTCCTCCTCCTCTTCTCCTCCTCCTCTTCCTCCTCTCCTCCTCCTCTTCCTTTTTCAGTCAGTTCCCCTCTTGCTTTATGACTTGAAAGTCCTTGTCTTATTTTTTCTCCATATGTTATTGCTCTTTGGATGCTTAGCTTCTAGATTGTCAGTGACATACTGGGTCACTGAATCCTCTCCAGGAGTCTTTCCTCACTGTGAGCTAGTGTCACAGGAAACTGATCTGTACACAGGAAAGCAGTTGGAGTGTTTGTGGCCACACACCTATTATTTCCCTTTGCAAAGCAGGGGCAGTGACCTATGACAGTGAGATACAGCCATATGTTTACACCCAAGTGGTGACTCCATTCTTCCAATTGCTAAATGCCTAAGAAGCCCATTTTCCTAGGTCCCTCCTTTTCAAGATAGCTCTAGGAGTCCTGTGGTACCTCCTGCCTGTGAGGGAATTCACCTTTCCTCACAGGTGCCGCCTAGAGCAAAGGTGAAGGGTCAGATTCCATTGTGTTCTGATGATAAGAAGGCCCTATCTGTTCATCTTGGATCCCCTACACCGCGTGACATTTGCCCATAGTCTCTGTCTGGGAACCACTGCTGGCTAATGGGTCCACTTTAGTGTCTTTGTCTAATTTGGAAAGTAAAATGGAAGCATATATAAAGCATATATAAGAGAAACTATGTCAGCTACCCCTCCTCTTGGTTGCTTCTATACTAAACATTCTCCAAAGTAGTTACTAGGATATTTAAAGAGACAAACATTGAAACTGGTGCTTTGTTTCCCCTCACAGTAGAGCTTTTCTGAACCAAATGAAAACTACAAGGGATCTTTGAAGCCACGCTGCCTAAATTATTTTATAGCTGACAGAGCTGAGCATCCGTCATGTACTCGCGATCCGTGATCTGAGAATCCCAGTTCAGAAATAACCTAACATCGCTGGCCAATTCTTTTATTCTTTGTTTAAGTTTATTACTATTTTAAAATGATTGCTTTAAACATTGACATCTATTTTATTCATATGAGTGCTGTGCCTGCATGTATGTCTGTTTGCCACATCCATGCCTGGTACCTGAGGATGCGGTGAGACTGTGTGGGTGCAGGAAATCAAATCCAGGCCTCTAAAAGAACAAGTGCTCTGGAGCACTGAGCACTGAGCACTGAGCACTGAGCACTGAGCACTGAGCACTCCAGCCCTATTTTAAGACATAAATAATCAACATCTTCTTAATGGGACACATTCACCTATGATTTTTTGAACAACGACAACAACAACAACAACAACAACTAACCTGTTATGTATTCCTATACAAGTGTCCTGGCTCAGAACTTTTCGAAACTTTGAGAGAAAACTCTTTTAAAACTTTTTACATGCCATTTGAACAAATTTAACATTAGGAAACAAGGAACTCTTCCATCCTCTCACGAAGACTGCTGGGGGAGGGGGCAATAACAATTAGAAAACTGAGAAACTCTCTCCAAGGCATTTTAAGGCAGTTCTTCACAGTGAAGCAATATCATGAAATAATCCATTCCCCTTTTAAAACGGCCTCGATGTCTGCTCCAGGATTCTCTACCATCTCACTGTTTTAGAGTCAGAGTGAAGATCCCCAAGGAAAACTTCATCTAATCAAGAGAATAGAATCTCTGTCTGGATGGGCCAGGCCAATTGCCTGGACAAGGTGCTACCCCCAGGAAGAAAGGCTCACCTTAACTTACGTCATGCTAAAAAAAAGATAGATGGGAGGGTTGTCTTTCCTTTAATGAGATACTGTGTTTTTTAAAATTCCCGCCCTCTATGCAGTCTCTACCAGCCACTGTGAAGTTCAGCTTGGGCTGCCCAACTTTCTGAGGTCTGAGACAAAAAAGCACATTTTATCTCTTTTCTCTTTACTCTCCTCCCCTCATGTCTCTTTCTTTCCGCATGCTAGCTAGAACCCAGGTGTGGAGGGCTTTGGGGGCCACTTCTAGAAACTTGGCAGGAATTTGACATTGGGCCAGGACAAAGAAGTAAGCTCAGTTGGGAATCTGACTTTGGGCCAGAACTCAGGAAATTGGCTCATCTGAGGCACACGTGGCAGACCTTTTGTCTTGGTCATACTGATTAGCCCCTAGAAACAGGTACTTATGGGATTTTTGTTTATTGCTTTGCTTGTTCCTTGACCCGGAACTGATCTTATTATTTTGCATGTAGTTAAAGTGATTTTATAGATGCAGACTGGTAAAAAAAAAAAAAATAAACCCTCATCAGTCTCAGAACTGGCTAGGGTCAGGCTACAGTGTTTTCTAATTGTGTTTTTCCTTTTAATCCTCACTCCCTCCCTGGAGACCTGTTGACTGACGGAGCTGGCTTGGTCACCCAGGTATATTTTTTCTGATACTCTGTATTTCCTTGTCCTCTTTCTAAAGCTCCACTCCCAGTCCAGTGGCTGCTTGTCCAGCCTGTGTCTGATTTATTTATTTTTTTTAAAGATTTATTAATTATATATAAGTACTGTTGCTTTCTTAGCCACTCCAGAAGAGAGCATCAGATCTCATTACAGATGGTTGTGAGCCGCCATATGGTTGCTGGGATTTGAACTCAGGACCTTAAGAAGAGCAGTCAGTGCTCTTAACCACTGAGCCACCTCTCCAGTCCTGTGTCTGATTTCCATGCCTACTTAGTGGCTTTCTCCCCTTCCTTCCTCTGTTCTCCTCAAGCAATTGCAGAAGTTACAGCTTGCCTGCCCTAGGGGTTTTCATTTAAAGGCTAATAAAATTGTCCTTGAGCTTCTATTGGAGTCAGTTCTTAAATTCTTTCATTAATGAGACTAAGAATCCCACAAGGAGACCCCACTTTTCCCAGCACCAACTGAATATTGATGTATGACTACCCCAAGGGTTTTCTCAGAATTGCCATTTTTGATGACCTAAAGCTATTCACCTCTGAACAAGGGAGAAGTTCTTTCAACTATTTTTGCTCCTCATTGTCAATGAAGCTGTTCTTACGTGTGTGCAGGGAAATCTGCATACTTCCCACCATAGCCCCCATGTCCTTCACTGTTTCCCAGACCATATTTTCCATCATGGTTACTGCTACCACCAAAGCTTCCACTCTGCTTCCAGCCAATTCTTTTATGAATATGGAATTCAAGGGCGGTTTGCACGGGGAGTTCTCCTGAATTAACAAAATTCAGGTTTTGAATTTAGATGAAGCAACAGTAAGAGGAAAGGAGAAGAAAGAAAGTGTCACAGTTTTGTTCTTGTTGTTGTTGCTCTGACAAATGTAAAAGGACACTTGAGGTAGGATTTCTTTCAGTTCACAACTCTCAGGTCACACTTTGTCACCAAGAGAAGTCAGGATAGGAACTCAAGGAAGGAAACCTTCAAGGAACTCAACAAAGGGCCTCTGTCCTTTGAGGGGGAATGCTGCTGTAAGGAATAAATATAAGCAATATAAAAGAAATTACAAATGTAACCCAGCTCATGTGTGTGAGTGTGTGTGAAATGTGATAAGGTAAATGCCCTAAGTGAATGCCTCAATTTTGATTGGCTAAAAAGATACTGTGGAGACCAAGTCTGGAGTGTGTGTGTGTGTATGCGTGTGTGTGTGTGTGAGTGTGTGTGTGTGTGTGTGTGTGTGTGTGTAGATGACAAAGCCTAGAGTCAGATAAAGTGATGCTGAAGGCCTGAGTTGAAAGAGACTTACAAACCATGGTCTGGCAGCTAAGGTTGACTTATTCCCGAGAGCCCCAACGGAGACTCTTGTGTTGAGACTGACTCATTCCTGGAGCCAGCCCACCAATTCCAGGACCCCAACTCTGGACCGAGGCTCCAGCGGGGATCCAAAGCACAGTGAGGAAACACTGTGAGCCTTGCCCACGCTTCCGTCGGAACTAGGCTACCGCACTTACCAGACCAGAGGTGAGAGTGTGTGTGTGAGAATGAATGTGATCTCTTTTCGTTTTATATGTGTTCATTGTTGCTTATGAATAAATACTAGCGTAGCCTGATCCTCTAAGTCTCAGGCACTTTCTTTCACTCTTGGCTCTAAATCTGACTCGTGGCATCTGCGTACTGGCTCGCTTCCCATGGCCTGCCCAGCCTGCTTCCACAGACATCTCGGGATGCCCCTGGCCTTCTTGGGATAGATCACCCCACACTGATCATAAATCAAGACACTACATTACAGACTTGCCTACAGGTGAGTGGAAACTTTTCCTCAATGTAGGTTCCTTTTCCCTAACAGCTCTACCTTGTGTCAAATTGACCAAATAATAAATAAATAAATAAATAAATAAATAAATAAATAAATAAATAAATAAATAAATCTAGCCAGAATAGGAAGGGAAGATGGAGGGGAAGATAGAGGAGAAGAGGGGAAGGGAAAAGAGAGAGGAGAGGATGGGAAATGAGAGAAAAGGAGAGGGAGGGGAGAGGAGAGGAATTCCAAGTCTTTGCTTTGGGAAGCTGTTGCTGGTGTCTTAATTATTCTTTCTCAGAACAAGGGCAGATTTCTTTGAACTGTTTTTGGCCCTTACTGTCATAACGAGGCCACCGTATTCTTATGGTGGTTTACAGCCAAGAGTTTCTTTGTCTACTTGATAATAACAAACATTCTGAGAGGTTCCTAATATATATGGGAAAACAATCAGGCTGAAGAATGTCATCTGATTTATTCAAGCTGCTTTTCTAGGTCATAGCCAAATGCTTTCATTTCAAAGGTGGCTCTCGTTCCAACAGAGGAAGGGCATGTCCCTGCTTGAGCCGTATGTGCCTATCAAATGCCATTTTGATTTCAGGTGACAGCTCATATCCATCCCCACTCTTCCTTATTCAACATCATACCACTCGGGACAGTTCCTTTCTTTTTGCTTTCTGGACCAATGAATGGGAGACAAGGGTAACTGGGAGACAGGAGAAGGGGCAGGCAAAAGTAAATTCTTTCTCTTCTCAGCTTCTTCTGGCATCACAGGCAGTGATTTCTGTGACCCATTTCTGCCAGACTGATTTGCTCTGTGAGATGGTAAGGATCCTGCGCTTTGGCATTCTGCCTTCTGCCTCAGGAGAGGTAAATGTCTGCTGATTTTCTCACTTGTTTTCTTTGCCTTTCCATAATCCTTATATTCTCCCCCTCCCACCCCCTATTAGCTAGAAGACTTCCACTGGCTTTTCTTTTCTTGAATGGAGCCAGGCTGATAAAAGATTTAAGCTAACCTGAGCCTCTTAAGAAAACATCAGCAACACAACTCCTCAAAGGGGGATTAATACCATTGAGGGGAAGACTTGGCCATTGGAGGAAATTTGTCAAACATTTTGTGCGTGTGTGTGTGTGTGTGTGTGTACTTGCACACAAGTCCATGACTTTTAAAGAAATCATTTCAATAATGCCATTTTCCATGTGGATACTTCTTAATATTTGTAATTTGACAAAACAAAACTAAGCCTTGTCCTTCTCCTCACAGACATATTGGCAACAGTACTGTATATTTAAGCACAATAAGCAGATATCAATAAGGGTATAAAGCCAGTCTATATTAATCCATGAAGACAGGATTTCTGCCTCAGTTTTTCCCTCTGACATGACCTTTATATCTTTAAAGTTATCCACGACATCTTAGTCAGAGTTTCTATTCCTGCACAAATATCAAGAAGCAAGAAGCAAGTTGAGGATGAAAGGGTTTATTCAGCTTACATTTCCACATTGCTATCCATCACCAAAAGAAGTCAGGACTGGAACTCAAGCAGGTCAGGAAGCAGGAGCTGATGCAGAGGCCATGGAGGGATGTTTCTTACTGGCTCGCTTCCCTGGCTTGCTCAGCTTGCTCTCTTATAGGACCCAGAACCACCAGCCCTGGAATGGCACCACCACAATGGGCCCTCCCCCCTTGAGAAATGCCTTACAGCTGGATCTCATGGAGACACTTCCTCACCTTAAGCTCCTTTCTCTGTGATAACTCCAGCTTGTGTCAAGTTGACACACAAAACCAGGCAATACACACGGGTTTTAGAATTTATCCAAATTAACTGGAGGGCTTCTAATTCTCAGGGGGTTGGGTACCATCTTCACTTTCTCATTCAATAGATATCTGATAAAGAGACAGACTTTATCTTTATTAAAAATGTAATTCATTCCAGATTAAATGAGATCAATTGAAATCCAAGTAGGTTTATTTTTTGTGAGTATTGACAGACATTGTCAGTATATGAAAAATACAGAGATAGCTGTCAAGATAATCTTGAAGAAATTGCTGGCCAGCGAACACTACCAAATATCAAGACTTGCTACACAGCTGTAATAATGAAGAGGACAGTGTGGGGCTGAGACCAGAATGGATGAAAAGAATTGATGGTGGAATAAATACCATCTTAGCACTTTGAAGGTCAGTAAAATTAAGAATTGTGTCTGATGAAGGTGAGATTACTCAGCAGGTAATAACACTTTCCTCTAAGCCTGGTAGCAAGACCTGATCCATGGTGTCCACACTCAGAAAAGAAACCCTGAACCCAAGGTGGAAAGCAGGATCCACTTCAGAGAAAACCCTCCCACCTCCACATACTCATGGTTGTCCAGTGGCCAGAGAACTGGGTGCACCAGACGGAGAGCTGGGCATGGAATAGGATGGGCGGACAAGAGAAATATGGAGCCAAAACAAAGGTTCTCTGATCAAGGCTCAAAGTTTAATGTTCTGCTCTGAATATATAGAAGGAAACCCAAGGACTACTCCCCTACAATCCCAACAGTAAATAAAATAAATACATTTTTAAAGAATTATGTTCAGTAAAAATAACGTGGACAGAGAAAAGGGAAGATATGGGATATAAAAAATGTCTGAGCACATTTCCCCCAAATTTAGGCCATAGAAATCTTACTAAAATCAATTATTACTAAAATCAATAGAAATAAAGTGGGTGGATATACCACATTTTTTGCATCCACTCTTCTGGTGAGGGATACCTGGGTTCTTTCCAGCATCTGGCTATTATAAATAGGGCTGCTATGAACATAGTGGAGCATGTATCCTTATTACATGGTGGGGAATCCTCTGGGTATATGCCCAGGAGTGGTATAGCAGGATCTTCTGGAAGTGAGGTGCCCAGTTTTCGGAGGAACCGCCAGACTGATTTCCAAAGTGGTTGTACCAATTTGCAACCCCACCAGCAGTGGAGGAGTGTTCCTCTTTCTCCACACCCTCTCCAACACCTGCTGTCTCCTGAATTTTTAATCTTAGCCATTCTGACTAGTGTAAGATGAAATCTCAGGGTTGTTTTGATTTGCATTTCCCTGATGACTAATGAAGTTGAGCATTTTTTAAGATGCTTCTCGCCACCCGAAGTTCTTCAGGTGAGAATTCTTTGTTTAACTCTGTACCCCATTTTTTAATAGGGTTGTTTGGTTTTCTGGAGTCTAACTTCTTGAGTTCTTTATATATATTGGATATTAGCCCTCTATCTGATGTAGGATTGGTGAAGATCTTTTCCCAATTTGTTGGTTGCCGATTTGTCCTCTTGATGGTGTCCTTTGCCTTACAGAAACTTTGTAACTTTATGAGGTCCCATTTGTCAATTCTTGATCTTAGAGCATATGCTATTGGTGTTCTGTTCAGAAACTTTCTCCCTGTACCAATGAAAAAAATGTGGTATATCTACACAATGGAGTACTATTTAGCCATTAGAAACAATGAATTCATGAAATTCTTAGGCAAATGGATGGAGCTAGAGAATATCATACTAAGTGAGGTAACCCAGACTCAAAAGATGAATCATTGTATGCACTCACTAATAAGTGGATATTAACCTAGAAAACTGGAATACCCAAAACATAATCCACACATCAAATGAGGTACAAGAAGAAAGGAGGAGTGGCCCCTTGTTCTGGAAAGACTCAGTGAAGCAGTATTCGGCAAAACCAGAACGGGGAAGTGGGAAGGGGTGGGTGGGAGGACAGGGGGAGAGAAGAGGACTTACGGGACTTTCGGGGAGTGGAGGGCTAGAAAAGGGGAAATCATTTGAAATGTAAATAAATTATATCGAATAATAAAAAAAAAGAAATAAGAAATAAAGTGGGTGAGAGAAACATATTAAGCACTTCACAATACACAAAAGTCAAGATGGCCAGTGAAGGAAAAGGTGGCCAGCCAGTTGTTAACTGGGAACAGGAATCAAACCCACAAAGCCTGTATAACTGTACTTTCTCCAAAATGGCCAATAAAAAGTCAGTCAGGAGTGGTGGTACATGCCTTTAAGCCCAGTACTTGGTAGGTAGACAGATTTCTGAGAGTTTGAGGGAAGTTGGAGTTTTTGGTCTCGATGGAGAGTCCTAGACCAGCCATCAATACACCTTGAGATCCTGTCTCAACAAAACAACAAAAAACAAACAAACAAAAAATAGAAATAAACCTACCCCACCCATTGTTAGTAAGGATTTGAAAAGAATGAAATGGAAGTCAATGGCTGGAGAGTAGAGAAGGGGGTGCAACCCGCTTAACAGAGTTGTTTAACATCATTGACTGAACGCTTCAGGTATACAGATTGAAGCGGTCAGCTCAGGAGCTTTGGACAATTCCACTAGGCATCCTTCCTCTCCCGGAACACAGAGGTCATGAAACACATAGGC
Organism: Apodemus sylvaticus; assembly: GCF_947179515.1. NCBI lineage: Eukaryota > Metazoa > Chordata > Mammalia > Rodentia > Muridae > Apodemus > Apodemus sylvaticus. Next base: position 32,365,017 of record NC_067489.1, read on the forward strand.
ACCCCTCCCCTCTGGAAGGGAGAAACTGACTACGTTCCTCAGAAAGACCACGGGGAAGACCGACCATTGACCACCTGCAGAAAGAGAAGCCCTTGCTTCCTCATTCCCTAAGGACCAATCAGTTTAAAAGTCACACTGTTCTGCCAATCACATTGTGCCTAGTTGCTGATGCTCTATTCTGCCCCTGGAAACTGTGTAAAACCTTGCCAAGGTAGTTGGTCAAACATTACTCTGGATGCTTCAGTGAGGGAAAGATAGCTCAGCAGTTAAGAACACTGACTGCTCTTCAGAGGTCCTGAGTTCAAATTCCGGCAACTACATGGTGGCTCACAACCATCTGTAATGGGATCAAATGCCCTCCTTTCTGGTGTGTCTGAAGACAGCTACAGTGTACTCACAAAAAAAAAAAAATCAAATAGACAGATCTTTTAAAAAATAAACAACAAAAAGAACACTTGATGAATATAAGCAGGAGCCACATTGTCTGTACAAAGCATTCAGGCACACGGAGCTGCTCTGATCAGTGGGTGATGGAGAAACCCTTGCTAGCTAAATCCCCAGATGTCAGTCAAAGGCCAACCTTGCAAGTACAACTTTCCAAGGCTAGCAGCAGTTCAGGCTTGCCACATTCATTCATTTCATAAACTTTATAGACCGAAGGAAGTAACCCACATCCCTTAGAAAGGGATGGAGAGGAAGTTTTCTCATCTCTGGTAGATCCTTATCCACATGCACCTGGATTATTTGTGGTTCCCAGTGACTCTTGTTACTTTTGAAACTGTAGACAAGCTAATCTACATCTTATACCATCTTTCTAATCTGTCTTAACACCAGAATTATTACCCAAATAAAAAAGTTAATGTCAAAATGTGCCAATCTGTTGTCGTCAGTGGAAGCCTTGGACTGTTGCGCAGGTAACCTTTCATCAGACAACACATCTTTTTCTCTTAACTTCACGGGAGATCCCATGCATGAGTGGGCCCTGAGAGCTGAAACAGGACAAGAGCTTGCACCCAAGTACTCAGCAGAATAAGAATTGCTTGACAGCAGTTCCTGCAGAGCTGTGCTGTGTGCCTGGAAGCTATCAACACTGAAGATGCTCCTGGGAAGAAAAAATGGAATTTTCCAGCAGTAGCCAGTATTCTCAGAATTTGTACTTGTTTACTCAAATGACTCTAGATAAGGGGCAGACAGGGGTGGGTGTGGGAGACATATTTTTGGTTTTGACATAACATACTTTTTCCCCCCTCCAAACCTCAACGGTATTTTAATTATCCTCCTATTCTTCCCCTCCTTCCTTCCAACTTACTGCTGTAAGGGAGTTTCTAGAAACAGGGGTCTGGTCATATTGCGTCATTCAGTCTCTCAGCTTTCTCCGTCCATGGCCCGATGAATAAATCCTTAAGTCCTTGGCACGGCACTGAGAGAATTTCACAGTGTGGTTTGAATTTATCTTTCCAAATATATTTAGCTAACTGCCTATCAAGGTAAGCCAGCCACCATTCCCCTTTGATGAGGAATTTGAGTGTGTCAGATTCTAAAGCTCTGTGGGTTTCTGAGACCCTCCATCATTAAATTTTTCATGTAACGTTTTTCTTGAAATACACTAACAGAGAAGGGCACAAGCCATGGCTGCACAGCTTAACGTGCAAACTAAGTGTGCGTGCGCGCCCATAGGTCAATCACTAAATGAAGCATCATTGGTCTTTTCACCCTCACCCCAGTCATTTCCTGCTCCCTTCCTTCTTTACCTAGGATGGCTTCTTGCTTGTGAACTTCATTCAAATGGAATCAATTATACATCCAACTCTTGTCTCATTTCGTACTGTCTGAATACTTTTTCTCAGTGTCGGGCTTATGAAGTGTTTCTGCATTAGCTTGTGTGGCAACAGTAGCTTGGTTTCTGCTCATTGTTGTCCTGCATTCCGGGTTATTGCATTTAAAGGATGTTGGGTTGTTTCCATCTTTTTGCCCATTAGGGAAATACCACTATAACTAGCCTTCCTTGTTTGTTTTAGTTAATGCAAATAGCATCAATAATGATGTATGCTTGCTAAAACTTCTGGCTATAAGATCTTGCATCAATGTTGATGTATGCTTGCTAAAACTTCTGGCTATAAGATCTTGTAAAACCCTGAGGAGCCTTAGCTACCAGGGACCCCTTGAGTGAGCCAGGCAGGAATTTATCATTCCAGTGCACTGGGGTCGTCCTACACCCGAAGGAGAGGTAGCGACCCTGTAGCCAAGAAAATAAAATCAGCTACGCCAGTGTTGAAGACACACTTTCCTCCTGAGAGTCTGGGATCTGGTATGCCGCAGACAGAGGCTGTGCATTTAGCTAGCCTCTGGTGAAAAGCCTCAGCACGGAATCTCTAATCAGAGCTTGACTTGTAGATAACCCTCACTTGTATGGTCCCAGCTCTAGCGGCGGGCGGGGGATGGGGTGGATTCAGTACATTCTGTGTGGTTCTGCTGGGAAAAGACCCTGGGAAAGCTTGCACTGTCGGCCCATGTGACTTTTGCCTTTGCTGGTTTGGGTCCTTGACTTTTGGCTCTAAGGAACAGAGTTGTGACTGTGACTGGATGGCGAGGTCCATGAGCTCCAGTGGCTCTGGGGACACCAAGCACCAGCTATGACCAAAGCTCACTGAAACATATCCAAAGGCACAACAAGGACAAACCACATGCCAACCGCTGTAAGAACGGCTCAGAAGACTGGAAATACGAGGGGTTACACAAATCATCAGGCAAATTGTAATTTTCTATTAATCCCCAAACCACTTCCACAGATTTTCACAGAAAACAAGTTTAATTATATACATCCAGCAAGAATGGTCATGAAACATCTCAATAGACATAGAAGCTTTTTACCGTTAAAGACAAGTACAAGGGAACTATGATTGGGAACTATTGAGTTGGATTTATAGCCCGATAGGTTTTGAAATTGGTTTATTTGAATTATAAGAAAATACTTCATGTATAATGTTCTTTGAGTTTTTCTTAATAGGCATACTAATTAACTTCTCAAACTCAATAAAAATGTAGGAAATTTACCTATGTTCAGCACTTGACAAATAAATCATGTTAATTACATATTCACATGGCCAATAATGGTTCTTTTAAAGCACGCTGAACAGGGAGACTGCCTTAAGATAATTATTCTCTTTAAATAAATCACATGTATAAAATGATTCCTACTGGTCAGGAGCTTCGAGGCTCCATGATGATTCAGAAACAGGAACTTCTCCAGTCTTTGATTCTCTGTTAGCATCCTTCCATGTTCAGTTGTAGAAGGATTAACATCTCCAGGGCACTGTAACACATGTAGATAAGGCCTTATAGACTCTGAGGATGCCAGCGAGTTCAACCAGGATTTTATTTGTTTGATTGATTTTACTCTGTTTTCAGGGCATCTTTTGTTCCCCCGTTGCTCTTCACAGGAAGAAAGGCCATAGATCAAAATTCTAGAGAACAAAACAGTGATTCTTACATTGTCATCTCAAGGCCAAGAATAGGCCACTATGTCACCTGGGATCTTGATAAGAATATAGATTCTGGGCGGCCAGCAGGCCCCGAGGGTAAAGATACTCACTGTGCAAGTCTGGAGACCTGAGTTCAACTCCCAGGACTCACTTAAAGGCAGAGAAGAATCAATCAATGCCACAAACTTTTCTTTTTCACACATACATCACAAGGACACACACACACACACACACAAAGTGCTGGTCTACAGAGTGAGTTCCAGGACAGCCAGGGCTACACAGAGAAACCCTGTCTCCAAAAACCTAAAAAGAAAAAAAGAAAAAGAAAAAAGAAAAGAAGACTAGCAATGGATTTGAATAGAATGTTTTTCAAAGAAGCTGTGTGAATGGCCAAAAAATGGATGAAAGGTATTTAATGTCACTAGCCATCAGGGAACTAGAAATTAAAGCCACAGTGAGATACCACATTAAGACCATTGGGATAAATATTATATTTTTGGTTGTGAGCCTAACCTTTAATGGATGATCCATCTCTCCATCCCTGGGATAGATATTATAAACATACACACACACACATACAAACACACACACACACACACACACACACTTGCAGAGAGAGAGAAAGGGAGGGAGAGATATGCAGTGAAGGTGAAGGTATAGAGTGGAGCTTTGTCATTGCAGATGAGAATGTAAAATGGTAATGAAGTTAAAGTTATGAAGGAAAAGGCTATCATGATTGCTAAAAAGTTATACATAGAGTTATCATATAGTCCAGCAATTCTGCTTTTAGGTATCTCTCCTGAAAAGAAGTGAAAACAAGGACCCAAATAGATACTTGTACACTAATATTTATAAAGGTGATCTTTACAAGGGCCAATATATATTCATTATTCAAATGCCTATTAATAGAACTAATAACCAAACCAAAATATTATTTAGCTTTAAAAAAGAAGGAGCCAAGCCGGTTGGTGGTGGTGCATGCCTGTAATCCCAGCACTCTGGGAGGCAGAGGCAGGTGGATTTCTGAGTTCGAGGCCAGCCTGGTCTACGGAGTGAGTTCCAGGACAGCCTGGGCTACACAGAGAAACCCTGTCTAGAGAAAAACAAAATCCAAAAAAAAAAAAAAAAAAAAAACCAAAAAAAAAAAAAAAAGATGAAGAAGGAGCCAGATACATGTGGCACTTTAATTTCAGTGCTTGAGAGGCAGAGGCAGGTGGATTTCTATGATTTAGAGGTCAGTCTGGTCTGTCTATAGAGTTGTTCCAGGAATTTGACACAAGAGACAATTTAGGAAACCTTGAAGCTATACCTTTCTAGATTTGATAGATTATTTTTTTAAGTTAAATAAATGTTGGCAACTACATTAATCTTTATCTTTTGCTAAGTAAGTTGCAGAACTCTGATTAGGCACCGATACCTTATCAGTAGCAACGTTGTCTCAGCAGAGCTCCAGGTTTTATTCCCTGTTGTAGCTGAAAACCTGAGCCATGGCCTCTCGGGATCTGTGTGCAATCTCAGGGCCCTGAGCTCCTGCCAGCAGTGCTGTTTTCCTTATTTACTGGAGGAAGAGACTAATAGATCAAGAGCCTCATGCCCTTGAGGAACATCACCTGGTACTATGGAGAAAAGGGTTGCCGAGGGTACTTTTACAAACCCATGGAAAGAAAGGGCTTACTTAGAACATGTCTCTAGATGATCTGGGTAACCCAGAGGTTTGTTTACCTAAAATAAGGGTGTTTATAGTAGAGCGAGACTATTCTAGAGACACCAAGTGCATGAAACCAACCTTGGAGACAATCTTCCTCAGTAGCATTTCCTCTGTTGAATCTTCAATCAACTGTACAGATCTGAAGCTATATTTCTGTGATGCATAATAATACAGACAGAAGCTTGAGTTAAATTGTTTTGTTATTTTTTTGTGAAATGGGATCTCACTGTATTTCCCTGGCTGGCCTTGGAACTCCATTTATAGACCAGGCTCACATGGAACTCACAGAGCTCTACCTCCTGAGGAGATTCACGTGAGTGCCCCGCCCAGCAAATTGTTCTTAATCTTTTAGGCATTACATCTGTTGTTAAAAATAGCAGAGTTGCATTCCAGCTTGAGTTTAAAATTGTTACCTACAATTATTTTTTTGTTCCACGTGATTTCCTTTGGATGGACTAGTGAAATAACTGATTAAAAGCACCAAGCATTGTCTTATGCTAGCAGAGGACTAGCCTTATGCCTTGGTACAGAATCTGCTCAGGCAGCTGGGCCTCCTGGAAGCTGCGTGACTGACCCATGCCTTTGAATTTCCCACTAGTGATAAATCTCAGCCTTACAGAATAAATGTAATATGTAGAAACACCGTAAAGACCTTAGAGTGTGATAAAAAATAAAAATGTTCCCACTGAATTTGGGGTTACCCCATTGTACATGATAAAGAAGTAAGACTTCTCGTGTGACCTAAAACAAAAATCAATATGAGTTGTTCCAGGACAGCCAGGACTGTGTAAAGAGACTCTGTGTAAGAGAGAGACAAGAGACAAGGAAAGAGAGAATCAGAGAGACACAGAGAGACAGAGACAGGAGAGACAGATAGAGAGAGGGAGAGACAGAGAATTCTAACACATACTACAACATGGAAGAAAGTTGAATCTGTTTTACTAAGTGAAATCAGCCAATTGAGAAAGGATAAATATTGTTAATTCTACTTATACAAGGTAACTAGTATAGGTATATTCATGAGACAGAGGGCCAACTAGAGGCTCTCAGAGACTGATGATGGACACAGCAGAGGATTAAAAAATTATGTTTTAATGGTACAGGTTTTATATGGAGGATGGTAAAAAGTTCTGGAAATCAACAACAGTTCACAGAACATTGTGACTATACTTTTAATTTTTTTTAATTTATTACTCAGTTGTTTGTTTACTTTGAGACAGAGTTTCTCTTTGTAGCCTCTGATGACCTGGAACTCACTCTGTAGACCAGGCTGGCTTCAAACTCAGAGATCTGCCTGCCTCTGCCTCCTAAGTGCTGGGATTAAAGACGTGTACCACCACTGGCTGAGTAGCTGATATCATTATGACTATATACTTAATGCCACCAAGTAGTAGTCTAAAAAGGATTGGCAAACCACAATAAGAAAATTCAGCTTATAATTTGATATTACTGTTCTTTTTTATCTTTGAGGGCTGGCCATTAGTAGGATGTCCATGCTATAGTGGACAGCTTCACATACTCATGTCTGCAGCAGTAATTGGCACTGGCTGGGTTATTTAAAAGAAAAAGGCAAGAAAAGGCAAGGAAAAAATGTTAAATGGGAGACTTGTTGAGGTGTCTTGAGGGTAGATGTGATCAAAATACCTTGTGTGAATATATGATATTCTCAAAGGTAATTAAAAAAATTTTTATAATAAAGATTCTTGTTTTGGATATGGAGACTGAAGTGGCCACCTCCTGTAGCCAGGTGAAGGGAGGGGACATTAGCCTACCCACAAAACCTATGACCCAAAATTTGTCTTGGGTACAAGATGCACAGGTATAAAGAGGGAGCAGAGATTGAGGGGAAGGCCAACCAATGACTATCCCAATTTGAGATGCACCCTATGTGAGATCCAATCCCTGACACTATTTATGAAACTCTGCTATGCTTGCAGACAGGAACCTAGCTTAGCTGTCTCCTGAGAGGCTTCATTCATCAACAGATGGAAACAGATGGAAAGACCCACAGCCAAACACCAGGCAAAGCTTGGGGAGTCTTGTGGACGAGTAGGGGATAGGATTGAAGGAGCAGGAGGGGTCAAAGACACCACAAGAAAACCTACAGAGCCAACCGACCTGGGCCCGTGGGGGCTCACAGAGACTGAGCCAACCAACCAAGGAGCATGCAGGAGCTGGACCTAGGTTCCCTACACATTTGCAGTGTGTAGCTTTGTCTGTGGGCCTGTTCCATTGTTCCAGTATGGCGGGTTTAGATGGAAGGAGGCAGCCCTTGGAGCTGTTGCTAGGTAACTGTTGGGTGGGGCAAACCTGGCTATAGCCAGGTAACTGTGGGGGTGGTGTCCAGCCACAATACTAGGGGCTTGGGGTATGACTGATGGCCACACACCACTCCTTGGGGGGGGGAGGAGTGAGGGGACGGCTGTAGGGATTACAACTGTGACAGGAGCCAGGGGTCCAGGGGATGTGACTGAGCTCCTTCCATTCCATGTAGGTGGAAGCGACCTACCAGGTCGATGGGGTTCAGGCCACCTGTGGACAGCTCACCTCCTGACATTTGTCTTCATGAGAATCCCCTCATGTCGGGGCTGTCTCTGACTCTGTTGCCTACCATAGAATCCCCTTCCCTTAACTGGACTACATGGTTGGGCCTCATTGGGAGAGGATGCACTTAGGCCTACTGTAACTGGATGTCTCACAGTGAGGTGTTATCCAAGCAGTGTCTTTTTCTCAGAGAAAGGGAACAGGTAAAGGGGGGGGGGGATTTGTAAGGGTGGAACTGGCAAGAGAGGAGTGACATCAGGCCACAATCAGGATGTAAAGTGAATGAATAAATAAATACCCATCTTCAAAAAAACAATCAATGTTTTCTATGTGACCAAAGTATGTATTTCCAAATGAGGACCCTTTAACCAACTAGGATATAGTGACACTGTGGCCACTTACTCTTTAGGAGTCACTTTTATAGTGTAAAGCTGTGGTGAGGATCGTAGTTGACAATGTAATACCTTGAAATGTTTCCTAACGGCCTGGTTGATGAGGGTTATCTCCTGTACAGTTACAGCCAATGGTTATTATACAACGGGAGGTGACAGCACTGGGGCTAGCCCTGAGGATAACCGGATACTGTGGCAGTAGATCGCTCAATCTGCCATTTCTTAACTAATTTTGATATTAAGCTATCAAGAGGCCTGCGTTCGTTTCTCCAGTATGCCATAAGGAACGCCCCACAGTGTCTTAGCAGAAGATATTCCTTCTGAAGCCAGGAGAAGGGCTATTTCTTTCCTTTCCTTAGATTCTGGTAGTCACCTGTCCTTTGGAATTCCTTGGCTTTTAGTTTCTTTAATCTAATTTTACATGAGCACCTTCCTTTTGACATATCTATCTCCACGTTACAGTTTACATTTTCTAAGGGGTTATTGACAATTGATGGATCCTGGCTAGAGTGTAATTTTACAGAAAGTGGTCCCTAGTAAATTAACCATGCGCTGGTAGAGGGCCTTAAACCCATTAGTTTGAGCACAAATTGAACTCTGCAGGTTATTTAACAACAACAAAGAAAAGCATATGAAGTTTGGAAGGTGGATCTGGGAAGAATAGGGGTGAATATGATCCAAATATAATATACAGAGAATTAATAAAACTATTACATTTTAAAATTCTCCTTCTTTATAAGGACACCAGTCACACTGAATCAGTTACCAAGCCAATGACCTGTTATGCTCCATTAGCTCTGGAAAGACCTGTCTCCAAGTCATATCATATTCTGAATTAGTGGATATATCTTTTGTAGAAACGCACAACAAGGACCATTTATGCATCAGTTTAGACGTCTCTGCCAATTGATAAATAGGAAGTCACATAACAGGGAGCCCAAGAAACAGCTTCCCATGAGCAGGCATCTAAAACATCATCCTTAAATATGAGAAGCTGGGACTGGAGAGATGGCTCAGTGGTTAAGAACACTGGCTGCAGCCGGGTGTGGTGGGGCACGCCTGTAATCCCAGCACTTGGGAGGCAGAGGCAGGCAGATTTCTGTGTTCAAGGCCAGCCTGGTCTACAGAGTGAGTTCCAGGACAGCCAGGGCTACACAGGGAAACTCTGTCTCAAAAATAAATAAATAAATAAATAAATAAATAAATAAATAAATAAATAACACTGGCTGCTCTTCCAGAGGTCCTGAGTTCAATTCCCAGCAACCACATGGTGGCTCACAACCATCTATAATGGGATCAAATGCCCTCTTCTGGTGTGTCTGAAGACAGTGACAGTGTACCCACGTGCATGAAATAAATAAATCTTAAAAAAATATATATATGAGAGGCTGTTTGAATAATTAAGCACCATTCTATAGATTTATCAGCCCCCCCTTTTTTTTTGACAACTCTACCCTCAGTATGTGATTATAATGGTTTTGGTCCTCAGAGTGAACAGACATCAGCATACATAACTCCTATACAAACAAAATGTGTTCGGTCCTGGAAGTCAGAATTGCCACTGATGGGAAACAAGCTTCAGCATCATGAGACCAAATTACATAAGCTTTTTTTTTTTTTCCAGATCCATGCACGTTAAATAAAATCCATATTTCCAAGGTGGCAGCAACCTTAGCAGAAACGCCATCTTTTAGTAAATGGTCGGAAGCAAATGCATGTGCTTGTGGGCTGCATTGAGGAGGCCTTCTGGCATCTCTTTCCTTTCAGAAATTTAGTACCCACTCGGCTCCTGGATTCTCGCAGCTGTCTGCAATGCTTCTTTCTAAATTGCGCTTTAGCTGCAACACCCCCCAGGCAGCAGTCATAGATTTTTTTTTAAGACCAGAAAGCAGAGGGCCAAATGACCTGCTAAGAATAGCTACATTCCTGGGTCAATTAAATCCAACGTGACATCCTTGGTGCATGCGTAATGTGATAATAATAATAATGGTCTATTTCTTAGGCTGTGGTGAGGAATAACACATTAGTGACTGTAAAGCACTCTGGAAATAGAAAGGGCTCAATAAAAGCTGGTAATTATTAATGGTAACCATTTGCGACTGACCTAGAAATTACCGTTAAGTTACAGCATGCATCTTGTAATCTATTCTTTTTCTTGTAACTTTTGGTCTTCCTGCTCCAAGTTCTATGCAGAGAGGAATTTTCCGAGGCTGTACTGCAGTCCTCAGGAGACTTCTATGTTGGAAGCTTAGAAACAATACTTAACTTTAAAAAAAAAAAAAAACTTAGATTTTATTTATTCATTGAGAAAGAGACACACACACATATACAGACACACACACACACACACACACAGACAGACAGACAGACAGAGAAACAAAAAGACAGTGTGATGGTTTGCATATGCTCCACCCAGGGAGTGGCACTATTAGGAGGTCTGGCCCTGTTGGAGTAGGTGTGTCACTGTGGGTGTGGGCTGTAAGACCCTCATCCTAGCTGCCTGGAAGCCAGTATTCTGCTAGCAGCCTTCAGATGAAGATGTAGAACTCTCAGCTCCTCCTGCACCATGCCTGCCTGGATGCTGCCGTGCTCCCACCTTGATGATAATGGACTGAACCTCTGAACCTGTAAGCTAGCACCAACTAAATATTTTTATAAGAGTTGCTTTGGTCACGGTGTCTGTTCACAGCAGTTAAACCCTAAGGCAGAAAGTGTATACACATGAAGAGGGCAGAGGGCAGCTTTCTTCCCACCATGTAGAAAGCAGGGTTTGAACTCAGCAAGAGTCCTACTCACTTACTTACTTACACCATGCCAGCCTAACAAGTACCTTTGAGGCTCTTGTATACAGAACATGTTTGGTTTTGTCTATGGTTAAAATTAGAGATAAAATCCTTCTCTCTCTCCTTTCCCTTCTGCTTCCTTCTTTTCTTTCACACTCCTTTCCCTCTTTCATTCCTCCTCCCTTCCTTCAACAATTAATTGCTGAGCATTGAAAGTATAGACCCCTAGAACTTCCAGGGATGAACCACCAACCAAAGAGTCCACATGGACGGACCCATGGCTCCAGCTGCATATGCAGCAGAAGATGGCCTTGTTGGGCATCAATGGAATGGGAGGCTCTTGGTTCTATGAAGGCTCGATGCCCCAGTGTAGGGGAATGCTAGGGAGGTGTGGCAGGACATGGATGGGTGGGGGAGGGATAGGATAGGAGGTTTGCAGAGGGGAAACGGGGAAGAGGGATAACATTTGAAATGTAAATAAAATAACCAATAAAAAATTTAAAAATAAATAAATAAAGTATAGGCTTTGGTTTGGGGGGAGGGAACACAAAGGCAAAAACTAAGAAACAGACGTGGAACTCATCTTAGAGTCAGCAGGCTGACCAGAGGGAGAGATATCCGGGCAGTTATTGAAAACTATGTACTAAGTATAGCAAGACAGGACAACAAGAGCTGTATGAGGCCACCTTAGACGCAGGATTGTCCTGCCAGGGCCCGGAGCTAGGGTAAGACTGTAGGAGTTCCATGTCTCTGCAAGGACACTCTTGCTTTTCTCTCCCTGGAAAGGGCAGTCGTGGGGATAGACTGTGTCACTGCCTTATTTCCCCAGGTGGTGACTCAAGTAATGACTCTTTACCTTTTTTTCTAAGAATGGGAGAAAAGGGTCCTTTACCAGACCAACAAAAAAGTCTTGCTCTGCTTCCTCTTATCCAGGGCACTGAACAAATAAATGATTGACCAGCCACTAGGAAGTTGTGCAACATCAGGTAGGTTTCTCTTTCTGCTGGGACTCAAGCCTTCTCTATGACCCTACGGTTGGTTCAACTCTGTTGTAGGGACTAACGTGGGCACCAGTGAGGGATGGTTGCAGCCCAGGCTTAGGTTATCAATTCTGTTCACCTTGAGGCGTCTGTATTGTGGCCCCTGCTCTCTCTCTCTCTCTCTCTCTCTCTCTCTCTCCCTGTGTCTTGGTGAGTCAAAGGCTCATTACTTTCTAGTTTCTCCAGGCAGGGTCCAGGCCTCATTTTTCCTGTGTTTGTCAAAGGCTGGACTTTTCAGTTTTGCACCCCATCCCTTCTTTATGACTGGGGAACTCCTCCATTCTCATCTCCTAGAAGGTAGGGCCTTGGTCACATTGTTTTCTGTTGTTTCCTATTCCACAGCTGAAAGAGTTCAGTGTCTACTGAGCTCTACTGCCCCACCAGATACTCTGAATCCCAGACTTGTTTCAATTTGTTTGTTAATGGTCATCAAATCTTCCTTCCCTTCTTTGCTGTTTTTGAAAATGCTTATTGAATTCCTCCTCTGACCTCATACCATACTTAGTTATTAGGGGAACCAAGATTTAAACAGTCTGCCCTCTTTATATAGTTTTCTATAGAATTACCATGTATAAGCTGGATCCCTGGAAAGATCCAAGTAGATTTTCTATCTGCTAAGGTGAAATATATTTTTAAAAAAAGTCAGATAAGACCAGAGTTTAAAGGCAACATGTATGCTTGCATGTATGTGCCTACCTTTTTGATACAAGAGCTCTCTATATAGCCCTGGCTATCGTGGAACTTACTATATAGACCAGGCTAGCCTTGAAATTAGACCTGCCTGCCTTTGCTTCCCCATTGCTGGGATTAAAGGCATGTGTCACGATGCCCCACTGAAGGTAACTTAGAAAGTGAGTCCCGGGGGCTCTTACCAGAGCAGCTGTCTACTAACCTGCATCAGCTTGGGTCTCTGTGCCCTGACTCTGGTTTAATTTAGCTCCTCAGTGCATTTTTCAGCCTTGTCTTTGCTCCACAATCACAGCCTGAGCCAAAGAACAGCTACTCTTTCTGCTCAACACTCCCTGTAGTTTGTTCCTAGACTCTGTTATAGTCATTGGTTGTAATCACACATATTTCTTCTGAGTTTAGCTTTCTGGAGGCTGCATAAAGAAGTGCCGTGTTCTATAATTTATTAGATTGGCCCATTAGGTTTGAGGAGTTTGTCCTAGCTATTTCTCTCATTGCTATTACAAAATGCTGGGCAAACGCAATGCAATGGGGGGGGGGGGAGGAAGGGGGAGGAATGCTCCCCTACCTTCTGGATTACAGTTCAGGGATACAGTCATGGTGGGAAGGTGATAGTGGAGGGATCTAGGGGAGTCACGAGAGAGAGAGAGGGGGGGGAGAAGAAGAGGGAGGAAAAGGGAGACAGGGAGAGGGAGAGAGAGAGAGCAGGGAGGGGGAAAGGGACGAGGGAGAAGGAGAGAGGTAGGGAGGGAGGATGGGAAAGAGGGAGAGGGACAGAATGCTGTTTAGTTGGCATGCTTCTCCTTTTATCCAGTCTAGGTGTCCAGACCATGGAATAGTTCCCCTTTCCTTCCCCCCTCCCTCCCTCTTTCCCTCTCTCCCTCCCTTCTTTCCTTCTTTCCTTCCTTCCTTTCCTCACCCACTTTTCACAAACATGCCCAGAGGCTTGTTTCCTAGGTGAGACTAGTTCATGTCCAGTTGAACAAAGGGTCTGAAGAATGTACCTAAGCTAGAGAGTTACACCCCAGCAGCCATAGAGTCAAGTCATACCTAAGCTAGAGTGTTCACCCCAGCCACCAGAGAGTCATGTTGTACCTAAGCTAGAGTGTTCACCCCAGCAGCCATAGAGTCAAGTCATACCTAAGCTAGAGTGTTCACCCCAGCCACCAGAGAGTCATGTTGTACCTAAGCTAGAGAGTGTACACCCCAGCAGCCATAGAGTCATGTCATAACCTAAGCTAGAATGTTCACCCCAGCAGCCAGAGAGTCAAGTCGTACCTAAGCTAGAGTGTACACCCCAGCAGCCATAGAGTCATGTTGTACCTAAGCTAGAGAGTTGCACCCCAGCAGCCATAGAGTAATGCCGTACCTAAGCTAGAGTGTACACCCCAGCAGCCAGAGAGTCGTACCGTCTCGACTTGGACCTGTTTTAATACAGGTCCTTCCTCTTCCACCACAGCTGGTTTTCAGCATGGATGGGGAGATTCATTGATTTCTCATTTAAAGACATATGCTGCTGGCAGGGACATAGTCTGAGTTGTGCCCATATGTAATCAGGTTCTAGCACTTCCTGGGTCAACAGCCAATCCAACTCAGTGGATATGTAGTCTGTGTAACACACACACACCTACATGTGAATAACAAATCTTTTTAAAAAGATGATAAGGTGAAGCATGTAACACAAACTCTCACATGGGCAGCATTTAGAAACACAGGTCCCTTCAGGAGGCTGAGAACCCACTGTTTTAAATCTATGGCCCTGGACAGGCGTCTGAGCTCCTCATGGCGATGTCACTCTGCTGACTTTAGATGATAATGCTGTACTGGCTGGATTTGTGTGTCAACGTGACACAGGCTGGAGTTATCACAGACAAAGGAGTTTCAGTTGGGGAAGTGCCTCCATGAGATCCAGCTGTGGGGCATTTTCTCAATTAGTGATCAAGGTGGGAGGGCCCCTTGTGGGTGGTGCCATCCCTGGGCTGGTAGTTCTGGGTTCTATAAGAGAGCTGGCTGAGCAAGCCAGGGGAAGCAAGCCAGTAAGGAACATCCCTCCATGGCTTCTGCATTAGCTCCTGCTTCCTGACCTGCTTGAGTTCCAGTCCTGACTTCCTTTGGTGATGAACAGCAGTATGGAAGTGTAAGCTGAATAAACCCTTTCCTCTACAACTTGCTTCTTGGTCATGGTATTTTGTGCAGGAATAGAAACCCTGACTAAAACATCAACAACAACAACATATCATCATCATCATCATCATCATCATCACTAATCATACTGCTAAACTAGATACAGTAGGAAAGAGACAATAAGCTAATAATCGCCACTATTAGAAAACCTAGGGAGAATGCCTATTGTCCACGTTTTCTTTGATTCCCTCGGACTCAGAACAATATCGCACACCATCACCTTGTAAATGTGAATCAGCGTGAAGAGCAGGAGGTTCTCGCTCCTTACTTACCCAGAAATCAACCTCAAGGGCCAGGTTGTTGTTTGTCCTTCACGGCTTATTTTCAACCTCCAGGCTTTGGAGAGAACCGTAATAGTGCTTCATGTTTGCTTATGTTTTAAGCTATGACCGCTCAGGAAGGCTTGTTAGGGTATAGTCTGGACAATTAGGAGGTGAAAGTGTAAGGCTGCTAATCTGGCAGAACCTCGAACCGCCCCCAAGGACAAATTAATTTAAACTGGGCGAAGAAGAACCGCAATTATTACCTCGAGTAGGGCCAAGGAGTGCTTGTTAGAGACAAAAAGTGCAGCAGAATGCTAATAATGGTTCTGCAGCTGGAGTGTTTCTGAGTGCGTTAGGTACACAGATTGCTTTTGGTTGATGGAACTCTTGTTTCTTGTGAAATTTGCTCCTCAGGGGAAGTGTAAAAGGAAAATGTAAGTCTTTCTTAGATCCACAGTTCAGAGGGGGGAAATGGCATTGCTTCACAGCATGAGTGATAAAGTTCAGGGGCACAAGTACAGCAAATATTCATCATGGGGAGTTAGACTCACAGAGAGCAGGCGCACCCAAGCCTGTGGTGGGATTGTTACTCACCAGGTACATTACTCTGATTACATTTGGAATATAAGTCTTCAGGTGACTTGCAAAGGACTGGAAAGTTCCTTTGGAAATGACAGCAGAAAAAGAAAAAAAGAAAAAAAAGATGGATTTGATCTCAGCCTTTTAGCTAAGTAGCAAATGTCTCAACTGCGATAGATTCTATGCCAGCTGGAATTTCTTGAGGTTATGCAGTACTGCATTGCCAAGAGATGCAGGTGACCAAATGTCCTCCCAAGACAATTGCACTCTGTATTTATGAAACCTCTTCCTTTAAAATAGTTAAAGATGCGTTCTTGTAGTTCTCTGTCTTAGCCCTGAATATTTCCAAATGTGCTTCTACAGGTTAGAACAAAAGTGGCTTTTTTTTTTTCTCATACTGTGAAATGATAGTCTAAGTCTTACTGCTCTCTAGGAAGAGAAAGTCCTGTGGAATGATTAGGCAGGAGTTTGAATTCTATAAGACATGGGTTTTTACTAAATTCTTAAACTATTAACTAATCTTTAATGTTTAATTATTTTTTAAAAAGATTTATTTATTTATTTTATGCATATGAGTACACCACCATTGCTCTCTTCAGACACACCAGAAGAGGGCACCAGACCTCATGACAGATGGTTGTGAGCCACCATGTGGTTGGTTGCTGGGAATTGAACTCAGGACCTCTGGAAGAGCTGTTGGTGCTCTTAACGGCTGAGCCATCTCTCCAGCCCTGTTTAACTATTTTAAAGGGAGAGGTTTCATAAATACAGAGTGCAATTGTCTTGTGAGAACATGGTCTTGATTCACGGAGCTTTAAATAACTGTCTATGCCTCCCTGGTCCCATGTTGGTAACGAGAGAAAGGGGACTTACAAAGGATAAAAGCAGCCATCTCATTGGCTATTCCTGTTGTCTGTTCAATATGATATCTAGTGCCAGAAAGGGCCAGTTGGATGTCTTCTGAGGCTACGAAGTGTGTACTGAAGATTGCAAAGATGGTTAAGGATATCACACAAAGCATTTGGCCATCCTTGCCACCTCTCAATACATACAGAACACCCCGACCTTCTCTATAACCCTGGGATTTGTGACAGAACAGAGACCTGGGCTTCCTAAATGCTTTGGTAGCAGCAGGCATTACAGCAGGGCCCCTTTAGATGCAGAAAGCCATCTCTAAGATTTGCAGACTCGCACGGTGATTCTTTTTCCTACCAAAAACCTCGTTCCCCCTTCTCTTGCCTCATTCTTCATTCTACTGAAAGTAAATTTCAACAAAATGTTCACCTCAGAAGAAAATCAATGAACAGAGCTAATGAGGCCACAACATTATTCTCTAAAGGCCACTCATTGGTATGTGGTTTCAAAAATTTAATCTTATTTGCATGTAGAAAAAAGACCAAAAGTGCAGAATAAGATCCCTACTATTTCATATTTCCTTCTCTATTACTACTTCCCCCCCCCCACTACTACTTTGAGAAGAACAAGTCAATTTAAGGTTGGGGAGGGGGATAAAAATACATCCTCTCTCTCCCTCCCTCTGTCCCTCCCTCCCTTCTTTCCTTTTATTGTTATTTAATCTTTGAAATAGGGCCTGACTATGTAGTTCTAGTTGACCTGAACTTATTACATAGACCAGACTGGCCTCAAACTCACAGATCCTCCATGACTCTACCTTGGATATTTTTAATGCTGTCAAGACTGAACAACATCAACTCATATCGTGAATAATCATTTGCTTCTCTGTGAAAACTCAGTCTTCTGATTATACCTACCATGTTGTAGGCTCTGACACATTTTATTGGCATAGCAGCATGACAGGTGTAACCTTCAGGCCTCCAAAAGTGTCTTTGAGCCGATTCATAGGACTCAAGAAAAGCAGGTTTGCCAGTGAACAGCTCCCTCTGAATGCTCTGAGAATCAGAAGTTAGCAGCCTGCCTTTGGATTTCTAGCTTTCCTACTTAAGCAAATCAAACAGGATTACGTGTCACCTACATCCTCCCAAGAAAAATGTGCTACATATGCACAATAAAGTTTTATTCGTCTACAAAGAAGCAAATTATATCATTTGCTGGGAAAGGAAGGCATGGAACTACAGATTATTCAGGAGAATAAGCCAGACTCAGAAAGACATGGTTTCTCTCCATTTTTGAGGCCGTCGATCTGGGGTTAGATGGGGCAAGCTCTCCTGACTCGTCCCCTGCTCTGGGTGCTAAAGCTGTGTTTTCCACTCCGACTTTACTCTTCTGTCGTCCTCCTCCTCACCCTCATCTTGCTTCTCCTTCCCCTGCCACTCTTCTTGACATCCTTATTTGTGCTCTGCACCATTTCACGTTGTGAGGCTATGTAAGCTGCTCTGTGCCTTGATCTCTTTCCCCTGTTCGTGAACTAAAACTATGCTCTTCTGGTTCTCATGGTTTCTATCTACGAGTTCTCCAGAGTATACAGACATTTGTCTTTTTTTTTTTTTTTAACCACCATAAGTGATCAAAAAGCAATATTCCTGATCAGAAAGATAAGGTGGTTCCCACTTTCTCAGGAAGAGGCTCTTCCTGGAGGATAGCCCTGGCCATTCAGGGAGGCAGGAGGTTTGTCCCCTTTGTCCTCAAGACAGAACTTCAACTGAGAAGTCCCTGTGTCTCCCACTAGACATGATAAGAGAGGTATGAGGAGGCAATCAAGAGAGCCGAGTTTTAATTAATCAACAGAGTAATTAGATCAGGGCACCGGTGGCTTGCAGAACTAAGTAGCTGACAATGATGTAGACAGGAAGTCAAGAGTGACAGACGAAGGAGAGGGGGACGGAGGGACAGGAAGAGGGTGACAAGGGATAGAGCTGGTCCTGAAGATGCAGCTGTGAAGACCTGAGTAGAGAAAAAAGCAACGAGACTTGTTCTGTTCGACACCAGAACAAGCCTGGGCTTGGGCCACTCACAGACAGCGTCTACTGCCCACCCAGAAGGAACCTCCTCTTAACTGTTCTTACCTCCAGTAGCTGCTGTAGCAGATGGACACCAAATACAGCCATGATTTTTTTTTTTTGTGGAGTGTGGTGAGTCAAACTAATTCCTATGGTGTGGGCAGAAGAGCAGTCCCACCTCTAGATACAAGCAAAGGGACAAAGGTTAGTCCCTGAGCCTCACAGCAGGCAATACTGTACTCTCACCCCCTTCTTGTTTTCTGTCTCTGCTCTGGAGGGAGGATGAGGAAAAGGAGCTATAAACTTTCTTCTCATCTAATGGTAAATGGTGGGTTAAGAGGTTTGCATTTGTGATTTCACTACGTCCAAGCAATAACCCTGTGAAGGTACCTGCTTCCGCTGTTCCACAAGTGGGAAAGCACAGGGGTTGACATATTGACCCAGTGTGATATCTGTTGGAAGTGGGGTTTGGACCTGCGCTGACTACCATGGTAAATCATTATGGCTCTTCCTGAGCCAGTCAGCAAAATGTTTATCATGAGCCCTATTGTGAGATGGCCCCTAATCTACCAAACTCCCCTTCTATTTGCTAACCCTCAGCATAGGCAGAAAGATGGGGGGTGGGGAGGAATATACATGTGAATGAAAGAGAAATAAAAAAGATTTGAACTTTATTTTTTGGTTTTTTGGATTTGGTTTTTTCAAGACTAGGTTTTTCTGTATAGCCCTGGCTATCCTGGAACTCACTCTGTAGCCCAGGCTGGCCTCGAACTCAGAAATCCACCTGCCTCTGCCTCCCAGAGTGCTGGGATTACAGGCGTGCACCCCCACCACTTGGCTGAACTTTTTTATACTCTAGGGTCGTTTCCTTTATCTACTTTATTGTTATACCCCTCTCCCAGCTCTCGACATAAGCTCTCCCATCACCCCCCATCATACCCCTACCGGAACTCTCATTATACCCCTCCCTCAGGGCCCCATCATATCCTCCCCATCCCCCACCATACCCCTCCCCAGCCTCAGATCATATCCCCTCCCCGCAGCCCCCATCATTGTCCCTTAAGCAATAAATACTGGTCAGGATATTAAAGATGAGCAGAATAGCATTTTTCCCCACCTGTTTTTTTGTCTAAGTGAGACATAGATAGCTGGAGGTAATTTCAATCCATTTTAGAGAAAAAGACTGTCCACAATACTGTCGTGCTGGAGATGAATCCAGGACAAAGCTTTTTCATTGTATTATGTGCTAGAGAAATAGAGTCAAAGTCATCTTAACTTTGTAATGAATAGCATTTCGTCAGAGTGAATATTTGGCCCGTGGGAGGTGAAAGGAGAAGCAGGACTGAAATGCTTTGATAGCCCAGGGACTTGCACAGCGAAATGAATTTATTGCTTTTAGTCAAGTCCCCAGTGGACAGCACATAATGAAACTCGCTATCTGATAAGGCCGCCTTGTTGAGGAAACTCACTGGGAAACGGGCCCGGCATACTGAATACTGGGTTGCCAGCAAACTTAAGGTGACCCATGCAGCTGCTGCCCAGGTGGCAGGCAGCAGGCTTTTTCCTGTCTGGGTGTGTAGGGTTCCATAGCTGCCTGCAGCTATTACGAAGTGGGTTTCTGGAACAGAAGCTGAGGAATAAATAGGGAAGAGGGGCGAAAAGAAGTACGGCTAAGACAATATTCACTGATCAAAGCCTGAAACTTTAATGGCGCCAGACCTTTTAACAGTTTGGGCAAACCCTTCCCCCCAGACTCCAGGCTGAGTTCCGGTGGAAGTTGTCTAGCTTCTCTTGGAGGTCCTCGTCTTGACTGCTCCGGCAGCTGGGTGGGTCACCTGTTTAATTCAGGAATTCCTAGACCTGGAGGAACAATGAACTTAACCTTTACTTCGAGCACTCGGCCCTAGGTGGAGCAGGATCCTGGCTATCTGGGAGAAGTTAACCTTGACCAAAGTCAAACTCTGACCAAGTGCAAGACTGCCCCAATATGGCTCTATACATGGGTGAACCAATATGCAGGGTTACACATGCAAATTCTTTTGGAGTGGGGTGTGAGAAGTGGCTATGTCTATCAGGAAGGGTGCAAGAGGCTATCCATTTTCTGGTGGTCTAACAGATAATCGGTACCAACGGAATGGGAATGTGATGCCCATGGCTGGACTATACACTTGCATTAGCTATCATGAATCAAAAGCATTTGCTTCCTGTAGGGAGCATTTTCTGCAGATCTCAGGGACCCAGCTGAGACATCTGAATGCTAAATATCAAAGTCAATTAATTTGGCACCCCTGATATCTGACTACCGGGATGCTCATTGAATAGAAGCAAATTCACAGACAGGGAAGGACAAACAACCCTTTGGAACAGGCAGATGTACTTTGTCCACAATAAAAGAACTGTCTTGAGAAGGAGACATTGGTTTTGCTTGAGAATAGAAAGGTTAAAACATTTCTCAGTCTCTCTAAGAGGAACCGAGAAGAGTCACATTGTATAAACAATGTCAAATCTAAGAACATAAGGTCGGAAACAAAGACTCATAAAATATAGATCAGTGGTTCTCTACCTTCCTAATGCTGTGACCCTTTAATATAATTCCTCATGATGTGGTGACTCCCTCCAGCCATAAAAATTATTTTCATTTTGACTTCATAACTGTAATTTTGCTGTTATGATTGTAATGAAAATAACTGCTATGCAGGATAACTGATATGTGACCCCTGGAAAAGGGATGTTTAGTGTCCCAAAGGGGTTGCCACCCATGGGTTGAGAAGCACTGATCTAGAAAGACACACACGGATGAATATCAGCAGAGAGGACAACAGAATTCAGCCTTAGCACTTTCTCGTTCTTAGGAGGCATATCTCGAAGCTTCCTCTCCACTGTCCACCATGTTTATGTCTATGTAACAGTAAGCAGTATCATTTGTATACTTATTATTTTTCTGGAGGGAATGCTGCCTAAGGAGAGTGAGACATGGCTGGTGACAGGAGAAACGGAATAACCATTTTGCAAAACAAATTGGCACTATCTCCTGACCAAGCAGGCTCAGTCAGTCAACAGGGCAGGAGTGAGGATTACAGAAAACAGAAAAAGAAAACAGACCATTAGACAACATTGTAGCATGACCCCAACCAGTTCTGAGGCTGAGGGCAGGTTTATTTTTTTTTCCAATTTGCTTTTATACCATTTCAATTACATACGGGTATTGAGGGCAAGTAGTACAATGAGGAACAAGCAAGACAATAATCAAGGAACAAGCAAGACAAAGTCCCACAATCACTCAGGTGGTCACTGTTTCTAAGGATGATCAAGATATCTGCAGTGGTGGCACACGCCTTTAATCCCAGCACTTGGGAGGCAGAGGCAGGTGGATTTTTGAGTTCGAGGCCAGCCTAGTCTACAGATTGAATTCCAGGACAGCTAGGGCTACACAGAGAAACCCTGTCTTGAAAAACTAAATATGTGTTATGTGTATATGTGTATATGTGTATATGTATATATGTGTTTATATGTTTATGTGTATATGTGTATATGTGTATATGTGCTTATGTGTATATGTATATATGTATATATATATGCCTACTTCTTTTTCCTAGCCTAAAGTCATATTCATGCCTTAAGTCTACTCCTTTGTTCTACCCTAAAATCAGATTCTTGCCTGAACTTCCTTCTTTGTCATGCCCTAATGTCAGATTGTTGCCTGAACTTACTTCTTTGTCATGCCCTAATGTCAGATTCCTGCCAAATGGTACCCCAAAAGGCTCTCCACAATCTCCCATTGTTTGGAACGTCCTCTCTATTTCATTTCTTGGTATGTGTGCACAGTAAATTCTAGCACATTCATAGTACTAAACATTCACAATAGTAAAACCTAGAAGCATATGCTCATCACCCAGGGATAAATAAAGCTCAGGTCCAGTGGCTGAACCCAGTTAACAGTTGCCAAGTGAGCCACACCATTTTAAGAATAGCGTGGATCCATATATGCAGTGCAATATTAAGTGGAAAAGCCTAACATCATTGTCTTAGTCTGCTTTAAATTGCTGTAGCCAAATAACTGAGGATGGGTAGTTTTATAAAGAGATTACAGTTCGGATGGCTGGACAGTCCAAACGGCATGGCCCCAGCATCCTTGCTAAAGGTCTGCGGGCTGTAATAGAACATGAGGGTAGAAAGGAAACCAGCCAGGAGAAGACAGACCAAGCATATGGAATGACCCTGCTCTATAACAACATCTTTTCTGGTAACAAACCCAACCCTTCAAGACTGTGTTAAACCCATTTTTAGGATGAGACATCTATGATCTAACTTTTTTCTGGTAGGCTCCACCTAATTTTTAATTAAAAAAATTTTTTGGAGCATTTCCTATGCAAATATTATATTTACATCATTTCCACCCTATCCCCTTCTCTCAAATTCCTATATCATTTCCCTCAACTCCCTCTCAAAACTTTCAAATTTGTCATCTCTTTTGGATGAATTATAATTGTTACAAATCTATCAGGGTACTCATCTCTGGAGGAAACTGATTCTCCCTCTGTCGGGAAATTGCCTTTAGCTCGTCACCTAGGTCTGGGGCCTCTTGAGATTTCTGTCATCTGTGTCAGTGTGCCAACTGCCGTTGTCATATGACTGGTCTTGTTTAGGCAGCTGTATTGTTGACTTTTCCTGGGCATAGCTTCCTTGTCATAGAGAGAGAGAGGATATTCTCTCACAGCAGACCTCCTGGGCTTCTGGCTCTTATAGTCTTTCTGCTCCCCCCCTCTTGAATGTTCTCTGAGCCTCAAGTGTAGGGGTTTCTTTGTAGGTGTATCAGTTCAGGTTGAGAACCCCACAGTTAGATTTTCTCTGCATTTTGGCCAGCTGTAGATTTCTGTAATGGACTCCATCTGAAAATAAAAAAAAAAAAAAAAGAAGCTCCATTGATGAGAGATGAGAGCTACACTTACTTGTGGGTATAAGGATGAACAGTTAGAGTGCTGTTAGAATTTATACTGCATATATATATTCCTATGTGGCAATAGTAGGTTTTTTTCCTAGGGTCCATGACCTCACTTAACTTAGTTAGCTAGGTGTCTTAGTTAAGGTTTCATTGTTGTGAAGGGACAAAATGACCAAGGCAACTCTTAAAGAACAACATTTAAGTGGTACTGGCTTGCAGTTTCAGTGGTTCAGTCCTTTATCAGAATGGCAGGAATCAGGGCAGCTTGCAGGCAGACATGGTCCTGGAGGAGCTGAGAGTTCTACATATTGATCCAGGAGGAGACCATGTCTTTCACAGGCAGCCAGGACGAGGCTCTCTTCCACACTTGGACAGAGCTTGAGCACTAGGAGACTCAAAGCCAGCTATACAATGACACATTTTCTCCATCAAGACCACACCTCCTTAGAGTACCACTTCCCGTGGGCCAAGCATAGTCAAGCCATCACACTAGGTTTACAGTGCCAGACACGAGCAGGCCTTATTATATCCAATTAGACAGTTATTGGTTGCCCTCAAGATGTAGGTACTTATGTGATACTACTGCATTCTTGGGGACAGCTTGCTGTGTTGGTCATGTGGTGGTTCTTAGGCATCACACCTGAATAGAACTGCTGATTGTTTTTCATTTCTGATTTATAGGTGGATATAGGTTAAAGGCCCTTGATTCTGTGAAGGCTCGATGCCCCACTGTAGGGGAATGCCAGGGTGGGGAGGCAGGAGTGGGTGGGTGGATGGGGAGCACCCTCATAGAAGCAGGGGGAGGGGGATAGGATAGAGGGTTTCCAGAGGGGAAACTTGGAAACGGGATAACATTTGAAATGTAAATAAATAAAATATTCAGTAAAAAAAAAATCAAAACATTTCTTGGATGAGAAACATTGAGTGATAAGTAAATGTGAAATGAATAAAAAAGAACATGATGAGAACACTGTCTTAAACCAGCAGTTCTCAGCCTGCTGAATTCTGTGACCCTTTAATATAGCTCCTCATTGTTGCGGTGACCCCCAACTATAAAATATTTTTTAAAATATATATATGGATACACTGTTGTCTTCAGACATACCAGAAGAGGGCATCAGATACTATTACAGATGGTTGTGAGCCACCATGTGGTTGCTGGGAATTGAACTCATGACCTCTGGAAGAGCAATCAGTGCTCTTAACCCTTGAGCCATCTCTCCAGCCCCTATAAAATAATTTTTGTTGCCACTTCACAACTGTAAATTTGCTACTGTTATGAATTGTAATGTAGATATCTGTGCTTTCTGTTGGCTTAAGGTGACCCCTGGGAAAGGGTATTCTGAGTCCCCATCCTAAAAGGGGTCATGACCCACAGGTTGAGAACCACTGTCTTAAATAAATGAGTTCCATTGTCTAAAAAAAGTTTGGCAAAGGGACACAGTATTGTTATGTTGACAGAGAAAAACAATGGTTCCTGAGTCTGTCCTGGAGACACCCCAGCCTGAGTTGGTCCAGCTCATCACCCTCAAGCCAGTTCATGTGGACTTAGTAGGAATCCTTGAGTGGGATCCTTTAACTAGGATGAACTGATGGATTGAAAGATGGGGGCTGGGGGGATGCGAGAAGAAAAATACCGGACAGTGGTGGTACACATGTTTAATCCCAGCACTCGGGAGGCAGAAGCAGGCAAATTTCTGAGTTCAAGGCCAGCCTGGTCAACAGAGTGAGTTCCAGGACCACCAAGGCTACACAGAGAAACTCAAAAAAATAAAATAAAATAAAATAAAATAAAAACAAAGAAGAAAGAAAGAAAGAAAAAAAGAAAGAAAAATGTTAATGATAAATCCTAGGTATATGAATGTTTGTTGTAAGAGTCTCCCAACTTTGCTCCATATTTGATACTGGCAGTATAAAATGTTGGGGTAAAAAAAGCCCATTGGGATATTTTGAAAAAAAGAAGAAAGTTTTTTTTTTCCAGTTAAATTATGACAGTATCTGATTCAAGACTTGTAAGCTTGTACCAGCAGGTGAGAGCCACCCTGCTGTGAACCTAATTTTGAGTATCATTGTTACCATGGGGCCTGATTAGACTCTAGTATTTCAGTCTGTCATCACAGCCCTGGAATAACTGCTTAACACCAAATACTAAATGAAGTATTATGGAGACAGTGCAATTCTTTTCTTTTCTTTCTTCTCTCTTTGGACTTTAGGGGCCAGCAGGATCCTTCAAGCTCTTTAAGGCCAAATAGGAGCAGACTTAATAAGGCAATTTTTACCCAAACATAGGATCAAGGACAGTATAGCCACTACTGATCCACAGCAACACCCTCTGGTGGGTTGAGGGAGTATCCGAGAGGCAAAGCCTGTGCCAAGCACACACCCAGGCTCCATCCCAGCCTTGCTAGAAACCCAAAGACAAACCTGCACCTTGAGGAAGACTTACAAGGGGTTGGGGAGACTTCAGTTCCACACTTGCTTATCTCTAAACATACAACAGATTGAGTTGCTTCCACCCAGGTTAGCCTACTGCTTAGTTTTTTCAGTGCACCGTCAAATTATTTTTACTTATCCTGCTAAAGTGATACAAGAAATCCAGTTCTTGGTATGTGGGTTGTCATCATGAGGCTCCTGTTAACGTACACAACCTAGGTGGGGGTAAAGAGTGAATATATTTGGTTTGTAAGAACAATAATTTGTAAAGAAACATGTTACTTTAAAGTAGAGGTTGGAAAACTGTGGCTGTCAGATTAAGCTTGGCCCACAGATTGTTTTGTCAATAAAGTTTTATTGGGATACAACTATGCCCATCTATTTATGTATGGTTGCATTTACACTCAACAAAAATGACAGTAGCTGGTAGTGGTAGTGACTACATGGCTCAGAGACTAAAACACATACTAGTACTTTACAGAAAAATTGCCAAACTTTGGTTTAAAGGAGTGGTATTAGGGCAAGTTATATTTTGATGGAGTGGAGAGAAAAGCAGAGCATTGGTTTTTTTTTTAAGCAATTAGGTTGTGTAGAGACTCCATGAATGTCTGTCCTTCCTTCACACATGCACACACACAACTCATCAACCAACTAAACCCTTTCCCCTTTCATTTCTTTTGTATCCTGGGATCAGTGAATGTGAAAACAGAGTTTCAAAGATTTATTTACTTACTTTTTAAATATTTATTATTGATTGACTGATTGATTGTTTGAGACAGGGTCTCTCTGTATAGCCTTGGCTATCCTAGAACTCACTCTGTAAGCCAGGCTGGCCTTGAACTCAGAGATCTGCTTGCCTCTGCCTCCCAAGTGCTGGGATTAAAGGCATGTGCTACCATGGCCCAGTTTCAAAGCCTACTTTTATTATTTTTAGTTGTGTATGTGTGCACCTTGCATTGGTGTGTGTATATGCATGCAGATATCCACGGAACCTGGAGCTAATGTTATGGCTATGGTGAGCCGCTGCTGCCGTGAGTCCTGAGACCCACACAAGTCATCGACAAGAGTGCTCTGCACTGTCACATGCTGAGCCATCATCTCTTCAGCCCTTGAACAAAGGGTTTGGCTTAATGTACTTAATATTCTTTAGGCCACTGATTCTAACTATGAACTAACAGTAGAAATTTCGAGAAGCTTCTAAATACTGCTAACAACCTGATCATAGGTCTGCAATTTTGAATCATTTGTTTTTGGGGCTGGGGAGCCTTGGCATTGTAAGAGAAACAAATCAGGCACCGGAAAACAAAGGCAAACATCTATGATGGTTTTACTGTGCAGTAAGCTGAGAAAACCACTAGCCTAGATGGGAAAGAAAGTCTGGATTACGAAAGGGTCCTTTGAGGAGAACTCGATCACTTAAAAGTCCAATAAAAGTGCTAGAAAACTATCAGAGCTAAGAAGAGGGACCCCAAAGCACAAGAGAAACACAAAATACAGGGGTTGAATCAGGACTTTCATAGGTCAATGTCTCTTAAAGTTGATGTATGGCTAACTGTTGTATCTTAGATCTTAGTCACTGTTGCAAGTCAGCTTAACGTATTCCCCCCAGGCCACTTAAACCAGGGCGAGCAGAGTTAAAAGGAAGAATTGAGAAGCGTATTTAATATTAGCCTTGATTTAAAAGAACAACCTAATCAGAATTTTTGAACAGTGTTGTTCCCACACTATCAATCTATACTCGGTTCAGTCTTCAGGGCCTGTGGGAAGTCATTTTACATCCCGAGTGGGTGATGAAGTGGCGGCAAAAATAGAAGGCACCACCTCGCTTTCTGTTGGTGGGGACTTAGTGCACATGCTCCTGTCTCTGTGGGATGCTCTCAAGAGGGCCTTTTAGCTGTGCTCTGAAACTTTTGTCTGGGAGGGGGCGGGTAAGGAAAGATGTTGGAGAAGTGGGTGAGAAGTATGTCAGGGAGAGGGGGTTGTGTAGGGAGTAGAGGAGGGTGGGGTGTGTGTGTGTGAGGTGTGAGAGGGGTCTGGATCTCAGAGGGCTGACTGTACACAGTGTCAAGAGAATACAAAGGCTGTAGTAGGAAGATTCTAGATGTGGGATATTGGAGGGAGTCCCTTTTCTGTGAAAACTAACTAACCAACCAACATCACAGCAGTCTTTGGCTCCTCAAATATCCATCAAGAAGATGAAGTCATTAGGGATCTCATTGGTAGCCCAAGAAGACTTGACTTTTTTGAGGATGGTAGCTGACATCTTGGTCACTTTAGAATCTAGAGTCTGGCTAGTTCTTACGTTTAGTGGGATTGATGGTCTTTCTTTCTTTCTTTCTTTCTTTCTTTCTTTCTTTCTTTCTTTCTTTCTTTCTTTCTTTCTTTCTTTCTTTCTTCCTTCCTTCCTTCCTTCCTTCCTTCCTTCCTTCCTTCCTTCCTTCCTTCCTTCCTTCCTTCCTTCCTTCCTTCCTTTCTTTCTTTCTTTCTTTCTTTCTTTCTTTCTTTCTTTCTTTCTTTCTTTCTTTCTTCCTTCCTTCCTTTCTTCCTTTCTTCCTTCCTTCCTTCCTTCCTTCCTTCCTTCCTTTCTTTCTTTCTTTTTCTTTCTTTCTTTTTTTAGTATGTTTGAGACGGGATTTCTCTGTATAGTCCTGGCTGGCTTCAAATATGGCTTTCAAATACAGGGCAGGAAAGACACATGGGACAAAGAGTTGTGAGATTCCTTTGGAAGCTCACCCAAGGCTGTGGCTTAGGAGCAAATAGATCCCAAGCAGCTCATCATTCCAAACATTCTTTTCCTGCCATCTGATACTTGCAATTGTTGTTCTCAGCTGTTGTTCTTCCTCCTCCTCCTCCTCCTTCTTCTTCTTGTTTTTTTTTTTTTTTTTTTTTTTTTTTTTTTTTTTTTTTTTTTTTTCAAGACAGGCTGTCTGTGTAACCCTGGCTGTCCTGGAACTCACTCTGTACACCAGGCTGGCCTCAAACTCAGAAATCTGCCTGCCTCTGGAATTAAAGGTGTGCACCACCACTTCCCAGCCGTTGTTCCTTTTCTTAAGAATGTCTGTGGCTCAGCAGTAAAACATACTTGTTCTTGTAGAGGACCTGGGTTAGGCTCCCAGCACCCACATGGTAGTTCACAACCATCTCTAACTCCAATTGCAGGGGATCTGATACCTTCTTCTGGCCTCTATGGGTATTGTATGTATCTAGTACACAGACATGCATGCAGGCAAATTACTTGCATGGATAAAATAAATCTGAAAATAAAATACTGAACATCCTTTGATACTTGGAGAATGGAGAATGTGACCCACATTTCCACACCTCAGGTCTTCCATGGCTGCCTTCATGCATTGGCTTTATATCTCTATCGCTCGTTCTTACTGCTTGTCCTTCACAAGTGTCTCCCCACTAGGCTGTGAGCTATTCCAAACACAGGTGACCCCTCACAGAGGATCCCTCAGTCCTCTGTGAACCCTGGCTGCACAGACTAATGGTACCCAAGATGATCTTATACAATAAATCTGTCTCTATGCTTCTTTGTCTCTGCTTTTGTAAACAAACAAAAGAAGTATTTCCTTTTTTAATCTTGGTTTTTGTTTATTTGTTTTGTTTTGTTTTTCAGACAGAATCTTGCTATGAAACTGGGGTGTGTGGTGGGGTAGAACTTTAGTACGTAGCCGAAGCTGGACTTAAATTCTTGATCTTGTTACTTTAGCCTACTCAATAAAGCTACATTTAAGCTGTCACTTATAAAAACACAGTAAATTATGACTTAGAAATATATTCATTTTGTTGGGTATTGTAGCAAATGTCTGTAATTACTGTATTTGGAAGGCAGAGGCAGGCAGATCTCTGTGAGTTTAAGACTAGCCTGGTCTATGTCATAAATTCCAGCAAAAAGCTACGTAAGGAGATCCTCTCTCCAATATGTGTGAATGTATATATATTTCATTTATAAACATTTTTAAGAACCAGATATTTTCCAGGTCTTGAGATCTGGAGGCTGCAAAGGTGACTGAAACAGATTCTGAGCTAGATGTGGTGACATACACCTTTAATACCAACACCTGGGAGGGAGGTAGAGGCAGGTGGAACTCTAAGTTCAAGGGTAGCCTGGTCTATAGAGTGAGCAGTCAGCCAAGGCTATACAGAGAAAACCTTTCTTGAAAAATCAAAACAAACAAACAAAAGAAACATAACTTCTGGCTTTTGGGGCACATGATTTAGTGTGGCAGGGCACAGTTACAGGTGAGTTAGCTGAGCTTACTTTAGAGCTTGAACTAGGTGACATAGAAGAATGCATTCATCTTGGATAGCGCAGAAAAAGCTGTCTGGAGAAGGTTTGGGGATTCAGGAAACTAGGAGCAGTGCATCTTTGGGAGTGGTGGGAACAGGTGGAGGCATTTTAGAAGGCGTAGATCTTAAATCATGGCAGTAAAAAAGAGTAGAAGACTTTGTCCAGCTCAAATTGTGAGGGAAACCTATTTCTGGTTCTTATGTTATGACATCTCAGAAGATGGATCTGCCTAAATGGAGAGGAGAGAGAAAAGGAAGAGAAGAAGCAAGGGATTCAGACAGACAGACAGACAGACAGATACATACACATATAGACACAAATACACAAACTAAAGTGGAAATTTCTGGTTTCTTTGGAGACTCAGTTGTATCACATGATGTTTTTCTGGAAACTGCCTTATGAGAGGATGCTTTTGCTGAAGCAGACACATGGTGTTTTTCTGGAAGCTGCTTGGAAAACTGGCATGTGCTATTTTGATAGAACAGACCCCTGAGAGAACACGCCATGTTTGGGAAGGGTATAAATATAACCCAACAGACAGTGGACGATGGTGTGGCAAACATGGAAGGGTATAAATATAATCCAATAGACAGTGGGAAACGGTGTGGCATTGGTTCTCCTTGCCACTCTTTGCAGGTCTTTGTTGGACTTTGAGATCTTTGAGGACGGTGCTGCGGCATTGGTTTGCCTTGCCTTTTTTGCTGATCATCATTTATTGTGACTTCACAGAGAGAATCGGACCAAAGAACTTCTCATGATATGCCACTGTCTCCTTGCAGCTTCCGTGAACTTGGGCTGATTGGCAGAGCCTCGTGACTTCTTCTGGATTGAACTGTGTTTGTTGCTGCTTCATGAATGGTGTTTGTGAATGGATCAAGCTACCACTCCTGATTCCTGTGAACTAAACTGTTGATATCCAGTCAATGAAGATTGGAATCACCCCAAAGAACTATTTTTAAACAGGCCCACATCCCCCTTCACCCTATTAACCTTTCTTTTCCATTGCCTCTCGTGGGTGGTGGGCTAGAAGGGAGGTTAAAAGGTTTAAGGACTCTTATTAAAGTAGGTTTTGAAAATATAAGCGTACAAAACACATACACAGACACGTACATACACAGATAAGCACACATACAGATTCACAGACAGACAGACACACACACACAGAGACAGACACATGGAGACATAAACACAGACACACAGACACACAGACATAGGTACAAGCATATACAGAAACACACATATACGGACGGGGGACACACACACACACACACACACACACACACACACACTGTGGGTGGGGTGGAGAATGTAGCCAGTGTTCCATCCCATTGATTTGACCTGGACATAGCAATTTCCATTTTTGAAGAACTATAAATAGAAAAGCTTTCCCCCCCTTGAAAGGTCTTTTTAAAATGAGTCTGATTTTATACAGCCCAACAAGCATAGCAAGGTTCCAATTTCATTTTGTTAGGGAGAGGCCAATAATTTTAGGGTGGAAACTGGTCCGTTTGCACAATGGGAGAATTTCCCTCATGCACAGTGTTCCTTAGCAATTTGTGGCCTCACCGAACACTGCTTATAGTTCCTACAATGACGGGAAAATTAGGGGGCAGAGTGATTATTACGCTAATCACAAACTTAGAGGATACACTAGTCCTGGTTCCCTTTCACACCAGAAAAGGCCAGCATTGCTTGGCTGCTTTCAGCAGAGAAGAAATCAAGCTGAAGGGGCAATTTATTCCCTTCTTGGATGTTATCTGTCAGCATGAAAACCCCCACCAGATGCTAACTGTAGCCTAGGGTCTGAGGTTCTTGCTTCATCTTCATCAAAAACAAGTAGTAAAAACAATGTTGGGAAGTCCACCTGGACCAGAGAGCTGGGACTCCATGCAAAAAGGTCTCCAAAGGCAAAGGCGTCCTAGGTATGCGGTCTCTTCCTCCTTCTCACTTCCAAGCGGCTCATTTAAATGCTATACTGTCTTCTGGCTAAATACCTGGATGGTTCCCAGTTTGCACCTCGTCTTCCCGTCTGGATTGCATGTGGAGGTATTCATAGCAGGCTGTCCCTTTGTTGTGTTCAGCTAATTGCTAATTATGCAGTGATGGATGTAAATGGCGCAGTTGGCGTTTCAGGGCTTCCTACTCCGTCCTTTTATTTAAAGGAGAAAGGCCAAAAATATTAAGAAAATACAGGACTATCTATCCAGGAAAATAAAGCCTAAAGGGGCAAAATAATTGCAGAAGAGGACACTAGAGGCGGGTCCCCGCTGACCCCGCCCCGATTTCATCAGGATGGTGGAGATTCAGAGAGCCCACTCAGTGGTAGATGAAGAACGGATGCCCTTGCTGCAAGAGCAGCAGTGTCCCCGGCCTCTAAATGTTTTGTTCAGAGATGAATAAAAGAGATACTAATGAAGAACAGGATTACTTTACCTTTGAAAGGCAAACTGTAGTTTTATGGCCCCTCGAATTGTCCCATAAGATTATGGAGTCGTATTAACCCCAACCAAAATGAAATGAAATGAAAACATTAAGAAAAAGGTTGAGAGGCTGTGGCAGAGCCGGACTAATACAGATGCGGACACTCGAAGCCAACCATCGGATTTTGAGCACAGTGGAGGAGTTAGGGGAAGGACTGAAGGAACTGAAGGGGTTTGTAACCCCATAGGAAGAACAGCAACATCAACCAACCAGACCCTCCCACAGCTCCCAGGGACTAAACCACCAACCAAAGAGTACACATGGAGGGACCCATAGCTCCAGTCACATTTGTAGCAGAGGATGGCCTTATCTGGCATCACTGAGAAGGGAGGCCCTTGGTCCTGTGGAGGTTTGATGCCTCAGTTTATATCAGGGCGGTGAGGCAGGAGTGGGGGGGGCACCCTTATAAAAGCAGGAGGGAGTGGGGACAGGATAGGTGGTTTGCAGAGGTTCCCCTAGGACCGGGAAGGGTGATAATGAAATGTAAATAAATAAAATAACCAATAAAATGTTTTTCAAAAAAAGAATTAAAGAAAAAGGCCAGAGACCGTCTCCGGAGACTCCCGGCTGAGGAAGCCGACCGACCTCAGTGTTAGGTTTGCCTTTCGCTTCATGCCGTGCGCGGCGCCATGGCACGTCTTTACATTTTATGTGATTTGTAGTTTAATCAGAAGGATCATGTTAAGTGGGAAAGGGTTTATTTGTGACTTTCCTCATTTGTCTCTGCCGTTATCTTCGATGCTGAGCAAGGAAAATTTGCTTAGAGCTGGCGAAGTACTACTGGTCACACTGAGACGGGATGCTGATGCAGTAGGCCGCTAGGATGCTTGGACAGCAGCAAGCAGTATTCCTCGGAGGATGTTTATCACTGTACAGAATCCCCTGCCCCTCCCCCTCTCCTCCCTTCCCCTCCCCCCCTCCCCTGCCCCTCACGTTGTAGGGGCTTTTCTTTTACTTATTCACCGAGAAACCTTGTTTTCTTAAATTACAAGTGTTCTGGTTTGAAATTGTACCGGTCTGAACGCAGCTTTCCACTTCCACGGGGAGGGGGAGGGGGGCGTTGAGGGGCTGCAGAGAAGCAACCCCTATTTCCACGAGAGGTAGGGAGCTGCGGGAAGAGGTACCTGAGCACAGCATTTCCCATTAACTCAACTTTGCAGTGTCTGAGGAATAAGTCCCCAGTCCTCCTCGCAGGCCTGTTTCATGTTGCGCCTATCAAAACACTCCTCATTCCTCAACGAGATACCACTTCACACCCAGTAGGATGGCTGTAATGAAAAACATGTCGAACTTACAAGTGTTGACAAAGAGGTGGAGGAATTGGAATCCTTACAAGCTATTGGTAGCAAATGTAATAGGCTACAGCTACTGTGGAAAGCACTTTGACAGTTCTTCTAAAACTTAAGGAGAGAATTACCGTCTGATCCTGAATTGCACTTTGGGTATAGAACCAAAATAATAGAAAACGGGAGCTCATATAGATAATTATACACTAGTATTCACAGCAGCGTTTATTCTTAGTAGCCCTAAAGTGGAAATAATCAGTGTCTATCCTAGATGGATAAATAAAATGCACACACACAGAATACTGTTTTACCTTAAAAGGGGGAAAATCTAGAGCAGACTACAACATCACTGAGCAGGGAGGACATTCTGCTCAGAGGAACAAAAGGCAGAGGCAGGACAGAGTCTATCGTTGTGTTTTCATGACATACTTGGAGTAGTCAGATTCAGAAAGACAACGTGTTGTGTTTATATAAAAAAGATAAGAAGATGGGGGATGTGTTCTATGGGGATGTGGGGGAAGGGGGTGCTGAGTCATTCCTTCCCCCTGAGGGACCAGGGCATGAGGGGGGAGTAAAGAGGGAAGTAGAGACAGAGAAGGGGGGAGAGAGAGAGAGAGAGAGAGAGAGAGAGAAGAAGAAGAAGGAGGAGGAGGAGGAGACGGAGGAGAGGAGAAGGAAGGGGAGGGGAGAAGGGAAGAGAGAAGAGAAGAGAAAAGAGAAGAGAAGAGAAGAAAAGAGAAGAGAAGAGAAGAGAAGAGAAGAGAAGAGAAGAGAAGAGAAGAAGAGAAGTAAAATAGAGATGAGGCCGCCCATGAGCACATGGAGAGAGGTGGGAAAGGGAAGAGCAAGAGAAAGCGAGAACAAGAGAGGAGGAGCAGAAGAGTGGGAGGAGGGGGACAAGCATCCCGTTGATAGTGAGTCAGGTACACCTGGCTGTTGCCAGGTAACTGTGGGGAGGAACTTAGAATGCTAACACAAAGTACAATGGCTGCTGGAGTTTGGTTTGGGTGGAGGTATAGAGATTGGAGTTACTGGGTGATGTGCACAGCGTTACCCCTGGGTGAGGAGCAACAAGTTTGCAATGGTGGTTGTAAGACAGTGTGAGCGCACTAAGGCCATGGATATGCTTGCTAAAACATAAAGAGGAACAGAGAAAGCTGCCCCCCCCCACCACCACCTCTTCATTTACAGTTTGCCTAAGCAAGGATACTCCTCCACACCAATTCCATTTCCTCCTGTGTTTTGTTGAGACGCTCACAAATCCCTAAGGGAGCTGTTTCCCACACAGCGATGAGCTAAAAAGCTCTCCATTTGTTGCCATAGTTTTGTCCCTAGTGATTTTGATTGAATGGGTTAAGGAAGTGTTCACTCTTGTCTGTCTAGCAACCTACATCTTATCATCATGGAATTTTGGGGTTTCTGGCTTCTGTCGGGCTTCAGGGATGCTTCAGATTTGCTTACTGTGCAACAGGGGAAGACTCAGTGCCCACCTCGGTTGGGGACTGGCTCATTCTCCTCTCTGCCAAGGCCTGGTATTTCCACAAAGCCAGGCCATAGCAGGGAGTGACTGCCAGAGGTCTTTTCACAAGCCCCACTGCTGGCTTCTGGGCTCTGATCTCAGCTGGCTCATGGCTTCTGTCTCTCTTACAGTCTGGGGTCATTCTATTTCTGGTCCATAGAGATGTTTATATATATATTTTTCCTCTCCACTTTGCCTGTCTGTCATTGTTGCTAGTTTTCATTAGGGGACAGGGAAGGAAGAAAACATGTCATCTTGACCAGAGTTTCTGGGTTAAAAACTTTGCGTGACAGATTTCCACAGCAAGGTCTTAAGATTATAAGACTCTTGAGCTGCATAAATTTAGAAGAAAAATATCATCAAACTGTATAATAGGAGGTACAAAGATGTCTAACAGCATCCCCATTCTCAACGAGGATAGCTACTTTGATTTTTAAATTTCAATTTATTTTTGTTCATTTGTGTGTGTGTGTTTGTGTGTGTGTGTGTGCAAATGGTGCAGTACCTGCTGAGGGTGTGAGATTGGCTGAAGCTTAAGTTACAGGGAGCTGTTAGAAGCTCAGTGTGGGGGCTGGGAATGGAACTGGGGTCCTCTGCAAGACAGTAAGTACTCTAAACTACTGAGCCATCTCTCGAACCCTATTCCTTTGACTTTTAAAGTTTACTTTTAATTAATTATTTTTACCATTTTTTTTTTACTTATAATAATTAGTACACAACTGCTGGACAGATCTTTGGAGTACAGTGTAGTAAGAATTTTTGTTTCTTTAAAAACTCCGTTATGTTAGATGAATATGGTTTTGTTTTAATCCTAGATGTGGCATATGGGGCTGTTTCAGACTGCCCACAGCCGATAACTATGATTTTTCTCATTCTCTACAAGGGGCGTGAGTGATTTTTTGCCAGCTGGAGATAGCTTATGTTTTGGGATTCCAGGGAATCTTGAGAAGGTATAAATGCAAGAGCCCCAAGAGGACCTCTGGCCCCTGCTGCTGCTGCTGCTGCTGGTTCCTGCTGCTGCTTTCACTGTTGCTGGATTGCTGGTTGGAGAAATCATGATGATGGGGATTGGACTTGTTCCCTAGTCGGCAGGAACTAAAGTCTATGCCCTCTTTCCCCTCTAACCTTCTTTCTCTCCTACCTAGTGTTGGGGTGTTCAAAAGAATTCGGATAGAATAAGGGTTGGAAGGGTGGTAGACAATAGAACCCAAGAAAGTACACCAAAAAGTATGCCAACAGTACAGTGCGATGTTTTATATATATGCGTGTGTGTGTGTGTGTGTGTGTGTGTGTGTGTGTGTGTGTGTGTATGTGTATATGTATATGATAGGTGACAATTGAATCAGGGTAATTAGCATATCTATCATCTCCAACATTCTTCATTTCTTTGTGGTGAAACATTCAAAGATCTGGATAGACCCTCCCCCAACTCTCAAATCCTTTCTATTCTCTTTACTAGCTCTGTAGTCCTAGTACCCCAGTAGGCACATACATAAGGGTCCACTAGGTACTTTAAAGCTCATCGCCTGTAGCTAAGAAAAGGAAAGGATGACCTTCTGTCTCTTGTAGAATGAATGACTCATCTGGGTACTGGGTCTGCATCCTGCTCTTCCGTGATGGTAACTGTTTCCTGTTTTAGGGTTTATAGGAATCATTCCTCTCCAGCCACATCCATAAGAAGATCCACTAGGAAGATCCAGCTCTGTCTTTTATGTTCCCCACATTTCCCCATCATCTCTACATTCCTCTTAGAAGAAGCTCTTGGTTTCCTGGAGAGTCTAAATTGAATTGCTCTGTATGAGGACATTTCCAAGGACACAGATGACAACTCTACCTTGCCAGTGTTAAGCTGTGTGTGTGTGTGTGTGTGTGTGTGTGTAGAATGCCAGTGTCAAGCTGATCAGTGGATGATAGAGATTTGAGACAAGAGGACACGAAGTATTGTTAATTTCAGCACTTTAAAGACTATAAAGGCTTTTGTCTAGCAAAACCCATAACAAATAATGATTTGAAAACAATCATACTCAATGTGTGTCTAAACTCCTCTTTGAATCGCTCGCGTTTATATCTACATCGTCACCTTAGAATTCAGTAGAAAAACAAAACAAAACAAAATGAACAGCAAGATACCTCATTCCCCTTAGAAGAAAATGTAACCAGGAAAGCAGGGAGGCTGCTCCATGACCAAAGCAGGCCATGGGAAAGGCCCCAGTGACAGAGACTGACACACTGAGCCTTAGTACTGTTCAGACCACAGCTTCCTGATCTTTAAGAAGATACATCCTGTCAGAAGCCATCTAGGAAAGGCTGGGGCATGCAGGTCAGATTTTTGGAGGTAGCCCACTGTTTTGAATGGCCTGTGATGGGTGAGCTCTGAGAGGCAACGTCCCAACAGACTTCATCCCACGATTGCTTCTTGCTGCAGATATGCCTTTCTGGTTACTATTTCATAGCCTAATGATGCCTGGGCATTAGCCCATCCTATTGGGCAGATTTCCTGCAGAATCAACATGAAGATGTATTCTCATAGAGTAATGCTGTGCAGATGAATTGGTGATTCATAATTCCTGATAATGATTTTATAGGATTAAATTAATGATTCTTAATTTATAAAAGTAATTTCAAGCCCTCCATAGAATAAAAACTGCAAATAGAGCTCTGTAAACATTCATGTGACGCGGGTTAATTGCACTAGAAAAAGAAACCAGGCCTGAAACAAATTTACGATCAAGAAAAACATCCCTTCTAGGTTAGGTATAAGACCATTATTTGGTAACTAAAGGTCATAAACTGGGAATGGACAATTTATTGTAGGTGCAAGGATAGAAAATAAAATATTAACTAGTTTATCTATACAAACCTTGAAAACTAATAAGACACAATGCAGATTATTTGTCTCTTGACAAAACCATGCTAACTTGTGACATAAAAATTATTGCTTTAAACTTTTAGTGAACTAATAGTGCTAGTAACAGATAATGAATGGTTAGTGAGATACTAGTCTTAGTGGAAAGAGATATGAACAATTCTACTGTGATTTGTTTTTTTTTTTAAGTCTTGAACTTATTGGAATGTGAAGGTATTTAAAAAATTATGTAACCAACTATCCTGTTGCAAGGGTTCTACCTATTAGTTGTGTGAGGTAGTTTTTTTTAGGGAGAGTATAAATACCAAGAACAGCAATGAAGTAGAAGTGTTTTCTTTCATCAATGAAGGGTCAAGCCTCTTTTTCTGCTTCATCTAGACTGAATGAGTGCTTTTTCTGCATGACTTTATTTTTCTTTATTTTCCCTTTTCTCTGGTTCACAAAGAGTTAACAAACTCAGAGCCTTTTGTCTGATCAGCAAGGGGACCTCAAGATGAAGAACAAAGAGCCTAAGTAATTAACTTCTTTTCTTAATCCCTTGCTGCTAACAGCGGGAATAAAATCACAAATCAGGAGAAGCCAGTGGCTTTTGACCATAGACTTCCAAAGAGTTAAGGAGAGAAATAATTTGTCAAAAGTAAGCTAGTTTTGCCCCTACAACCATGGATGTTAACCATTTCTGCTGCCTCAGTC
Organism: Apodemus sylvaticus; assembly: GCF_947179515.1. Classification (NCBI taxonomy): domain Eukaryota; kingdom Metazoa; phylum Chordata; class Mammalia; order Rodentia; family Muridae; genus Apodemus; species Apodemus sylvaticus. The sequence continues at coordinate 32,404,114 of NC_067489.1, forward strand.
TAGGCAGTCTAGAAACCCATCTCTGCTGCCTTAGTCTAGAAACGTCTTTTCTAGACGTTTATTTATTTGTTTAATTTATTTTTATTTTATGTGTATAAGTGTCTATATGTATGGTGCACCGTGTGTGTACCTGGTGCCTATGGAGGCCAGAAGAGGACCTAAGATCACCTGGAACTGCAGTTACAGATGGCTGTTACAGATGTCATGTCAGTGAACAGAACCCTAGTCTTCTGCAAGAGTTAGCAAGTGCTTGTAACCGTTGAGCTCTCTCCCTAGCCCTCAGAGGGTGATTTTATAAATAAATAATAATGATAATTTTTATTATTATAGTGTGTGTGCAACACATACGTGAGAAAATACATCTAATATATTATGGTGTGCATGCAGAGACCAGAGGACAACTTTTTGGTAGATGAATCTCTCTCTCTCTCTCTCTCTCTCTTTCTCTCTCTCTCAAGATTTATTAACCATGCTGTTGCTGAGATTTGAACTCAGGACCTCAGGAAGAGCAGTTGGTGCTCTTTAACCGCTGAGCCATCTCTCCAGCCAGCCCTTTTTTCTTTTTTTTAAAAAAAGATTTATTAATTATTATATCTAAGTACACTGAAGCTGTCTTCAGGCACACCAGAAGAGGATGTGTCAGATCTCATTATGGATGGTTGTGAGCCACCATGTGGTTGCTGGGATTTGAACTCAGGACCTTTAGAAGTACTCTTAACCGCTGAGCCATCTCTCCAGCTCCTGAATCTCTCTTTGTGGATCTATTTCCCACCCTCCTCCCCCGAGACAGGGTTTCTCTGTATAGCCCTGGCTGTCCTGGAACTCACTCTGTATACCAGGCTGGCCTCGAACTCAGAAATCTGCCTGCCTCTGCTTCCCAGAGTGCTGGGATTACAGGTATGAGCCACCATTGCCCGGCTGAATCTCTCTTTATACTATGGGTTAAAGGGATTGAACTCAGATCACCAGGACGCATGGCAACTTCCCTTACCCTTTGAGGTATCCTGTGGACCATTAGCTCTATGATCTTGGAACATTTTTTGATCTCAATTCCATATCTATCAGTTTGGAAAGGAAGGTGTGTCTGTGCTATTCAAATCTCTTCCTTCTACAGAATTTCATAGTTTTAAGATGCCTGCTTCCCCTGGTGCTTTAGCTGATAAAGAGTCCTTCTTCTCTGGGATTTATTCATTTTAATGGCGAGAGAGGCCTTGGATACAATAAGATGTTCAAACATGTAAATCACGAGGATATCAGGTACCATGGCAGATTGAAATACTTTCCTACAGAAATCTTTTAAGAGACCTTAAATCATAAAGCAGACTGAACCATCGAGTTGAAAATCTGGGGTGAGGAAAGAGGCCATCACGTGACTTTTTAATTCCCCTTCTTAATTACGCTCACCAATCTGAGATGCCCGTTGCACACGCAGCAGTAGTGAGGTGCACCCAGGCCCAGGTTCTTTTTTGACAAAGCGTGATCTGCACAATCCTTCACCTTCCCCTCCATTTCCCATCGTGTCTTCCTCATGACTTCATGCTATCCGCTGCTCGTGCTTAAATAACACCATTGTAAATTGGGTGCCGCTGGTCCCCGGCTTGTTTAGATCTCATCAGTGGTGCTCTATTAACACAGAGATATTTTCAGTCACAGATAAATGGCTCTGTTCAATTTGCATTTCAGTAATTTTTCTGATTTAGACACGGGGTTGATAATGGGCATACTAACTCAGGAAAGGGCGAGTAGAGGGGAGGGAGTCTCTGGAAACGCGTGCATCTTTAGCAAGCTCTCAAAATAGTCTCTCCTTTCCATTCTGCAGAATCTCCCTATATCTAAATACATAAGTTAATTACCTTCAGAAAGCCGGGGTGGAAACGGTGTAGCGTTATTTTGTTCTCTGAATCCTTTTGCTGTCGACTTGAATTCAAATAGGTTCCACGAAGAGTTTTGCCCGGGGGCGGGGGGGGGTCCATTTTAATAGCCGCATTTCTGATTTGTCATAATTTACTGAGATACATGGACTATTAAAACCTTACTTTCAAAAGGCAACTCTTGGAAAAGGGCATTAGGTATTGGTTTTGCAGCTTGGATTCTGCTCATGGCCCCAGCCTCTTCGTTCCTCCATTAAGCCAATCACGGCTGTGGCCTTTGGTTTATACAGCTCTTCCCATCATCTCGGACCTGAACTTCTTCGGGTCTCTGCTTGTTTTCCTCTAAGACCTCACTCAGCGCTAAACCGTAAGTAGGTACACAGCTGAATAAATAGAATTATTTATCTAAATCCCCAAAGACAGTACTTGTCTAAAAAGAAGACGCACAAAGCAGAGAAGTGGTTTATTGATCAGTTGCTTTGTCTTTGAAATGCCAAACAAATGCCTGGGTGATTTTTTTTCCCCATTATTGAATTTATGTATTTGTATGTGGGAGGTGGAGAGCACTTAATCAACCAACATGACAGGTTGCTTTTGCCTCCTGAAAACAAAGCTTTTAAACGATAAACCTGGATCCATTAAACAATATGAAATTGCTTTAACCCTCCCTGTGTTCTACAGACTGCAGGATGTGTGCGTGTGCTTGTGGGTCCCCACGTGCTTGTGGTGTTGGCATTAAGGCCATCTCTCTTCGAAAACAAAGAGATCTGTCAGGTAAAAAGATATTACAGAAAAATAAAATAAAATAACAAAATATAAAATAAGACCTGCTGGTGGAACTGGGTTTTGAGCACATTTGCTTATCATATGCAAAGTCAGACCTTGGCTCTGCAAAAACGA